>NW_025999960.1:3066105-3126043 GCF_001458135.2 Marmota marmota marmota | reverse complement strand
CCCCCCCACCCCCCCTTCCCCGCAAAACCTGACTCCTACCCTCATTTGGATGGAACTTTCTCAAGTGTCTTCCCCTCAGTTGTTAGAGTCTGTAAACAAGTCAAAATAACACCTGGCATTTTGCCAGGGGAATGTTAGAGTTCGTAAACAAGTCTGGATGGTGCCTGGCAAAATGCCAGAGGGAGTGGTTTGAGAAGTAACAAAAACAAGCCATTAAGTGTGGAGATTCCTGATTGGTTGACTGATGTATCTAGTTTATGCTAATTAGATAAGCTGTGTGGAATGTATAAATACTGCTCCTGTCCTGCAATAAACGGCTCCCACTCCTGCTGTATCAATCTACACAAGTTGTTCGTCAGCCCCCGGTTATTTTGCTGCAGCCGGACTGCGGCACTCAGTAAAAAGGACTTCAGAACATGCTCCTCTCTCTTTTGTCTGCCTTCCTTGTCTCCCTTGTAGGAGCTGGAGCAGAGGAGCTATTGCTGAAGAACCCAAGGAAAAAGGTATTTTGTCTGTCTTTGATGATTTCATTTTATTTATTTATTTATTTCTATGTGGTGCTGAGGATTGAACCCATTGCCTCACACATGCTAGGCTGGTGTTCTACCACTGAGCCACAACCCCTCTTCGTTGTGATTATTTTGTTCCAACCCAATTCACCTGGAGTGACCCTGACTGATTTAGTCCTGTGTCGCAGCACTTGATAGTGTTAAATGGCTTTCCTGAAAGGTTAGACTGATCAACTCCCATCAAAGGCATGTGAGAGGGCTTGTATTATTATACCCTCATCACCCCTGAGTATTCATTCTGTAGTCTTTATAATTTCACAGAAAAAGTAGAGTATCTTAACATTTAAAAATTTTGCTTTTATTTCTAGCAATGTTGATTTCTTGCATGTTCCTTTTTCATTTGTATTTCCTCTTCTGGGAGATCTGTTTATATATAATTTGCTCAATTTCCTATTGTAGTCTTAGTGATTTGTGAAAGCTCTTTATATATAAAAGACATTAAGAATTTGTCATGTTTGTTAAAAATATTACAATAAAAAAAGATATTTTAAATTTTTATGCAAATAGTGATACATTTGTGTTTAAGTTTATATCCTTTCCTATTCAAAGATGGTTGTTCATATTATAGTTTTTGGCTTTGTTTTGCATTCATAATTTTAGTTCAGTTTCTACAACATTATTTATGCAATAGAAGTTTCCCTTTCCTGGTGATCAGTAATTATTACATATTCATATATTCAATTGTTTTAAAATCTAGTGAGTGTCTGTGTTCTCTTTGACTGAAAAGATCTTCTTATGTTGATGTCACTCCATCTTAATTATTATGATTTTATATATTTTTTTCTTTTTTTTGGTGCTGGGGATTGAATCCAGAGGTGCTTTACCACTGAGCCACATCCCCAACCCTTTTTATTTTTTATTTTGAGACAAGTTCTTACTGCGTTGCTTAGGGCATTGCCAACTTGCTGAGGCTGGCCTCAAACTTGGTGATCCTCCTACCTCAGCAGCTGCTGGGATTATAGACATGTGCCACTGTACCCAGCTTTTATAATGTCTTAATACCTGGAAGTACTAATTAGGAGACTAACATTAAGAAGTGTAATCTCAGGGTCTGTCAAATCACAGAGCTTTCCAGAATGCAATCAGAGGCTGTTTAAAATGTTTAAAGTTGAGTGGCCCTTCACATAAGAATATAAGAAGGCAAAATTTCATCAAGATCAGAGATCTATAGAGATGTCCAGAAAAAAAATTTTAACATCCTACTAGCCAAAGAAATTAAAAATCCAATCAAGTGTTCAAGCAGCCTGTATGGGAAGCAGACTTCTATGAATCAATGGAAGAAAGAGAATTATTTGATTTGAACTCAAGGTAAATGAGTTCTGCTGCATAAACCAAGTTTAACCATTTTATTAATTTTCATATTTTTGTTAAGCTATGGAAAATTTAAAATAGGAAAGTAAAGCTATGAGTCTGGAGAGCTTCTGTAGACATTCCTTTGATAACTTAAAAAGCTTTTCTTTGTTCATAACTTTCAGGTTTTCAACTTCTGGAGTTGACATTGGCCATTATATTTCTTTTTTTTAAATTAATCATCCAGTTTATTGAGATTTGTTTCATCTGTATATGTGATATTTTTATAATTGAAAATTTCTAGCATATTTCTTATTTTTGTGTATGTACAGATCAAATTCAATGTTTATTTTATTTTGTATTTTTTTTAAACTTTTTTTTTTTTTTGCATTACTAGGTATTGAATCCAGGGGTGCTCTGCCACTAAGCTTCATCCCCGTCCTTTTTATTTAATTCTGAGACAGTGTCTCACTCATTTGCCTAGTCTGGCCTTGAACTTGTGATCCTCCAATCTCAGCTCCCAAGTAGTTGTGATTAAAGGTATGAGCCACCACACCCAGCTTAACCATGCCCTTTTAAATTGTATTTTTCTTTTAGTATCTTCATTTACAATTATATGCATGGTATAGGTATTTTTTTGTGTATGTATTTGTAGTACAGGGAGAATGTAGGAAAAGAAAAGTTCCTCAGACATATAGCTTGTTACCTGGTACAACTGGTTTGGACCATGTAAGTTTTATGGTATATATATATATATTTGTACTGAGGATTGAACCCAGGGGTGCTTAACCACTGAGCAAAGCTTTTTTTTTTTTTTTCATGATATTTAATGTGGAATGAAAAGGTCAAAGTGAAAGACTGAAGAAAAGGAATATTTTTTACATCAGCTAATTTGTGCAATTGAAATGACTATTTCATTTGCCTCAAGCACAACATAAAGCACTACCTAGGGATGCCTGTGAAAGGTACAGATGAAGGTTACAAAAGAAACTTGTAAAGAGGAAGAGTCTGGGTGATCATCATATACCTGGAGAAAAGCAGCCAGGACTCCAGGTTTTGAGCCTCCTAGCCTCCACATCTGCCATTGAACCTACTTTAATTGCTAGCCAGGGCTTTGGCTCTGGGTTTAGCGTCTCCAGCTGTGTGAGTCACAGGAAATCTGGCCCTTTAGTTTGAGGCACAGAGGAGAGCATCTCTAGTGCTCTTCTTGCTTTCTTCTATGGCCACACCATAGTGTGAGAAAGGGGGTGGGGGTGGGTGGGGAGATTACTGAAGTAAGAAAGAGCTAGCAAAATAGACAGCGTACATCCAACCTCAACCACTTTGTTCCTTGTATTCTAGGTCTGAGCTCCACCTTGATCCCAGTGAGCCCCTGATCAATTTCTACCTTCTAGCCTAAAGGGGAGAAGGAAGAGATAACGCAAAGGAGATCACCATGCACTGGAACAGTTTTCTCCACAAGCTAGAGACTGCCTGCTTTCTTTAAGACTCCGCGGGAAGCTCGGTCCTATCCTGATGTTCTGGCACTAAACTTGCTCTGGTTGTGTGCCTGAGCCCTGGCCAAGCACCCAGGTTGTGGGTCACAGACTCAGCATCCGTGACAGAGTGATGAACAGGAGGCAAGGCCGTCTATCGCTGTGGGTATTTTATTGTGGAGAAATCATGTGCGAAACCTTTGAAAGGTATATATTCTCTGATCCTTCTGATCCTCCTTCTCATCATTTAGGTTATTTATTTATTTATTATTTTATGGTACCAGGGATTGAACTCAGGGGCCCTCAACCGCTGAGCCACATCACCAGCCCTATTTTGTATTACATTTGGAGACAGGATCTTGGTGAACTGCTTAGTGCCTCACAGTTGCTGGTTTTGAATTCTCCATCTTCTTGTCTTAGTCTCCCAAACTGCTGGGATTACCGGCATGTGCCACCATATGCGCCTGCTCATCATTTAGGTTTGATGGTCTCTAAGGCTCCTTTCTGATCCAGAATCATTTGCTTGATTTCTGGGAGTTTAGTCTAGGAACATGATCTGGACTTTTGCCATTCCTACTTCTCTGGCATTTTCCCTCATCACCCAGATGGCCAATATGAGCGAAGGCTTTCTGCTTGGGGCACTGTGTTGAGCACTTTACACTTCACAACACCGAAGCAGCACGGATCTTATTCTGTCCCCATTTTACATAAGAGGATGGGGGAGCTGCCTGAGGTTATGAAATTTCTCCAGACCCCGGTCTACCAGCTCCAGTGTCAAAAGCCTTTTTAACTTTTTTTTTTAACCAGGGATTGAGCCCAAGGGTACTTACCCACTGAGCCACATCCCCAGCTCTTTTTTATATTTGATATAGGGTCTCACTGTGTTGTTCAGAGCCTCACTAAATTGCCAAGGATGGCCTTGGTACTTCCAATCCTCCTGCTTCAGCCTCCCGAGCCACTGGGATTACAGGTGTGCACCATCATGCCGGACGCCATTTTACTTTGTACCATGTTGCAACTAACTTTTCTTATTTCTTGTTTGCTCCTCCTTATTTTGTCCCAGTCTTTATCAAGTCAAGAAATTAAACTGAGGACTGTGAGTGTAACTCAGTGGTGGGGCGCTGCCTAGCATGCACAGGGCCCTGGGTTCAATTCCCAGCACTGGGGCAGAGGGTAGTTGGAAACCAGGCTGAGTAAAAGTAGAAAACTTTCAAATTTTAGAATTCAATGAAGATGTCCCGGGAGGGGAGAGGAAGAGGTATAATTCTGTTTAGTATAGTTCAGAAAAAACAGCAATAATACTAAGTTCCACATGGCAAAATTTGGGAATGACCTCTTTCCCCTCACTAGTTCTCTTTTAAAAATGAAGGCTACAGTCAGGTGTCATGGTGTGCATGTGCAGTTCCAGTTACTTGGGAGTTAGAGATCATTTGGCTCAGCAGTTTGAGGCTAGCCTGGACAACATAGCCAGATCCTATATCAAGAAAATAAAAGTCGAGTGGACAGGGGGAGGCTTTAACACCGCAGACAGCACTAAATCATTAGAACAAATCATGTTTAAACATGGCATCAGTAGTGTCTCCTGTCCAGGGGCAGTAGCTAACACCTGTAATCCTAGTGGTTCGGGAGACTGAGGCAAGAAGATCACAAGTTCAAATCTAGCCTCAGCAACTTAGTAAGGTCCTAAGCAACTCAGTGAGACCCTGTCTCTAGATAAAATATACAAAAGTGCTGGGAATATGGCTTGGTGGTTGACTACCTCTTGGCTCAATCCCTAGTTAAAAAAAAAAAAAAAGTGTCTTCTATTCTCAAGATGTTGATTTTATTTTATAAAATGGAATTTTAAGAAATCTGCTAAATTCCTTATAGTTCACCATGTTGTAGCTCCATGTATTACAAAAGCATTTTTAATGCTCTAAACTAATATACTTCTGTTGCCTGCATAAATTATGCTTTTACATTTCATATTCCAAACTTGATCTTTTTATAAATCACAAAAAGTTAGACTTGGAGGGGAACTTATAGATAATTGAGTCTGTGTCTCTTTCCTTAAGTATACAAAAAGATATTGTATTGGAACATATTAGTTATTGCATAAATATTTCAAATATTGCAAAATGTATAAAGAACTTATTTAAGTTCACTCTAGAAGTTTGGTTAAGGTCTAATTGGCTATTTTCTAATTGAAAGTATTTCAGAGTTTAAAAAATATTTTCAAATGACCAAACAGATTTAGACACACAATTAGTATACACTTTTGATATTTATTTAGGCTCAGAAATTGAGGTTATGTGGGAAAGTATATATTTGTAACTAGCGCCATCTACTGAAAATTGTTTAAAATTATGTGATTCACTTATCTCCTTTAAACTGGTAAACTTTTAGTTTTTTTTAATATTTATTTATCTTTTAGTTTTCGGCGGACACAACATCTTTGTTTGTATGTGGTGCTGAGGATCGAACCTGGGCCGCACCCATGCCAGGCGAGCGCGCTACCGCTTGAGCCACATCCCCAGCCCTGAACTGGTAAACTTTTTGAGAGGAGTTTTCAATTTTGGGGTGGTGGTGGTGGTACTGGGGACTGAACCCAGGAGAGTTCTACCACTGAACTACATTCTCAGCCCTTTTTATTTCTTATTTTGAGACAGTACCTTACTAAGTGGCCCAGGCTGACTTCTAACTTGCAATCCCCCTGCCTCAGCCAACCAAGTAGCTGAAATTACAGATGTTTGCTAATATGCCCAGCATTTTTCAATTTTTCAGAATTAGTAATTCTTGGAGCCGGGCATGGTAGCGCATGCTGTAATCCCAGCAACTCTGGAGGCTGAGATGCAGGTACAAGTCCAGTCTCAACAGTTTATTGAAGATCTTAGCAATTTAGGGAGATCCTGTCTCAAAATAAAAATATTAAGGGCTGGGGCTGTAGCTCAGTGGCAGAGCACTTGCCTAGCACGTGTGAGGCACTGGGTTCGATCCTTAGCACCACATAAAAATAAACAAATAAAATAAAGGCATACTTTCCATCTATAACTCCAAAAAAATTAAAAAATAAATAAAAAATAAAAAGGACTGAGGATGTAGCTCAGTGGTAAAACATCCTTGGGTTCAATCTCCAGTACCAAAACCAAACAAAAAATAACAAACAAACTAAAAATTCTTGAATTTTATCCCAAGATTATAGACTAAAGGTTTCTTTTGTTGTTTTATAAGACCTTTTTTAGAAATTAATTTATAATGAACATGTCTTGACATCATAATTGTAACTTTTTGGAGATGTATAATTGAACTCTAAAAATAAATCTTGTAGGGCTAGGGATGTAGCTCAGAGGTGGAGCACTTGCCTAGCATGTGCGAAGCCCTGGGTTGGATCCCCAGTACTGGAAACACACACACACACACACACACACACGATAAATAATGGTAGAAAAGTAAAATACTGATTGTAAAATATGAGTATGGGGCTTAACAGAAAGACAGTGATGTCCCTGCACCTTGCTTTATGCCTGTAATTCCAGTGACAGGGGAGGCTAAGGCAAGAGGATAGTTGTAAGTTCCAGGCCAACCTGTGCAAAATAAACCTGTCTCAAAATAAAAAGGGTGGGGGATGTCGCTCTGTGATAAAGTCCCTGGGCTCAATCTCCGGTACCAGAAGAGAAAAAAACAGAGAGAAAGAAAAATGGTGATGGAGATTACTACAGAATACAGACTGAAAGAATAACCATGTTAACAATTTACAAATTGCTTACACTTGTATTTTCTTTTAGATATCTTTTTAAATTTTTAATTAGGTATATATGACAGCAGTATGAATTTTGATTCATTGTACACAATGCATCAATTTCATTTCTCTGGTTGTACATGATGCAGCATTGCACCGTTAGATATCTTTTGAGGTAGCTATTATTTCCTTATTTTGCAGGCCAGGAAAGAGTCTCTGAAAGAGTCTCACTGTTGCAAGTATTGCAGATGCTATGGTGTGCCACTCAGATCCCCCTCCAGGATGGAGATGCCATCAATTCCTCCAGCAGCTGGGGGAGTTGCTGGATGATGCCTCTCAGCTGTGCTACTCTCTTGGCATTTCCTTAGTTAGACACTTCACCCAGATTGTGCTTCCTGCCTGGACACAGCGCATATTTAATGACTGGTACATATGGGGTACAAATACTTGTCCACCTTGCCTCAGGTAGGGATATCCCAGAAGGGCCATTCTAACTCTAGAGTTCCCTATGGGATCTGCTGAGACCTCTGTGTGGCAAATGAGTGTAATTCAATTTTTCTCTTTGCCAAATCTTTTCTTTATCCCTTGCAAGTGCTATCCTGTCATTATTTCCCTATAACTTCTGCTCAGAAATCTCAGTGTCTGCTGGGTGTGGTGGCGCACACTTGTAATTCTAGTGGCTCGGGAGGCCAAGGCAGGACAATTGTGAGTTCAAAGCCAGCCTCGACAACTTAGACTGGCCCTAAGCAATTTAGCTACACCCTGTCTCAAAATAAAACATAAAAAAAGGGGTGGGGATATAGCTCAGTGGTTAAGAGCCATATTGGTCTGGGGATATAACTCAGTAGAATGCTTGTTTCGCATGCATAAGGCCCTGGGTTCTATCCCCAGCAACACACACACACACACACACACCCAAGGTCTCAGAGTTTGTTTCTCAGTGAACCCAATTTATGCCAGTTGCTGCTGGATGGAGTCCTGGGGACCATGTCTAAAGTGAGGTTTTGTTGCTGGACCTGGCTGGCTGTAAATAAGAAGTGTATCACTTGTATGAAGTACAGCACTAATAGCCCAAGGCATGAAGTTCCAGCACAATTGTTAAACTTTTCACAGATGATAACCTAGGATGAGACAGTAGTGAAAGGGAATGCACTGGCAAGTGCAATATCTCAGGGAGTTGAGAGTCTCAGGAGAAATTAAGTAAATATAAAGAATTTTGGAATTAGCTATTGCTTGGGGTCCATGTGCTTTGGAGAAAGACAATGAAAACCTACGAATGATTATTTATTCATCAATATAAGAGGAAGTGAGAAGATTTATATACAGTGTCTTTGGCTATATATAAATAGATTACCATTTCCTCTAGCCTGGGTGCAATAACACCAAGAACTTATCAATTTAGGAGTAACAAAGTTAAAGAGAATATTGAACCTCAACTCCCACCAGTTACTCCTTCCAAATAGCATCCAGGTTAGGATGCTATTTGGAAGGAGTAAGACCCTGAGACTTTGAATGGGGACATTGGGGTCTCTGCACTAATAGATTTTGAATGCTCAGGTTCTGTTGGATATTCTGGGCCTGCAGAAGTGAACTCCTCCTTCCTGTGAAAAGTTAGTGTCCTATTTATTTAAAGATCAGGCAGAGGATCCTACCTTGCAAGAAAAACCATGCCCTGTTCAAGATCCATTGTTACTTGTCTTATTGGTTATCAGACCCATAAATAGGGTCAAGTTACAGAAGTGCTAGGCTTGCTAAGGGAGAGAAAGGACTATACCCTGAAGTAGTTGCAGGCCCTGGCCAACATGTACTGTGAGAAACGGGGAGTATATGTGTTGCACTCGATCTTAAGAATGCCAAATCAAGAGGGATACAATATAAAATTTGAGAAGGGATAATTTATTTATGAGAACATTCTTTCGTGGTACAGGACTTATACCTTAGCAAGGACCCCCAGGAGATGATGCTAATACACTGAAAAATTGCCTTTTAAAAGCTTGAAAAAACATTGGTTCGAATTAAGTGAGCTAGAACTGGAAAAGCTGCCATGCAAATGGTGAAAGAAGGAATGGAAATGTCCAGAGAAGTGCGCATGCTACACTGGATACAATATAAAGGTCACAAAACCCACCATTGACATTGTTGATGGGAAGACCCAGAGGATATTCCATTCACTGTCACAGTAAGTCATGGTCTGATGAGAGGGACACTGAATTACAGAAGCTCTAAATTTGCTGTCAAGAGCTCTGCAGGTCAGGGTTGATGGTAGGAGATGCTGTTACAGATCTGGTTCACTGCCACCAGATGATTGGGTCCCAGCATAATAGAGGCTAGGTGATAGAGTAACTCTTAGGAAGGCAGGTGCAATTATCATAAAAGCAGCTGAAAGCACATTGGCTGTAAGCACAGAATGACAGGACCTCAGCATTGGGAGTCTTCTCCTCCTCCGGCATCACTCTACATTGACTCGGTGAGGCTGGACTTCTACTGGGTGAGATCTTCATTTTTGTTTTAAATTTTAGCCCTTAATTTCTGTTTTCTGTGTTATTTTTCAAACACGTCTTTAGGGGAGGCCTTTTCCAACTGGGATTCCAAGAACAATTAAGCCCCTGTGCTCTAAATTATCAATTACATGGAATTCCACATCATGCATCCAGAGCAGTCCCATCGGTTCTGGATTCTAGATTTACCATTCTTGTGGGAAGTGAAAGTCACTCCCATCATGTGTTCAGATTTCGGGTTCAGAAAAAAAGGAACCAATTCAGTTGAGGAGCCTCCTTTGAGAAAAGCTGCAAACTACTTCTCTCCATCACTTTTTTGGTGTGGTATTGGGGATTGAACTAGGAGCACTCTATGAGTGAGCTACCTTCCTACTCCTTTTTTAAGGCAAGTTCTTGCCAATATACTGAGGTTGGTCACAAACTTTTGATCCTTTTGCCTCAGCCTCCCTAGTTGCTGGGATTACAGGTGTGCACCACCATTCCCATTTTTTTTTTTTTTTTTTGTGGTGCTGGGGATTGAACCCAGGGCCTTGTGCATGCGAGGCAAGCACTCTACCAATTGAGATATATCCACAGCCCTTCCTTTGTCTTTTTGAAGGATGAAAATTCAGCTTTTTCTTCTGAGGTGTCAGTTTGCCCCCAAATCTCTTTAGGGCTTTTCTTTTTCTTTCCCCACCTTCATTCTCATATACCATATACCTCTGTTCCCTAAATCTTAAATTGAGTTGGTTTCATCTCTGTTCTCTCATCCTTTTGGTAAAATTCTCCCTCCTTCAGGATCATAAGAGCTCACTTCTCACCCTGAAGGCAACATCTCAAGGGAGCTTCCTTTTCATCTTCTTCTTAGGCTGGTCTTTTTCTTTAAGGGGTGCTGAGTATTGAACACAGACCCCTGTGTATGCTACGTCCCCAGCTCTCTTGTTTTATGCTTTCAGAGTACTAATTATTTTATATAATATTTATTTAAAGACATAAATAACCTAGTTAATTATGTAAATATAAATTTTATGTATTATTTTACTAGCACCTCAGCTCAGATATCCAGCAAGTTCAATTTTAAAAATTTTTCTACAACAGCAGGAAGCAGTGGCGCACGCCTGTAATCCTAGCAGCTTGAGAGGCTGAGGCAGGAGGACTGCAAGTTCAAAGCCAGCCTCAGCAACTTATTGAGACCCTAAGGAACTTAGTGACATCCTCAGAATAAAAAAATAAAAAGGGCTGGAGATGTGGCTCAGGAGTTAAGCTCCCCTGGGTTCAATCCTGGTACAAAAAAAAAAAAAATTCTACAACAACAGAGATTTTCTGATTCAAAGCCATTCAGCCCAGGTATAAAGCTTAACCTCTGGTTGGGAGCAGAGATCAGTAATAGAGCATGTGCCTAACATGTGTGAGGTCCTGGTATCCAGTGCTGAAAATAATAATAAAACTTAAGGGCTGGGGCTGTGGCTCAGCAGTAAAGCGCTCATCTAGCATGTGTGAGGTGCTGGGTTCGATCCTCAGAACCACATAAAAATAAATAAAATAAAGGTATTGTGTCCAAATATATCTTAGTTGTGTGTGTGTGTGTGTGTGTGTGTGTGTGTGTGTGTGTGTAGATATCAACTTAACCTCAGTCTAGGGTTCCTCCTGCCACCTCTGGGGTTGCGTTCAGGGAGTTTTACATAATTTCCCAGGCTCCCAGGCGGGGATTACTTGCTTTGTTTCTTGGGCCACTGATTCTCAGGCTCCTTTGCCAGCTTTTCCTTTCAGACTCTTACATTTTGGAGTTTCCCAGGGCTTGGACCTGGGTCCTCTTCCTCTTCTACATTTTCTCCTTGGATAATCCCCTGAAGATCTTGGAAGCTAAGTGTCATCTTTATTTAATTTGTCCCCAACCTCCAGAACAAAGGTCTCCCCAGGACTCTGGGTGAGGATATTCATCTGTCCCCTTGACATTTCCACCTGGATAACTAATTTCATTTTAGGCTTACATGATCAGAAGAGAAATTGAGATTTCTACCCTAGACTTGTCCCTCTCCTCTTCCCTTGTAGCTCAGCCAAAACACCTATGGGCCAACATTGGTGCCTGTGTTTTCCCCATCCAATTATTTGGCAAATTTACTGGCCCTGCTTCCAATATCTATCCCCAGAACACCCACTTCTCTTTATTTCCAGTGCTTTCAACCCAGTCTAAAATACTATCATCCCTCATTTAGAATGCTATTTCCTTTACTTGTCTCTCTGCTTTACTCCTGTCTTATAACTGTTATTCAAAATAGAAGCCAAAGGGTTTTCCTAGGACTAAGACTCAGACCAAAATGGTGAGACCATGTCATAACTCTGTCTCTCCTTCTGTTTGTTTCCCATTACACTCAGAAAAAAACCCAAGCTTCTTATCATGGCCTTCAAGGTCCTAAGTGATCTGGCCCCTTGCCTTCTTCTCTGATTATATCATTCTCCCTCTTGCTAGCAGCTCCAGCCACACTGATTTCCCTCTTTGCTTTATTTCATTTTATGGGATGGGGACTGAGCCTGGGATGCTTTAGCTATACTCTACAGCTGCTCTTAGGTTTTGAGAGAGGGTCTCACTAAGTTGCCCAGGCTGGCCTCAGCTTATGATCTCCAGCTTCAGCTTTCTGTCGTCTCTCTCACAGAAAAATAAGCCAAGCTTACTTTTACCTTAAGACTCTTTGAACCTTCCATTCCTAAAATACTCTTTCTCAGATATTCATGAAACTGGTCTTTTTAGAGAAGGAAGCGTTGAGAAAAGGAAAAGAATGATAGATGATTTTCTCTTAGGGTTTTGGTTTGGTCAACTTGAATGATGATCCCCTTTACTGAGATGTGAGTTCGAGGGAAGGAGATATGAAATTTGAGATGTCTGTTTACCAGCTGACATTTATAGAATGCCTTAGCATTATGTTAGTTATCTCTTGCTGCATAACAAATGATTCCTAAACTTAGTGGCTTAAAACAACTTTTATTATTTCATAGTTTCATAGTCAGGAATCTGATTGAGGCTTGGCTGGGTCCTCTGGCTCTGGGATTCTCACAAGGCTACCATTGTCTTAGGACTCAACTGGGAAGGATCAGCTTCCAAGCTGGCTTGGCTGATAGCTAATAGGATTTGATTGTTGAACTCAGGCTTCATTTCCTCACAGACTGTTTAATCAAAGGCCTCACTCAGTTCCTCACCACATGGGCCTCTCCATAGAGCTTCTCATAACACTGGAGGTGACAACATCAGGAAGGGCTAAAGAGAGTGGAAATTGCAAGGTAGAAATCACAGTCTTTTATGAACTAGTCATAGAAATGTCATTTAATCTATATTGGTCAGTGTTCACCAGAGAAATAGAACCAATAGGATTTCTATATCTGTGTGTGGATATCTATACATAAATATATATGTTATGAGGGATGGGTTTATGAGATATGGAGATTGATAAGTCCCATGATCTATCTGCAAGCTGGAGGCCTAGGAAAGCCAGTGATAAAGCTCCTGTCCCAACATGAAGGCCTGAGAACCAGGAGCACATGCCTGTGGACAAAATCAATGAAAATGGATGACCTGTCTCAAGCAGAGAGTGAATTTGTCTTTTCTCTGCCTCTTTGTTGTCTCTAGGCCCTCTATGGACTGGATGATGCCGACTTGCATTGATGAGACCATTTTCTCTAAATCTATAGTTGCAAATGCTACTCTTTTCTGGAAACGCCCATATAAAGATACCCAGAAGTAATGTTTTACCAGCTGTCTGGAAATCTCTTAATCTGGTTAAGTTACATAAAAACAACTATCACCACCAGGTATGGTGGCCCACTCCTATAATCCCAGAAACTTGGGAGGCTAAAACAGGAAGATCACAAGTTTGAGGCTATCCTGGGTGACTCAGTAAGATCCTGCCACAAAATAAAAAATAAAAAGGGCTGGAGCTTTAGCTGGATGGTAAAGTGCACTTGGGTTCAATCCTTAGTAGTAAAAAAAAAAAGGGGGGGGTGGATTTAGCCATCATACTATCATTTTTTTGCTGTTTTCTCAGTGTAGGAAGCAAATCATTAGGTTCAGCCCATACTCAAGGGGAAGGGATTACATAAATGTTGAACACCAAGAGTTGGGGATCATTGGGAGCTATGTCACGAGCTGCCAACTATAGGCAGGTCAGAACTTTTTTCTTTCTTTCTTTTTGATACTGGGGCGCTTAAACAGTGAGCCATATCCCTAGCCCTTTTTATATTTTACTTACAGGCAGGGTCTTGCTGAGTTGCTTAGTGTTTCACTAAGTTGCTGAGGCTGGCTCTGAACTTGCTATCCTCCTACCTCACTTTCCTGAGTCCCTGGGATTGCAGGTGTGCACCACTGTGCTTGCTGGTGGGAACTATTCTCAACGCTTTACATGTCTTCAGTTTTCATCCACTTAATCCTTGCAACATTGCTGTTTCCATTTCACAAGTGAGCTATCAAGAAGTGAGGTAACTTGGGTGAGGTAAAATAACTAACATCAGTAACATACAGAGCTTTGAACCCAGGCTGCCCTGCTTTGGCATCTGTGTTCTTAATGAGTTGGCTGTATTGCCTGAAGTGCTGTCGAGTAAAAGCTGATATCTGGACTTCTTGGGAGAGTAGTAGACTGGCAAAAGACTTGCTAATCCTAGGAGAGGACTTGTAGCTGATCTCTAGTTTGTTTCTCTCTAACACCAAGGAGATAAGTGTTTCCCTGATACTCATTTGTTCTTTCCTTTTTTCCTTTTTCTCAATATACACTGACTGCCAACTATGTGTTGGGGAAAGTATTAAAACATGGAGAATGTATTTTTAGCTCTATAGTTACGAAAGATGAAATACAGTTTGAGAAATTTTCAGTTTATTTAAATCATCGACTTAACTCTCATCTAGGTTAACTTAAATTCTTCTTCCTATTATAAATGTACCACTATCAAGTGTTGTGATAATACTGGAAAATAAGCAATTTATAAAGCATCTGTGCACATTTTAACCAGGCTTACTACTTTGGCTTTCTCTATTATCTACTTAGCAATCAAAGCAACTCCTTAATTTGACAGATGATGTTGAAAATAATTTTACAATATTTCCAATTAAGTTAATTCTCACATTGCTTTTGTATTTTTTTTCATCACACGTAGAATGACGAGATTCTGTTTTACATTTCACTAATGAATATGGGTCGTGTTTTTCCATTTGGGTCAGTAATAACACACTATTATTTAATTTCAGAAACATTGAGTTCAATACTCAATCTACAAATTAAATGGTAATCAACTTCCGTAGATGAGCCACAATTCAGAGTTAAGCTTCCAAGCTACTTTTTCTTCATTCATGTAAATCTGTAACAAACCAAAGCTTGATGGTTCATTTTAGCTATATAGGTTTGGCAGAATCTAGACATTTATTAGCAAGAAATCTCCAGAATCAAGATAGGAAATTACAAGAATGAAGAAAAGATGATATTATACATTTTAAACTCATGTTATCTAATACATAATTTACCATTGAAGTGGTAACCTTGCTTCTTATTAATAAAATACTTTTAAACGTTAATAACAGTGTTATTCTGCTTTTAGTCTTTGCTAAATAATTAGTCAGCCAGGCATGGTAGTGCATACCTGTAATCCCACCTACTCAGGAGACTGAGGCAGGAGAATCTCCCATAAATTTGAGACCAGCCTCAGTTACTTAGCAAGAACCTCAGCAACTTAGTAAGAACCTGAATCAAAATCAAAAATAAAAAGGACTGGGGATGTAGTTCAGTGGTAGATCACCCTTTGGTTCAACTTCCAGCACTGGGGGAAAAATTAGAGAATTACAAAGAGAATTATGTTGTAGAAAGTAATGCTCCCTGGCAAAATCTACCCTCCCTAGTTTTGATAAGCATATGAGCTACCAATTTGGTTACATTGCTAGGAGATTCTGATAAAAGATAAGTATTAATTTCTAAAGGATAAATCTGAAAGAATCTCATGATAGCTTTATTTTTTAATGAAGTTTTCATGTTGTTGCCACAGAAATATTGATGATTTATATAGTTGTGCCAGAACTTTTTAATTTACCTATTAGAATTGTGAGGTCTTCCTTCCAAAAGTGTTCATTTTGATGCAACTAAAAGACCAATACAGATATTCTCCAAAGAATATCATCATCATGAATTAAGTAAAAAAATTAGTATACAAGAGTGTTCACATTTAAGTGCTGAAAATGCTCTTGGTCTAAATTAATCCATTAGTCAAGGCTTTCTTGGGCTGTGGAAATCCACACCTGCTGAACACCAAAGAGTCATGGAGAGAGGTAAAGAAACAAGCAAATTCCACAGTAGGGCAGGTTGAGGGGGCATGGTGGGGTGGGGGTCAGGGAACTTCTGGGAATTCTAATTGGGCTCTACTATGAGGCTCTCAGGAAAATTTTTTTTTTAACCTCACAGGTGACTCTGATGGTTAGTCAGGACTGGGAACCATGCCTGTACTGGTTCTCAAAGTCCCTGGATTTGTCCTACATTATTAGAATCACCTGGGAACTAGTTAAAAACGCAAATTCTTAGGCCTGATCCAGTCCTTCTAAATAAGTCGTAGATGTGAAGGGAGTAATAATGTCTCAGCAAGCCATCCAAGGGATTTTTGATGCTTGATAAGAGAATCATTTTAGATTTTTATACTACTGAATCCCTCAGTTTTTTCATCAGACTGAGATGGATGTCCAAGTTGTTCTTTGCTGCAGAGTTAATGGGTACCTAGCCAGCCATTCTCCCTTTGGAGTTCTCTTGACTATAGCATGTCTGAAGAAACATGGAGAGGAAATAACATATTAGCTTCCTACTTTCTTGCTGCTTGGGAATATAAGAAGACTTGTAGAGAGATCTCTGCTTTGAGCACAGAAGGGGCCAACAAATAATAACCAATACAGGTAAGTGTCAGAGGTTCTGTGATCTTAAAAAGCTTTTCTGTCTTTTTGGCTCTGTCTCTGGTCTTTCTTTTTTTTCTCTTTATACATTTATTTATCTATTTTTTTTTGAGAGAAAGAGAGAGAATTTTTAATATTTATTTTTTAGTTTTCGGCGGACACAACATCTTTGTTTGTATGTGGTGCTGAGGATTGAACCCGGGCCGCACGCATGCCAGGCGAGCGCGCTACCGCTTGAGCCACATCCCCAGCCCCAAGAATATCTTTTTTTTTTTTTTGATGGACACAACACAATGCTTTTATTTTTATGTGGTGCTGAGAATCCAACCTGGGTCCTGCCCGTGCTAGGCGAGCGCTCTACCACTGAGCCACAATCCCAGCCCCTGTCCCAGGTTTTTTATCCTCATTATTATTCCTGAATATAGAGCTCACTCCCTCCATGCTTTCTCATCTCACCTTTAGCAAAGCCATATGACTGTTTGTATCAATTCAAAGCCTAAAAATAAAATAAAGCCAAGCAGCAGATGTCCTCTTTCAACACAAGTTTTATTTTTACTTTTTAATGGCAATCACTCTACAGCAAAATTTGCTTACTACATTCTGGAATTTTGTTGATGGATCATCCAGTGTTATAATGAACATTAACTGTTATAGTCTACAACAAACAACAATGTCATAAAACACTGAATACTGAAGATGTGTTTGCCCATTAAATGATACCAGATGTCTAAGATTTATTCCTCATTTTTTTTTTTTTTTGTAGTGCTGGGTGTGGAATACAGGCCCTTGCACATGTTAAGCAAATGTTCTGCCACTGAGCTACATCCCCAGTCCTATTCCTCATGTTTTTATTTTTGTCTTTCCTCTTACCATTGAATTCTCAGCAAATATTCCCAAGTTACCTTTTTCAGGCTTTTTAAAAACCTGCTTCTATTTTTATTCCTTTTAATTTGGGAGTTCTGGGAAACCAGAAAACAAGTTTGTTAGAATTATGTTCAAAATTAGTACAATAGCCAGGTGTGGTGATACATGCCTGTAATCCCAGCTACTTTGGAGGCTGAGGCAGAAGGATTGTCAAGTTGGAGACCTTGGCTCAAAAATTTTAAAAAGGGGGTGGGTTGGGGTGGGGACATAGTTTCAGTGATAGAATAACCCTAGGTTCAATCTCCAGTATTGCATAAGAAACTTAAAGAAAAATAAATAAAAGAGTTTGTTAAATAATTGGAAGAACTAAGATTCAAACCCAAATAATGAGGGTCTGAGAACCTGTGCTTATAACTACTGGATTTTATTTTATTTAAAAAAATATTTTATGGCACACGCCTGTAATCCCAGCAGCTCTAGAGACTGAGGCAGGAGGATCGTGAGTTCAAACCAGCCTCAGCAAAAGCAAGGCACTAAGCAACTCAGTGAGACCCTCTCTCTAAATAAAATACAAAATACAGCTGGGGATGTGGCTCAGCGGTCGAGTGTCCTTGAGTTCAATCCCCAGTACCAAATTTTTTTTTAAAAAATTATTTTTTAGTTGTAGATGGACACAATAACTTTATTTTATTTATTTATTTTTATGTGGTGCTGAGGATTGAACCCTGTGCCTTATATGTGAGAGGTAAATGCTCCACCACTAAGCCCCAGCCCCAGCCCACCACTGGGTTTTAAATAAGAACATCTCAGTTTATGCTTCGTGTATTAGCATGATTATTGATAGTGTCGCAGTGCATTCTCAGAAGTCCCAATTTGAATGATAAATCATATGGTTACCTTAGTTCTAGGTGAATATACAAAGATGCTCAAAAATAAGAAAATTCTCAGGGGATCAAACACTGGGGGGATTTTCTGAGGCTGAATACATGTGAAATCAGATGGCAGAGGGAACTGGGAACCCAGCACAACGCTGATGTAAGAATTAACAGGATCTGTGGTCAAGTGGGATTCAGGCCTGGAGCCTGTGAAAGCTAGGATGGGATCCAGGAACAACCAGGACGGGAAATAGTGGGTTACTATAATAATTAGTAATAGTTGCAAAAATGGTCACAGTACAACTCCTGTCAAGAAAGATGAAAGGTGTATTAACTGACCTTGACTCTTGGTTGGCCTCATGACTTTCTTTGTCTGAAAGGTGGTGATAGAAGTGACACCGTCACTGATACCATGTGAGTTTTGAACACTGCCACCAGATGAACAAGGCTGGTCTAGTCTGGTAGAAAATGAGAACATGTGAAGAAGGACCAAGGCGCCCCAGCTGACAGTTGGTCATCTGCCAGATATGCAAACAAAGCTGCCTAGGACCAGTCAGCCTCCAATAGACCAGCCAACTAACTGCACATCCAGCAGCTCACTGTAAATGTATGAACAAGATCACAGAAGACTGCCCAGTTGAGCCCCGTCCAAATTGCTGACCCACAGCATAGAATTGGGAGCTGAATATCTGGTTGTTATTTTAAGCTACTGAGAGTTGAGATAGTTTGGGATACAGCAAAAACTAATTAATACATCAGGAAACCCTTACAAATATTTACAACTTCCATCCCTCAGAAGTCTAGGCGGCTGGCATGGTGGCACATGCCTGTAATCCCAGTGACTTGGGAGGCTGAGGTGGGAGGATTGATTGCAAGTTCGAGGCCAGTCTCAGCAACTTACTGAGATCCTGTCTCAAAATAAAAAATAAAAAAGTACTGGGGATGTGGTTCAGTGGTAAAGGACCTCTGGGTTCAATCCCTGGTGTGTGTGTGTGTATATGTGTGTGTATATATGTATGGGTGTGTGTATGTATGTGTGTATATGTGTGTGTGTGTGTGTGTATAATAAAATGAACATCTTCTCCCAGTTGAAGCATTACCTAGAGAACCCTTAATCCTATAATTCAGTTCCATATAGGATATTTTCCTATATCTACTAGAATCAGTTTTGTAACTGTAAATGTGATTTCTGTTGAGGGAGATTTTCTTTCTCTTCTTTAGGATAAAGACAACAACAGAATTGAGCTGGGTGTGGTGGCACATGCCTGTAATCCCAGCGAAATGGGAGGCTGATCACAAGTTCAAAGCCAGCCTCAGCAAAAGCAAGGCGCTAAGTAACTCAGTGAGACCCTGTCTCTAAATAAAATACAAAATAGGGCTGTGGATGTGGCTTAGTGGTTGAGTGCCCCTGAGTTCAATCCCCAGAGAGAGAGAGAACACAAACAGAATTGAAAGTGTAGTCATAGAACAAAACAAGAAAAACCCATTTGGTAGCAGCTGGTCCTATTCATTGTTCAGGATGTATGCAGCTATAGGGAGGCAGCTAGTGCCTTGTTTCGGGGTTCCTCTTTCTGCCAAGGAGGAGGTAAGCCACCTGAGAAATTAAAGTCTAGAATAATTAGTAAAGGACAAAAGACAAAGTCAGAAGAGATAGTTTTAAAAGGGGCGTTCCTGATAGGTCCAGGACACAGAAGCTGGAGCTGAACAATTAGAAAATGGCGCCCATGACTTACTTAAGGGAGTACATCAAAGGCAGGGGTAAAGTTTCAAGGGTGGAGTCTTGCTTCCTGCTATCAGCGAACTGATTGACATCTTGGCAGGTCACACCCATCTCAGAGAGGCTGTGCAGCTACAGCAGGTCACCCCATCTCCAGTGCTGTGTGGGAACAGGCAGAGCTTAAATAGGGCTCACAATCTCACAATGTCTTTGAGTAGTCAACCAGAGGTAATATCCACTGGAAGTTCCCAGATACCAGGTTTCCCTAGTCACTAGGCTACGATGTGCAACAGTCCACACACAGCCCATGGACAGCTCTCAACATATAGTTAACAATATTGAATCAAAGATGGAAGGAACATATTGCTTCTGGATACAGATATGTAGGTTTCTTACACGTCAGGGGCATATACATTTTAAATAATGAGTGAATGTTGAATGAATTTTATATTGAGTTTAGCCTTGCCATAGGGCTCACTAGAGCAAGTAGCCTAGGACCTTTGGTACTGGGGATTGAACTCTGAACTCAAGGGCACACAACCACTGAGCCACATCCCCAGCCCTATTTTGTATTTTATTTAGAGACAGGGTCTCACTGAGTTGCTTAGGCTTTGAACTCATGATCCTCCTGCCTCAGCCTCCCCAAATCGTAGGACCTTTTATTTAGGACACAATTAAGTTGCCTTCTGCACCTTCCCTTACCTCCCCACTTGGTACCTTCAATGTGACAGATCTTGTGGTGGCTGCTGCAATCACTTCCAGCAAAGCAAGGAGCTGTCTTTATTTAGAGTTTTATGGAATATGGAGTTGGTGGACTTCCAGAGGTGGGTGTGGGTTAGTTGGTGTCACTATGGAAACTTGCTTTTTCAGAAGAGAATGCTGTGGATTGGCTGGCTTTTAAAAGCATAGGACTGTTTCTGGCTGGTTTTCAGAAGTGTGTTCACTTAGGCAAGTTGCCATTGATTCATTAAACTGAGGCAAGCTGTCATGGATCCATTAAGCCAGTTTAGAACTGGTTCTGGTGGTTACTTGTTGCCATAACTACAGAGCATTCAGTCTTTTCCTAAGGAGTGTGGGAACTATTTACAGGTCTTTGCCTTCAAGAAATCAGAATCTCTGTGGGTGACAGACATGCAAGCTATACACAGCATCAGCATAACAGAGAGGTTGAAAGCACAGGTGTCTTGCTAACCGTGGAAGACTGGATGCTTGCATTTACTTCTGCTCCTACCTGAATCTCTACCCAGATGATGAGAAAGGGATTAATAAACCTATGAGGAGGAAAAGAACATGAGGGGAATCAACAGGAGGGGGGTACAAAAAACAGTTAAGAGATGCCAAATTTTGGAAGCTCCCAAACCAGTTAGCAATTGCTAACTGATCTAACAAAACCAGAGAAAGCTAAAACCACATTGCCTGCAGAGGGAAACCAAGAAGCAAAATCCTGCCTTAGAATCCTGGAAAACCTGAGGAGTTGGTGGTACCAGTCATCTCTGAAGGCAGGGGGTGGTGTGGGGCTGAAAACAGAAGGGTGGGTTGAAAGTCTGTAAATGAAGCAATTCAGACCCTCATGTCCCTTTCCACACCACAGGTAACCAAGTACACAACCCAGCAGGAAATGGAAGGATATTGAAATGTACTGGCCTCAAACATAGCTGAAAGGCAGGGGGCCCTGCAGATCACAAGGGGACTAAGCAGAAATCAAGATATAATTTCAAAGTAGGATTCTAAAGCCTCCTTCCCTAAATTGGCCTCTAGAATGCTGGCATCCAAGTTGACACTCATCAAGGTTAGGAGCTGAAGGGAGAATTTCTCTCTGGAGAAAATGACCAACTGGGTTTTGCTGGAGATGCTGACACATTTCTGAGGAGGTTCCCTTTAGGGAATTACTAAATTCCCTTTAGTAATTCTGCAGTAAAGTCTACAACTCAGTCCATTGCATTTTCCCACAAAGGTCTTCTTGTTGGGTTTTAGACCTCACTCTCAAAATACAAATGAATAGATAAGAATCAACATTGTAGGAAAGTCGCACTATGAAAAAATAAAAGACAAACAGAACAGAGTTTGGAGCTTGGCATGTAAACACATGCCTGTAATTTCAGCAACTCTGAGACTCAGGAAGTAGAATCTAAATTTCAAGCCCGGCCTCAGCAACTTAGAGAAGCCCTAAGCAATTCAATAAGAACGTGTTCCAAAATAAAAAAGGATTGAGGATGTAGGTTATAAAGAGTGAGATTTTTTTAAAAAGCTATATTTAGAGGATTTAAAGATTTCCTGAAAGGGGCTGGGGTTTTGGCTCAGTGGTAGAGCGCTCGCCTAGCATGCATGAGGCACTGGGTTCGATCCTCAGCACCACATAAATGTAAAATAAAGATTTTGTGTCCACCTAAAACTTAAAAAATAAATATTAAAAAAACTCCTGAAAATAAAAATCATAGTAGAAATAAAAAAAATTAAGAGAAATTTATCAAAAGATGTCACATAGTTATATAACTTTGAGGATGTTATTCAACCTCTCTGCATCTTATTTTCTTTTCTATAAAATGGGGAAAATGGTAGAAAGTAACCTAAGTGTTGTCATGCGTATTTCATACATGTAATGTGCATATAGTTATAGCTACATTATTTTTTCAATTGCTATCTTGCCATTTATATCAGAGCAGATACTAGTTTCTTGATTAGTTTTAGCCTGTAAATAGAATTGTTTGAATAATTGCTATTTATTTTAAAAAATTACTCTAACCTGGGCACAGTGGTACGTGCCGATAATTCCAACTAGTTGGAAAGCTAAAGCAGGAGGATTCCAAGTCTGAGACTATCCTGGGCAACCTAGCAAGATCCTGTCTCAAAAATATACTTAAAAAAAAAAAAAGGGCTGAGGTTGTGGCTCAGCATTAGAGCGCTGGCCTAGCACGTGCGAGGCCCTGGAATCGATATTCAGCACTACATAAAAATAAATAAATAAAGGTATTGTGTCCAACTACAACTGGGGGTGGGGGTGGGGGGAGGCTGGGTTGTGAAAAATTACCTCCGTGTCTGTGTGGTCTTTTCGGTGCCAGCCCACACCACGCAGAGGGACCCAGATTCCATCGCCCTGGGGGACATGGATGGTAGCTACCCGCCTGGCAAAATCCTACAAAAGTCACCGGTAATCTAACTTCCATGGGGTATGGAATATGGGAGGCACTCAGAGCAGAACAGTGTACAGGATGGGGACCCCAGAGCTGCAAGCAGAGTTTCTGGTCACATGGAAAACATGCGAAAATGGCTCTAGCACAGGGCCACCGGCAACCTGGTGGATTCCTTCAAGCCCCGCCTCCTGCGCTTTCGCAGGCTTCCTCTTGGTCCCCCACCATCCCGGGGCGGGACTTCCGGCCCGCCCTCCAGTTTGGCGGAACCTGTATCTCCCAGCATTGCTGTCTCTCACATGCAAACACCCAGCTCCGGATATATACTTGCTAATAAAAAATTTTCTTAACAGGCAGGGTCCAAACCAACGAACTCCTTTGTTTTTATACTTAATTCTTTCCCTATGCTGAGTTACATAAACTAACCTCTAATCCCATCAACAGGTTTTTCCAAGAAATTTGATTTCCCATTCTCTCTATAGCTATGCTAAGGAAGAGTTGCAAAAAATTATTATGTTAACAAAAGATGTTCTACTTATGTTTTCTCACACATTATTTTTATTTTTAGGGACACTAGAGATAAATTTGACCATTATGAGAACAGAAGCTGGAAATCTAAAATGTTTAATCTCACAACATTATGACGAAAATTTTTTTTATTCTGATTTCTAAATATGTAAACACAAGGATTAAATATGTATATGCACAAAAATTCTATTTTAACTTCATTACATGTCAAAGTTTGCATAGATAAAAGAGTGCATTCATAATATTTAAAGTAAAATAAAAGTGAATACAAACACTTTAAAAAATTTTTTAGTTGTTGATAAACCTTTATTTTATTTATTTATATGTGGTGCTGAGAATCAAACCCATTGCCTCACACATGCCAGGCAAGTAAGCTACTGCTCAGCCCCAGCCTCAGCCCCCATCCAAATTCTTTTAAATTGTGATTTAATAAAATTCAATTTAAAATAGATAATTAAGGGCTGGGGATGTGGCTCAAGCGGTAGCGCGCTCGCCTGGCATGTGTGCTGTCCGGGTTCGATCCTCAGCACCACATACAAACAAAAATGTTGTGTCCACTGAAAACTAAAAAATAAATATTAAAATTATCTCTCTCTCTTTTTTTTAAAATAGGTAATTAAATAAAAACAGACAATGTCTTCATTCTTAATACATATTGTTCCAGCTGGTTAAATAATCTACATAATTTTTATTTTATTTTATTTTATTTTTTTTAAATTTTTTATTGTTGGTTATTCAAAACATTACATAGTTCTTGATATATCATATTTCACCCTTTGATTCAAGTGGGTCATAATTTTTAATTTAAAGGATAATTAACCTATATGTCTATTTACTTCTAACAGTTTTTCTTCAACAGGAAATACATAACTCATTATGTACATTTACCTGATGCCCTGCCTTTTGCAGTTAGGGATAAATTCACAATAAATGTAATTCATTATATAAATGCCTGTTTCAGGAGATACTTAATGACTTATACAGTGAAGATTCAAACATCAAGTAATCTTAACTCCTAACTACTGTTTAGGTTTTCATCAAGTGGTGAACAAATATAATTCTATGTACAAAGATGTCCAAAAACTTTGGCTACATTTTCATTGAAATATTTCTTCTTATTAAAATACAATAATTTATCTAGATTCAGAGATTTACAGGAATTGTTCCAAAATGTAACCAAAAAGAAGAAGTCTAGAAAGAAAGAAATGCTTCTACAGAGAGGAAAGAAAAATTAGAGAGTCCTAGAAGGAAGAAAGAAAACATCTTTGGGTAAAACAGGTCTTCATGTATTGAAGGTTTCTAATAATAGAAAGAAAGGTTTTTCTGGATAGAGGAGTCTTTATATGATTATACACAGAAGGTTCTAAATAGGTGATGTAAAAGGTTTGAGTAAATAGAGAACAGATATGTGTAACTAAATTGATTATAAATATATAGAACAATCAATTAAAAATATTTGAGGCTTGGGCTGGGGTTGTGGCTCAGTTGCAGAGCGGTTGCCTAGCACGTGTGAGGCACTGGGTTTGATTTTCAGCACCAAATAAAAATAAATAAAATAAAGGTCCACTGACACACACACACACACACACACACACACAAAAATTGAAAAAAAAATTTGAGGCTTTTCCCTAAGAGCAAATATTAACATGCTAATATAAACCAAAATTTTAACCTACACATTGAGATGACAAAAACTTCTTGAAACATTTATCTACTCTCATTCCAATAGAATAATTACTTATGCCTAGTAAGTTTTATTATTTAAAAAAGGACTAATTTTTAAGAAATTAAGAGTCATACATTTTGATTAAATGGTAATTGTTTGCAAATACCACCTTGAGTTCCAAGTGTCAAACCTCTCTTTGAAAGATAAATTTAATTGATTTTAAAACATCAATATAATAATAATTATTATTACTAATTCTTATATATCAATTGTATTTCTGTTTCCTAAATATATAAATCCTTAATTATAAGGTTTAAGAGAACATTTTACTAAACTGATGCTCTACAAACTAGTTTTTTATAATGGTTTCTTAACAACTCATCCAATAATGAGCAAAATAATTAAAAATCTAATCATATGACTTATTCTGTAATTATATAAAACTTAAATGTTACTACATTGGAAAGTAAGCTTAGGTATATTTTTAAAAGACAATTGAGAGGCACTAGCTTATTAAAAGGGTAACATAAGATATAAAAATATTTTAACACCTTATCTCAAGAAGGGATTAAAAGTTCTCTTAATTTGTCCATTTCATATTTTAGATAGTCTGTATTATCCCAAAGATTGCATACCAAAGTTTATAAACTGATATTCAGATGGAAAAATGAAATTAATTTTGATATTAAAACATCTTACCTAACTTTTGCCAAGAGACCCATTGTTAGAAAAATTAACAAGTATACATAAAAATCTCTTAGGGTTCTACTATTGTAAGTACTGTCCATAGTTAACTGCTATTGGCATCTAATACATACCCTTCTAAACTTTTTTTTCTATACACATAGATATACATATTTTATATAAAAATATAGGATCATATTAGTATTTACAAAACTTATAAACTTATACATGATTGATGTTCTTTTACAGTGACACTTTTAATGTCAAATTTTCTATCATATAGTTCCTTTATCCAAAACCTTATGTTAAACATTTGAGTTGATCTTACTACCTAAAATACAAAGTTATTAAAGATATTTATACAACTATATCTTTATACATAAAAATTGTTTTGACATAAGTCCTTTGAGATGCTTTTGCTGGGTCAATGCCATATAAAATTTTTCTAAATAATTTGTTAAATCACTGTCCTAAGCAATACTACTGATACACTTTTACTCATCAATATTTAAAGTACTGATTCCCCATACTTAGATCAACATTAGATTTAATGATAATAAAAATTATTTTTTCCTAAGTTGGTAAGTAAAAGGTTATTATTCATTCTCCTATTTCATTTCTCATTATTAGTATTAAAGAAAAATTTTTTCCCTATACTCGCTAAACACAAATATAATTTTTATTCAAAAAATATTCTATTTATGTCTTCTATACCTTTATAGAGGTTAATCATACATTTGATAAAAATTAAACTTTCATTTACTATAATTCCTTTCTAACTCAATAATACTAACCTTAACATGCCTAATACATAACTCTTGCCAATTTTCCCGGCCAACTAAAGATAGTAAATCTTTTCTTCTTATTAAAATACTTGTACTATAGTAGGTCATTGTATACAGTTTAAGGCCAATAATATTCTGACTTATATCAACTTTTTCTTCAATTTTAAAAAATAATAAAGGGGAAAAAAGAACCCTACATGTCTCCGCTAAATCTCACAAAAATATTTTAAAATTTCTTTAAATCATGACACTCAAAGTCTTACTGCTACTGAGCAACACATGGAACAAAAGGATAAATCAGATTTCAAAGAAAGATTCTAAATCTGTCATCATGGAAAATGGCTGAAAAACCTGACACAGGAAGGTAAATCTCCAACCACAATATTTACAGTCATACAGACTTTGTGAGCTGTCAGGTAAGTAAAATCAATGGAGAGACTTCTATGGACCCATTCCACAAGTCCATCTTGAATGTGCGTAGCAATGTGGACTAAAGAACACATCCCGGGGCTGAGATTGTGGCTCAGTGGTAGAGTGCTCCTCTAGCATGAGAGAGGCCCTGGGTTTGATCCTCAGCACCACATAAAAATAAATAAGTAAAATAAAGGTATTGTGTCCAACTACTTTTAAAAAATAAATGTTTAAAAAAAACCTACACACATCCCAGTATTTATTAATGATACTCATATGATGGATGGTCTTACCGATACTCATGTTACACCCATCCATGGGTTTAAGCATACAGGCTTCAGTAGGAACCTAACTATATGTTGGTCCCATAATGAACATACTGGCTATTTAAAGGTAACTCTTGAGGAAAGGACAACATAGGAAGACAGCCAATCATAATGGTACTTAGGACTTAATATTATATCTGGACAGTTGTTAAAATAGAATGATTATTGAAATAGAATTTTCTCATAACAAGCCACTTATTTCTACAGAATATCCAACAACGTTATTGCCCCAATACAATAAAATACAATAAAAATTGGAATCTTTCCTGAACGATAATGATGTACAAACGCTTTGCCAGTGCGACATACAATTTCTAATAATGATAAATAAGTTTTGGGGTTAACCTTCAAAAATTGATAAAAGGCAGTCATCAAGATGCCACTTCCTATACAAAGTCTAAAGCCAAGTATGCTTAACATGGAAGCACTGTCACAAAATGTGTTTTACTTCTAATTCTTCAAAGAAATTTGCAAATAACCGTGTTTAATTTGGATTCTTAATTTAGTAAAAGATCTAAGAAGCTAAAAATATAATTGAGTTATCTAAAACTATTTTCAGAATACAAAAACAAGACTAGATATACTATCATTTTGACTCTTTAAAAATTCATGATTTAAATTACTCCCTATTATTTGGGTATTGTTTTCAGAAAAAAAAAAGAAAGAGAGAGAGAGAGAGAGAGAGAGAGAGAGAGAGAAATGGGAAATTCATGGAACCTATTGTTAGCTCTTTTGGTCTCTATACTCACTTATTAGAGTGACAGTTTAGGGGTTGGACTCCATTTTATTTTTTCAAAAATTATGTACTCAGCACCTATTCCCACATGTCAGGTAACTATACTAGATGCTGGTATTTTGAGATTTCATAATTGCCTTTAAGAAATATAAAAATGCCTGTCTAAAAAACTTTTTTAAAATGTGGGACTCTAAATTAAAGGTGAGGAAATCTCTCTCAGGCAGACAAAAAGACAGAGATGGGAAATAGGAAAGCAAAGATAAGAAATCTAGAAAATGAACCCAGGAGATGAAACGTGCACAACAAGCGTTTGGGGAGTGGGGAGGAAATTATCAGATAAATGATTTTTAATTTGAAAAACCCTTTCAGAATTAAGTTTCTGGTTAAAGAGGCCCAGTGAGTTTACCAAGGTACCTATCTTGAAATTTTAGAACCCATCAGATAAACAAAAGGATTATAAAAGTTTCCAGGTTGAAAAAAGGGTCACATGTGAAAGATTCAGAATCATAACGGCATTGGGTACTCAGCAGTGACACTGTAAGCTATAAAGGCAACAGAACAATGTCTTCAAAATTCTGAGAGAAAAACTATGTCTAATCTGGAATTATAAACTGCGCCATAAATGCCATGTGAGGATGGAGAACAGGTTTTTTTTTTTTTTTTTTGTGATACTGGTGATTGAACCCAATGGTACTCTACCACTGAACTATAATCCCCAGAACTTTTTATTTTGAGACAGCATCTTGCTAAACTGCTGATGCTGGCCTGGAACTTGTGATCCTACTGCCTCAGCGTCCCAAATAGCTGGGATTACAGGCATGTGCCACTACACCTAGGTGAGAATGGAGAAATTTTAAAATCTAATATTTTACCCCTAATATTCCTTTCTCAGAAAACTATAGGAAATTAAAGAAAAGAGGTTAGGGATGGGGGTGTGGCTCAGTGGTACAGTGCTTACTTTATACGCATGAAGCCCTGGGTTCAATCCCCAGCATCATGCAGTGCCCCTTACCACCCCAAAATCGTGTGTGCACAAATATCTGATTGCAGTTGAGCAGCTACACTAGACCCAGCAGTACAGATTGAGCAGGTCAGAGAGCTTTGGGAGAGAATTTCCAGGAAAATGAAGTTCCTATAGTACTTAAAGGACTTATGTGTATTAAGATGTAGACAAGAATTTGGGGATGATAGGGTGATTGACAAGCGATATTTCTAAGGAGAAAATGAAGCACACAAATTTCTTTTGTTTGCCTAGACAACTAAGCAATTAGGCCTTAGGTAAGTTTTTTTCCCCCACATTAAAAAAAAAAATTTTAAGATGTTGATGGACCTTTGTTTTATTCATTTATTTATATGCAGTAATGAGAATCATAGCCAGTACCTCTCACATGCTAGGTAAGTGCTCTACCACTAAGCCATAACCCCAGCCCCTTTCCCCTATATTTTTTATTGGTGTATTGTAGTGGTGCATAATGGTGGGATCTGTTGTTAATGTATTAGTTCATGCACACAATGTAACAATATAATTTGGCCAATTGGCTCCCCAGGACCCCCTCCCCCCTCCTTCCCCTCCTTTCACCTACTGGTCCCTTTCCTCTATTCTATTGATCTCCCTTTGATTTCCCACCTCCACCCCAACACACACACCTTTATTTTCCTTTTTCCTCTCTAGCTACCACATGAGAGAAAACATAGAACCCTTCACTTTCTGAATTTGGCTTATTTTGCTTGACATATTGTTCTCAAGTTCCATCCATTTTCTTGCAAATGGCACAATTTCATTTTTCTTTATGGCTGAAAAAAACTTCATTATATATATACACCACATTTTCTCCATCCATTCACCTGTTGATGGACTCCTAGGCTTGTTCCATGGTTTAGCTATTGTAAATTGTGCTGCTATAAACATGGGTATGCATATATCACTGTAATATGATGACTTTAATTCTTCAGAATAAATACCAAGGAGTGGTATAGCTGGGTCATATGGTGATTCTATGGTTAGTGTTTTGAGGAACCACCGAACTGACTTCTATTGTTGTTCCAATTCACAACACACCAATAATGTGAAAGTGCTCCTTTTTCTCCACATCCTCTTCAGCCTTTATTATTGTTTGTATTTTTTTTTAAAGAGAGAGAGAGAGAGAGAATTTTAATATTTATTTTTTTTTAGTTTTCGGCAGACACAACTTCTTTGTTTGTATGTGGTACTGAGGATCGAACCCGGGCCACACACATGCCAGGCGAGCGTGCTACAGCTTGAGCCACATCCCCAGCCCCATTTGTTTGTATTTTTTTTTTTTTAATATTTATTTTTTGGTTTTCGGCGGACACAACATCTTCATTTGTATGTGGTGCTGAGGATCGAACCCGGGCCGCACGCATGCCAGGCGAGCGCGCTACCGCTTGAGCCACATCCCCAGCCCCATTGTTTGTATTTTTTAACATTTATTTTTTAGTTATAGTTGAACACAATACCTTTATTTTGTTTATTTATTTTTATGTGGTGCTGAAGATCAAACCCAGGGCCTTGCACATGCTAGGCAAGTGCTCTACCACTGAGCCACCAACCCCAGCCCTTATTGTTTGTATTCGTGATGACTGCCTACACAATTTTTAAAATAAGGCAGACACATCTTTTATATTTTATTTAAAAGTTATGCATACTATAAGGTTTGGCAGAAAAATTCTGAGGAGAAGAAATGAAATTAATTTTCTTTTTTAAAATATTTATTTTTTAGTTTTAGGTGGACACAATATCTTTATTTTATATTTATGTGGTACTGAGGATTGAACCCAGTGCCTCATGCATGCTTGGCAAGCATTCTACCATTGAGCCACAAACCCCAACCCCAGAAATTAATTTTCTTAATGAAACAAAATATTCTGTTTAAACAAAATAATTTCAATAGCTCTTCTACTCAAAGAAGCATATTTAGTTTAAAGAATGATAGGGCATGATAACATTATTTTGAATGAAAAACAAACCTAGTCCTGTTACAGATGCTACCTTAAGAATAATATGTAATTCTTTATACTTTGCTCTTCTATAGTTATGACAATATATAAGCATTCTTTGGAGTAGACAATGGCATTCTACCAGTTACAGAATACATAAATTGTATCATGTAGTTTTTTTTTTTTTCAAAGCAGGAAACACTGTTGATATCTTTATTTACTTATTTGTGGTGCTAGGATTTAAACCCAGGGCTTCATACATGCCAGGCAGACACTCTACCACTGAGCCACATCCTTAGCCCTCATATAGTTTTGTTTTGGAGTTGTAGATGGACAGCATGCCTTTATTTTATTTTATTTATTTTTTTAACGTGGTACTAAGGATTGACTCCAGTGTTAGGCAAGCACTCTGCCACTGAGCTACAGCTACAGCCCCCTTCGACTGTTTTTTTTATTTAATACACACATAAATAAAAATTTGATCAAATAAAAACTCAGTTTTTTTCTTATGGAAATGGAAAGGAATGGAGGAATAGAGGTGAGATTGCATTACTTGGAAACATTTTTATTATACGTTAAGTCTGTTGATTAAAAGACTATTTTTACTATTATTTTCCTTAGATGCTTAGGCAAGTTTTTATTCCAGAGCAAACATAAATGTGTAGAAGCAGTATCATTTTACTGAGGTACACTACATGTAATTAGTCTACTGTATGGCTCAGCTGTACCTGGCACATAGGAAAAGCTTAACAAATTTAGCCTTGCCGGAAGTATTAAGTGATGTAATATATAAAGTTTTATAAGAGGACTTTTGAAATTAGAACTTAATTCTATAAAGAGCAGACAGGAAAGACTCTGTAGTGATAGGAAGTCATCACTGGGCAGAGATGGATGAATAGAGTTTGACAGATGATAAGTTGGAAGGACATTTCAGTGGAGAAAGGTATAAGGTGCAACACAGAGGTCTGACAGTCCATTATGTGTTAGCAAGAAAACATGAGCCAAGGATTTATAACCTGCTAAATTGGCTTTTGAGAATGAAGGCCATAGACAAATTGTTATGAGATTTGAAAACCCAGGGAATATTTCTCCCACAAATTCTTCCTTTGGAATAAACATTAGTTTCATATAATCAAAGTGATTACATAGACTAAGACATAAAGACATGTGGCTTTGATCATTAAGAGCTCAATGTCACAAAAAAAGAGATAGTTATACATTATATACTTTCTAATGCAAGAGTGGCTAAGTCTAATCATGACAGAAATCTATGATAGGTGGAGACTAATTTTGTGGGAAGTCACTACTGAGCTATTTAAAATCTTCTTCACTTGGCCTTGAGCCAAGGAGATTTTGGTTTGGGTTGCAAGTCATTTTGTGGCTCCTCCCACTTAGTGGATTACGCAATGGGAGATTGCTCTGTAGCTCTGGAATTGGACATGACCCTTTGGGCCTTGACAGCCCACCTCCTACCTTATTTGGCAAAAGAACATTCTGTAGAAAACCTTTGATGTTACCCTCATATAAATAAACCAAACACAGGCGCTCTCTCTTTCCAGTGTGGAAGCTGGAACCCTAAGGTCAAAGAGCTGTCCCACCCCTGGTTTCTTTCTTTCTTTCTTATTTATTTATTTATTTATTTATTTTTTGTTATAGGTGGACACAATACTTTTATTGTATTTATTTATTTTTATGTGGTGCTGAGGATCAAACCCAGTGCCTCACGCATGCCAGGTGAGCATTCTACCACTAAGCCACAACCCCAGCCCTCTTTTTTTTTTTAATATTTATTTTTTAGTTGTAGTTAGACGCAATACCTTTATTTTACTTATTTATTTTTATGTGGTGCTGAGGATGGAACCCACGTGCTAGGTGGGTGCTCTGCCGTTGAGCCAAACCCCAGCCCCCCACCCCCACTTTCTAAAATTACTTTCTGTGTAGTGTGGTTTTTTTTACCACCTTCATAGCTTTATTTCACAGCCAGCTCACTCCACGCAGAGGAAACCCAAATTCCACCGCCCGCACGGGACGTGGGTGGGATAATTTGAGATAAAATTTGGAAGAACCTAGATGCCTAGTATTAACCAGAGGGAAGGAAAAGTAGGGGTCAAGGGTGACACTGAGACTTCTAGTGTAGGTCACCTTCCAGTATGCAATCCAATATTTCTTAGCTTTAGGCTGGTGATACAATCTTCTGGATCTCTGAATCACACAATTTGTTTTGTTTAATTCTGCTCTCAGATGCAGAAGATGGAATTAATCATACAGCTCAATTCCTAGAACAGTATCATTATTAGTCTGTGCAAGGTTCCTCTCTTGTTTTATTGACTCCTTATTAACCCCATTTCCCACTTGTATCTCCTTCCCCCTGCTTTTCTTTCTTTCTTTTTTCTTCTTCTTCTCCTCCTTCTCCTTCTTCTTTTTTTTTGTACTTGGGATTGAACTCAGGGGCACCCAACCACTGAGCCACAGCCCCAGTCCTATTTTGTGTTTTATTTAGAGGCAGGGTCTCACTGAGTTGCTTAGCACCTTGCTTTTGCTGAGCCTGGTTTTGAACTTGCGACCCTTCTGCCTCAGCCTCCTGAGCCACTGGGATTACAGGTGTGCACCACCGCGCCCAGCTCCTTCTCTCTTAAAGACATGTATTCTAATCTATCTAATGTAGTTTTGTTTGCCTGGTTCTTACAAAAATAGGCATCTTTGTCTGCATATGTATTTTTGTTTGCAAAATATGTGCATCATATCCATCTTAATCTTGGGCATTATGCTCTAAGTCAAGCCATGGAGAAGATGCCCACATGCACATATGATCTGTTGCTTCCAATTGCTGCACAGTACTCCATGTGTGCATCCACCAATTTCATTGATCTACTCTCTCAGTGGTGAACACCCACACTATCTCCCACTCATGACATCATAAATATTATTACCATGAACATTCTGCATATGTCCCTTATAAATCTGAGACTATTTTAATATTGGCAAGAGCTTAAATATCTCCCAATGCTTATTCAGTGATAACAAAGTATTTAGTGAATATTACTTATAGCACGGTTTGAGGTTCTAGGTATATAATGGGAAACAAGATAGACAAGTCCTTCCCCAAATAACTCACATTATAGAGTAGGGAAACAGAATAAAGAAAACTTTACATGTAGTAAAAAAAAATCATATGAAGAGAAATAAAACATAATATGCTACTGTCATAATGACTACTTTAGGTAGATAAGAAAAATATTAGAGCTAAAACCTTGAATGACAAGAAAAAGTCAGTTGAAGTGGAGATGTAGGTTAAGAACCTCCTAGGGTGTGGGATGATGGTTAGAAAGGAGTGACCTTAACATATGCGGAGAGCAGTATGAAAGCCAGGGTAGGCAGGCTGTAGGTGAGGAGTGTGGTTTAAGACAACAGTATTAGTTATCTATGGCTAGGTAACAATATTACCACAAATATAGCATCTTAAAACAACTTATTATCTCCTTCTGTGGATCAGGAATTCAGGCACAGCTTAACTGGGTTCTCTGTAAAGCTGTAATCGAGGTGTTGGCCAGGGTAGGGGTCTCATCTGAAGCTTATTAAGGATCTGTTTCTGAGCTTGAGTAGTTGTGGGAAACTCAGTCCCTTATGGCTGTTGGATTGAGGAGCTCAATCTCTTGCTGGCTGTCAGATGCAGGGTGCTTTCAGCTCTGTGTATGTGGTTATTCCCAACTTGGTTGCTTGCTTCCTCAAAGACAGCAAAGGAAAGAGAGTCTCCCAGCAAGATGGGCTATCATCTTATGTAATGTTATCATGGAAGTGACATCTCATCACCTTTGCTGTATTCTATGTTTAAACACATTCATATCCCACCTGCTGGGCAAGGAACACACAAGGAATGAATATCTAGAGGTGGGGATCATGGGGGTCCACCTTAGAGTCTGTCAGCTACAATAATGTCAGGGAGGTTGCAGGTGGGAGGCTGGCAGAAAGATTATATTATGAACACCATCATTTTTGGAGGGGAGGTACTGGAGATTTAATCAAGGGCTTCCTTCATGCTACACATGTGTTTGACCATTGAGCTATATACTTAGCTCCCACCATCTTAGATAGTATGGATTTTCTTTCTAAGTAGGGTAGAAAACAATTTTGACTCTTAAACAGGGAATTCTATATGATTTACACTTCTTAAATATCTCTCTGCTTAAGTGTCTAGGAGAAATTTATAGTGGTACCAAGAAGGAAGCAAGAAATCCAGAGATGTCTGTTGCTATATCCTGCATAAAAGATGGAAGCCTGGCTTTGGTGATAGAGTATATAGAGAAAAGTGGATAGAACTGCTATCAACTTGATTTATCATGGGACTCTTCACAGACAAATTAAGTAATCTGCCCAAGTTCACAAACTATCATGGGAAGAGCCAGAAGTAGAACTCTCCCTGAGTCAGTCCAGTTCTCTTTCTATTTTCTATATGTGATTATAGATGCCATGTTTCAGTTCCTGCCTCTATCTCTCACCTCCAAATTTTGCTTCACACAAAGTACAGGTTGCTTTGAAGGAGAATCAGTTGCTTTTGTTAATTATTTTATTAATGTTACCAATTCCAAAAGCATCTTTTAGGGTTGCTGTAACTCTAAAAGACGCTTTTGGAATTGGTAACATTAATAGTGGTAGCGGTAGGTAGAGCTAGCAAAGGCAATTGTCTTTGAGAGAAGACGTCCACTGCAGCATGAGCAAGAAGCCCTAGAATTTATTCTCATGTGTAGTAAGTTCTGTGATGTCCCCGGGCACACATTTATAGAAGTCTGGGTGGCCCCCAAAATGCAACGCATGTGAAAGGAGACTGTGCTATCTTCTCAATTTGCACTCCTCTGAGATGTGTGGGGTGCCAGTTACAGGAATTCTTTATGCAGTATCCTATTTCCTTTCCTTAGGCTGTCTAAATGGTTAAGAAGTTTCCATGGGATGCATTCCTCCTGGCTCAATACTAGTCTTCTAGTGTACACAATAGCATGAGTTGGAAACTGCTTTTGTAAGAATAACTACCAGCCAGGTGTGTGATGGCACAGACCTATAATCCTAGTGACTTAGCAGGCTGAGGCAGAAGGATCACCAAGTTTGAGGTCAGCCTGAGCAGTATAGTGAGATTCCATCTCAAAACAAAATAAAAAGGGCTGGGGATATAGCTCAGGGGTAAAACACCCCTGGGTTCAATCCCCAGTACTGCTGGGAAAAAAATTAAAAAAGAAAGAAAAAAAAAGTTAGTATTACATGCTAGGCAATGTGCTAAGTACTTTTACATTTAATCAACAAAACATCACTGTGAATTATTATCTTATTTTAGAGGTCATAAAACTAAAGTTCTAAGAAATCCAACTTACACTTAGCTTGTGTTTTTTTTTTTTTTTTTTTTTGTGTGTGTGCTTTTATCTACTTGTGTCTGAAGGGGAATCTCTTTCCTAGAAAAACAGTTTGCATCAAAAAAAACATTTAAGTGAATTTTATTTAAGTGCAGCTCCATTTTGTCTTGTTTTTCACTATGTTGTACTTATTGTTAGGCATTTTGAAAAAAAAGTGAAGGTTTCTAAAGTCTACATAGCTTAAAAAATATAAAATGAAAACAACATACTGTTTATTTTCCTTTCTTTTTCATGATCCCCAAATCATTTCACTGTCAACCTACAGGAATAATATGCATTCGCTCAGGCTTCTGCTGAGCTTTAATTATGCTGTAAAGTGTTTTTTTTTTTGTTTTGTTTTGTTTTGGTACTGGGGAGTGAACTTAGCCACTGAGCCACATCCTCAGCCCTATTTTGTATTTTATTTAGAAACAGGGTCTCATTGAGTTGCTTAATGTCTCGCTGTTGCTGAGGCTGGCTTTGAACTTGCAGTCCTCCTGCCTCAGCGTCCTGAGCTACTGGGATTACAGGCAAGCGCCACCACAGCCGACTTGCTGTATAGTTTTAAAGAGGCTATTTCCAATAGTCTATAAAGAATATCAACATTATGATGAGTATAAAACAGATGAAGGGGACATTTAGATCAAATAACAAGTAGCTCAACTGCTGATGGAAAGGTAGAGCTTGCTGTCTGAATTTTTACTTGATATTAATTACAAACAAAAATAATCCAAGGTAGGCACTTCAAATTGGGCAGTAGGGAGAGGACACTGGAAAGGGAAGTAGGAAAGCATCACAGAAAATGTAAGGTAGGGGCTGGGGATATGGCTCAAGTAGTAGTACGCTTGCGTGGCATGCGTGAGGCACTGGGTTCGATCCTCAGCACCACATAAAAATAAAATAAAGATATTGTGTCCACCTAAAGCTAAAAAGTAAATATTAAAAAAAAAGGTAGCCCATGACAGGTACATTATGGAAGCAGCTGCCTGAGTCATTCTTCCGCCAAAGGATTTTTATTTCAAAGGGACTTAATGGTGAAGCACTATTAATGCATTAATTCCAGTAATTAAAAAAATAATATAAACCAAACTACTAGGAATGTGTAATTATAATTTTATGAAAAAAGCCCATAAAATATTAATCTTAAAAACTAGGAATTCTCTTTAAAAATTGCCCTAGATGACTGTGGAAACTTTTTTTTTTTTTCTATTTGAGGTCTGCATTACTTGAGTCTTGTCTTACATGAAAAAAATTTTCCTCAAATATTGAAGAGATAAGATACCCTGTCAATCTGAAAATATGTGAAAGTACCATATTTTAAATAAACTTATGATAATTGTTGCCCAAGAATCTTTATCTTCCTTTGCCTTCTTATTTTTCTTGGTTGCTCCCCTCTCTCTTTGTCTCCCTTCCCTTTTCTTCCTCCCTTCCTCCTTCCCCCAAATCTTACAGAACCACTGAGAAGCTGACTTCTATCACCCATATCAAAATGTCCAAGATAATTTCTCACATCTCCACTTGTAGACTACCAACTTTCACATCCTCTGGTGAATTAGTCTTTTCAGTTTCAACAACATGAAGCTACGTTAATTATAAGTGACTGCAACATACCCTGCAGGGATGGTACCTTTCTCAGACAATGCATACTTAACATTTCATATTTTCAAGGGTTGTAAAGTCTGGTTGTTTTTGTCAGAATGAAACCATCCATGATGACTCTTTAGCGTTTTTGTCTATTTTATTGATTTGGTTGTTTTGCCATTTATATCTGTAGCTTGAATTCCCACCCAGTTCCAGGAGGACAAGGGGCCATATTGTCCCCGAGGGTGGCTTCATGGTCCTCCTGCCTCAGCCTCCCAAGCTACTGTGATTACAAGCATGTACTTGTCCCTTCAGGTGCCCCTAGCACGGGCCCATGTGGGGACTTGGGAATAGTGCTGGCGTGCGAGGGACCTGTTTTGCTTTTGCCTTTGCTTTGGGATTGCTCCTAATGGGAATGGGATGGCAGTGCCCAAGGGCCACTGCTGAGGGAAGTTGAAGGCTTGTTAGAATGAACTCTTAAACCCGTTGAGTGTGAGTGATTTTTGGGTTCGCCTAAAACAACCGAAAATCAACTAGGGTGCTAGCAGCTTGAGAGGGTACCTGGCTAAAAATGTCCAGAAGTGATGGACTTAACCTCTAGGTTCTAGAGCAGTCAAAGGGAACTTAGTTAACATTCTTGTTCAAGAAACTTAACTTAATTAAGTTCATAGAAAATAGGGAATAGGGGAAGAGGAAACAAGTCAAATCATTGACACATAAAAGTTTGGGGGCAGTTCTTTTCAAAACAAGCCAGATTTGCTGGCTTTAAAGATCTCCTCTGGCAGGAAATTGTTTTACTTTTTACTTTTTGGTGGTGAGAGGGATTGAACGCAGGACCTTACATATATAAGGCAGGCCATTCCACCACTGAGCTACATTCCCAGGCCCTGGAAAGCTTTTTTTTCTAAATCATCTTTTTCATTTTTCAGAAGACATGGCTATAGTATTATTGTGTATTCTCCTATAAATGTTATGCTATGCTTACATAGACTATTGTACTGGACTTGTTTAGTTATTTTTGTTTTTGCATTCTTTCTTGATTCATTTTTGCAATATATGTTTGGAAGTAAATGATTTATTGCATTTAATGGATTATTTGGGATCTATGGTGAGATCTATATGACCCAACGGATAGTTTTGCCTGGTCTGGAAATATAATTTTTAGGTTTTATTATTAGCTCAAGCTACAAACAATCTGTATAAGGCATGTTGTAACTTTGTGGCCACTCCTTGATTCAAACATGTGCCCTCTGCTTGTTTTTCAGTACAGGGAGGAACTCAGGGCCTTAAGTGAGCTAGGCAAAAACTCTACCACTGAGCTATCTCCTCAGTCCTCACACTTTTTCTAATCATGTCCACTCTTTTAGTGTGTGGTCAAGAGAGGCATAGCCTTTCTCCTCTCCTCAGCAGCTTGTTCTTTCTCTGGTTATAAACAAAGAGTCAAATGAATACTCTCCTATTTGTCTGACCTTCAATGTTGCCACATGAAATTCAGAGATTCAAAATTAAAATGTAACACCAGGAACTGAAAAGAACACAGATAATAAATGGCAAAATACTGTATCAAAAAATGCTAACACAGAAAATTTTTATGTGGAATCTACCAGACTGTTAAACTGGAGCCTTGTTTTCTTGATTACTCTCCTGATTTTTCTGTTCTCTAGCTAGGCTAATTTTTTTTTTTTTTTTTTTTTTTTTTTATCAGAGCCTTAGATACAAGACCTAAAACAATTCCATTTGATGAAAACAGTTGGACACGTGTTTGAGCCAAGTTATTTATTTTTTAAAAACGTGTTTAGTTGGTCAGAAACACTTGTCCTTTCCTTCAGAAACTCTGATGTATTTTTAGCCTTTCCTCCTAATTTTATGCATCCTTACCAAAAATAATTTTTTTAACCAGCTTTTGAGTGCCAATGAATTAATTCGTTCCACAGCAACAAATAACAGCCCAAATAAACACAATCTTATTATTGAAGGATACAGAGTTGCCTTACTACAGTTTTGTGGCAATGCTGATCTGGAGCATTCTGCTCTTATAGGCCAAGTCCCTGCTTTGGAAATAGTGATTTTCCCCATCCTACTATGAAGGGTGTTACCCAAGTGGCAAAGATGCCTCTGCCATTTCACAACTGCCCACCTGGGCGTTTTGCCCTTTTCGAGGCATTGAAATCACCTGCTCAAGGTCGCGCTGCCAATCAGTACTGAATGCAATCAGCAACGCACGGCAGGGCTGCGCGGTTTACAGCCTGCCGGCGCTCGTCCTGATCCCGGTCACCTGGTGCCCAGCAATTTGCAACCGCTGGAGAATGCGCCCTCTCCCGACCGACCGCCAGCCGCAGCTGGGCTGGGAACTAATGCCCAGCTCCCCCGGCCGGCACCGTAGATACCGGAAGGAGGCGGGGCAGCTCACGGGCGCGCGCGCGGGTGGGGACGGAGCGGGCGCGCTATAAAAGCTGCGCGCGGCGGAAAGGGCGGGTCTGGGCACGAGCGGCTGAGTCGGCGGAGAGCCCAGCGCCGCAGACGCCGCGGGCCAGGACTGGGAGGGGAGAGGGAGGAGACAGGAGGAGGAGACGCGAGTGCGGGGTGGCGCCGGTCCACCTCCGCAGCTCGCCTGGCTCCCGCGGGCTTCGAAGGCGGGCCCGGGCTGCGGCAGCGGCGGCCTTGTGGCCTGGGGAGGTGAAGCCGGGCTGCGGCGGCCTCGGTCGGCGCGGCGTGGGGAGGTGACCCTCCTGGCGAGGGTGGGCAGGTCCGGGTGGCAGCGACAAGGTGGAGGGGGGCTCGGCATCGCTGGGCGGGGTCCTCGAGGGCAGCGGCTCGTGCCTTTCTCCCCAGGTCGGCCTCCCCAGCGACCTTGCAGAAGTGGACCCCAAGGGCTGTGGGCAGGGGGAGGGGTCTGTCCCTTCAGGGTGCTTGTGACCACTGGGTCTAGGTACCCCTAGCGCGGGCCCATGTGGGGACTTGGGAATAGCGCTGGCGTGCCAGGGGCCTGTTTTGCCCTTGCTTTGGGGATGCTCCTAATGGGAATGGGATGGCAGTGCCCAAGGGCCACTGCTGAGGGAAGTTGAAGGCTTGTTAGAATGAACTCTTAAACCCGCTGAGTGTGAGTGATTTTTGGGTTCGCCTAAAACAACCGAAAATCAACTAGGGTGCTAGCAGCTTGAGAGGGTACCTGGCTAAAAATGTCCAGAAGTGATGGACTTAACCTCTAGGTTCTAGAGCAGTCAAAGGGAACTTAATTAACATTCTTGTTCAAGAAACTGCTGGTTCACTTGGCGAGTGAGTTTTAAGATTTAAATGTCATTCATATAAATGAGATTGGGGGCTGGGGATGAGAGATCAGATAAAGAGGTTTGAGTGGTTGCTTTAGATAAAGGTCCCAACGTGGAAAGCTTATTTGTGTGTGAATGTGAGAAATCATTTGATCACAGAATTATTCAGAATGTGATATGCCCTTAGTGGAGAGAGGAGCTTGGAAGCCATTGCTTATGGGTTCTTCTTCTGACCATGTGGAAAATCGAATTTCTGGAAATATCCCCTATATTGTAGATTTTGCCTAGGCCAGTGCTTGTCACTAATTACTTTAAAAATAATGGGATGGACGTCCAGTATCTGAAGCACCATTAGGTTCTGAATTCACTTCCGTGGAAGAGAATTTTAAGAAAGTGGGTCTAGACTTCCCTAGGGAATTTAAAGCCTGGTTTATCCCTCTAGTTTACTTTTATTCTTAACTTCCCCCTCCCCCCTCCTTCAGCTTCATCTGTTTCAATGGTGCAACTCTCTCCATCCCCTTTTGGTTACCAGTCACCTTCAGGCCATTCAGAGGAGGGAAGAGAGGGGAATATGAAGTCAGCCAAGCCCCAAGTGAACCACAATCAGCACGGGGAAAGCCAGCGGGCCCTCAGCCCCCTGCAGTCTACTCTCAGTTCTGCTGCATCTCCTTCCCAGGCGTATGAGACCTATATTGATAATGGACTCATATGCCTTAAACACAAAATTAGAAACATCGAGAAAAAGAAGGTAACTTTTTTTTCCCCTCCCAGCCCTCTGTATGCATGATCTTAAACAAGGGTTAAAGAATTGACATTTTCTTTATGTCAAGAATCACAGATCTTCCTTCCTGAAGATTTAACTAACCTTGGGATTTAGTCTGAGAACAATTTAAATAAGCAGGCTAAATATTGGATGTATTAAACCTTCTGTTTCTTTTTTCAACACAGCTGAATAACAGTATTCTTCATAGTAAAACTATTATGCATACTGCTCTTGAAATTCTTGAAGAGCTAGTTATTTTGGGGCAGATAATTTTTTTGAGTTACAGAATTAATGTTTCTTTTCAAGGATGAGTAAAAGCCTGCTTTTTTAGCTTGTTTTCCTTGTGACTTTCTGCAGCAGTTGATATTGCAGTATTGCTGCTGCAGTCATTGGAAGCTTTAACCATGGTAGAGCCAAAAAATATTTCAGCACTAATTTTTGTGTTTGCTTGGTGTTGGTTTAAGATTGGTAGGGGAAAGTATTGTGGACAGCCTTGTAAAAAGGCCCAGGGGTTATTATCAGCTTAAAGTTATAGTAAATGCTGATGTATCCAAATCATTTTCCATTTCCTGAGTCATGTAGCCTATGAAACAGTACTGAACGTTTCTTTGTTGTGTCATGATTCTCTTCTGATTTAGACGGTAAGGCTGAGTGGGTAACTATCTGGACCTACGTGTTTGTACATACTTTTATGTCAAGATCTAGTTAAACCTTAGGAAGCCTGCTTTGCTTTTTTTTTTTTTAGTTCGTTTTGTGGTACTGGGGATTGAACCCAGGGCCTCAGACATGCTAGGCAAGTGCTCTATCACTGAGCCATACCCCTAATCCTGGGAAGTTTCTTTCAATGCCCAGTTTTAACCAGATTTTAAAAATGTGGTTGACTTTATCTCCCTTCAACCTGTCTTTTCTTTTCACTCTTTCTTTCAGCTAGGAAGGTAGTAAAGAAGGGCCAGTTGCTAGTATCTTCACCATTTTTCTTTTGAATATATGCATTTGATCACAAGTGTGATAAGATGAATTTGCCTGGGTCAGCACAAATTCCCTACCACTATGAGAACTAGTCAAAGTGGGACTATTAATGGAGATTCATTAATGGCTTTCCTCAGATAGAGAAACTACATATATGTAAACCTATATTCTCTAGCTTAACTACTATTCCTCTTTAATTTTGAATACCTGGAAGTACCGGTGCTTTCATTTCAAGCTTCTGGGAAAGCATTTTTAGACTCTAAAGCAATATAGGAGGAACCTGAGAAATGCTTGACAAATATACTGGGTTTATGTTATCATTATGGCACTGAAAATGCAATTTATTTTTCATGTATTTCTTTAAATAAAATATCAAGTTTAATATGAAAAATAATAAGTTGTGGCTACTATAACATTAGAAAGGAATTCTTTTACATTTGTGCTTCCTTTAGGAAACTGTCATATAATTCAGCAGGTAATTGAACTAATAAGTTTAAGTATGAGGTTAGAGCAGAACTTGAAACCTTGACACCATTGATATTGATTTGTGCCAGATAATTTTTTTGTTGTGAGGGGCTATCCTGAGCATTATGGGTTGTTTAGTGACATTATTGGCCTCTACCAAAAGATGCTGGTCCACCTCACTCTTAACTCCCCAAGTTGTGATAACCCAAACTGTCTCCAGACATTGCCAGATGTCTCTGGAGGACAAAATTGCCCAAATGAACACCACATATGATTGACTAAGGTAAGTCTCTGTGCACTAAGTAGTCTAATTATAAATAGAAGTTTTAAGAGGAAAATGCTTTGAGTTGGTGCAGTGGCATGTGCCCTTAGTCCCAACTACTTGGGAAGCTGAAGCAGGAGAATTGTTTGAGGCCCTCCTGGGCAATATAGCAAGACCCCTGTCTTAAAAAGCTAGAGAGAAAGGGCTGGAGTTGTGGCTCAGTGCCTAGCATGTGTCAGGCAGTAGGTTTGGTTCTCAGCACTGCTTGTAAATAAATAAAATAAAGATCCATTGATAATTAAAAAAATTTTAAAAAAGCAAGAGAAAAGTATTGTACCTTTTTATTATAATTTTAGAAAAATGTTGTTCTTTTTGAAAATATTAAATTCCTTCATTTAAAGGTCCTGGAAAATGAATTATTTATAATTAGCATACAGGCTCTAATAATAAATCTCAATTGCTAGACATGTAGACTGGTTAATAGGAGTGAACTTGGGCTAGCATGGAGTGGGCTACATGTGTTTTGCTAATCTGTCACATTTCTTCTCATATGAAAGCTTTGCCCATTACCTCCAATACTTTCATATTCTAATAATCTAGCACTGTAGCATCCTTTTAAATCCCCCTTTTTCAGCCTGGTGTGGTGGGTAATCCCAGTGGCTCAGGAGATTGAGGCAGGAAGATTGCAAGTTCAAAGTCAGTTTCAGGAATGGCAAGGCCCTAAGCAACTCAGTGAGACCTTGTCTTCTCTAAATAAAATACAAAATAGGGCTGGGGATGTGGCTCTTGGTTAAGTGCCCCTGGAAGTACTGGAAAAAAGAAAAAATCACCCTCCCCGTTTTTTTTGCAATTCATTATGCTTCATACATCAAAAACATCTGACGTGTTTATAGATGCTCCCTTTGTGCCCAATTTTGGGAAACTTCTGTAGGTTCAGAGCAATTAAGTACTATGAAGACCTTACATTCTTTTATTTCTCTACATTTTGTATTGGTGTATATAGTTGTACATGAAGTAGGATTCGTTGTTACATGTTCATATAGGCACACAGTGTAACAATATAATTTGGCCAATATCATTCCTCAGTATTTCTCCTTTCTTTTCTAAGACCTTTCATTCTTTTTTTATTTTCTTGTACTGCAGATTGAATCCAGGGGTGCTTAACCACTAAGCTACATCCCTAGCCTGTTTTATTACTTTTTTAAAATTTGAGATAGGGTCTCACTAAATTGCTTAGGGCCTCACTAGGTTGCTGAGGCTGGCTTTGAACTTGTGATACTCCTACCTCAGACTCTAGAGTTGCTAAGATTACAGGCATGTGCCACCGTGCCTGGCAGACTTTATATTCTTAATGGATCTACAGTGGTCCTTCCCCCAAACTGGCCTTATCTGTTTGAAATTTTGTTACTCTTACACTGGGGCACTAAATCACCGCAGATTCCATCAGTCACACAGCCAAAAATTTACTTTTGTGGAGCTCCTTCTTCAGAGATATTCATACACGTAGGGAACTCAACCACCTAACCCACTTCTTCCATTTGTAAAATGAGATACTACTACCTAACTCAGAGTTGTGAGAACTAAATGAATTTGAAGCAGCTGTCACACTGTCCTGTCACCACTCAGCACTGTTCCACTGCTCTAATTCCTGGGGTGCATAGTTATTACATGTAAGAATGTTTCACCTCAAGAGAGGCACTTTTCTATTGCAACTGTAGAAATAATTAAAATACCAGCATCAGAATATCCCATTTTCAATGGCTTATACCTATGGTATTTAAGTTGTACTTGGAGCTGAGGCTGTTCCATCTATGAGATATTGACCTAAAGTCAGCCAACATCAGGGTTTTGCTGCAGCAGTTGGACACAACAACACAAAAAAGTAGTGGGAAATCTCAGGGCTCAACTCTATGGAACAAAGGGTCTGGCTACACTGAAGCAGTGCAGAGACCAGAGTAATGTTATTCTATGTGCCCGCCCCCTCACGACTGGAACTCATTTAATTGCTCTCTGCCTATGGTAAAATGGAATTCTTGAGTATTGATTGCTTACTTCAAGAAACCTTTTGTTTTCAAAGGGAACAAAGTCTGATATTTATTTGCTTCAGGTTTTTTAAAAAATCATATTATAGTAGATACAAATTTCTCTTTTGCAGCTCAAACTGGAAGATTATAAAGATCGTCTGAAAAATGGAGAGCAACTTAATCCAGACCAGTTGGTAAGTGGCTTATGATTCTTTGTCAAACATACTGGTTTCTTAATAAAATTCTAGGTGGATTTAGTGAGACCAGAGGCTTAATAGATCAAAAGGAATTAGTATCTGATGCATATTAGGTTAACAACAAATAATTGTGTATTTCAAAATAGCTAGTAGAGAGGATTTTGAATGTTCTCATCATAAGGAAATGATAAATATTCAAGGTGAAGGACATGCCAGTTACCCTGATATGATCATTACACATTGTATATATGTATTGAAATATCATACTCTATCCCACAAACATGTACAGTTACTATGTCAATTAAAGATAAAAAACAAGCCCTGAGTTTAGTTTTTAAAATTTGTAATATTTCATACAATGCAGAAACCAGGAAATATTTAAAAAGTTGTAGTTTTTCTTTCACCTCATCTTTTCACTGTTCAGTTCTCATGTTACGGTATACTCATTGTTATGTTCTTTCAGAATTTCTTTAAATTTATATAAATTTATAAAAAAGATTTATTTTTGCCTCCTATTTTTTAATAGACTTTAGTTTTGAACAATTTTAGGTTTATAGGGAAATTGAGCAGAAAATACAAGTTTCCATGTACCCCCTTGCCTACCCCCAGCCTCTTCCATTATAATGTCTCTCATCAAAGAGATGCATTTGTTACATTTGATAAATCTACATTGTCACATTATCATCAAAGTTCATTAGGGTTGATTTTTGGTGTTGCATATTCTTTTTCTTTGTTTGTTTTATTCTCTTTTTTGATTGGTGCTGGGGATGGAACCCAGTTTGCATGATAGGCCAGTGCTCTATCATTGAGACATACCCCCAACCCCTTTGGTGTATTCTATGTATTTTGATAAATGCATCTACCGTTAGTGTCATTTAGAATAGTTTCACTGTCCTAAATCGTCTCTGTACTACACTTATTCATTCACTTAATTTTTTTTTTCATTGATTTTATGTGGCAGTAGTATCTCCATAATACACAGTCTTTAAAGTTTGGTTGAGCTCCTCTGTGAAACTATTTGAACTTTTTTTTTGAGGTGGGAATGGGAGCTCTTTGAAAATACTATTTTTTTTTCCTTTGAAAATTGATTTTGTTTAGATTTTTTCTTTTGGAAGCAACTTTCAAAACCTTTTTCTTGAAAATCACTTATTTACTTTTTAAAATTTATTTGCATAGATTGGAATGAAGTTGTCCCTTTAATAAAATTTCACTGCCTGCTTCTTTGGTTACTTTCTATTTATTTTTAATTTTTTGTATTTCTATTTCCTCAGTTTCTTCTTCTTTTTCTTTCTTTTTTTTTAATCTTGAAAATTTTATTTTAACCTTTAAATATTTCTGCCAAGTAGGGCTTTCTTTCTTTTTTTTTCCCACTGTGCAATCCACTTCAGTGCTAGCAGCCTACACAGGCAGACCTCAGTTTATTCTTAATGAAGCTAGCTCATGATAGGTGTGTGTTTGTGTGTATGTACACATGTATGTCTGCAGAAAAAGTGTGTATATATGTATCTATACGTACCACACACACACACACACACACATACACACTATACTTTTTTTTTCCTTAAGAATTAGTTTTTGAATTTTTGTTTTAAATTTCACTTTTTGCCTTTTCTTTTCCCTTTTGATTTGTTTGCTACTTTTTCTAACATAAAAATTTTATTTGTAAAAATTCCTTGAGTGTGATTTTTCCGTCAAGCACTGCTTTAGTGGTGTTAGGTATTGATATTGTATTTTTAATTGTGAGAAATTTGATAATTTTAGTTTGATTTTCTTCTTTAACCCAACAGACATTGGTAATATTGTAAATAAAGTTTTCTTTTGTCTGTATGGCTCTTTTATCCACTTTGAAGTGGCAACTTTTCTTTTTTTTTTGTCTGTATTGGGCACTCTACCACTGACCTACATCATCACCACCCCACACAACCACTAACAGCCCTATTTTATTTTGAGATAGGGTATTTAAGTTACTGAGGCTGGCCTGAACTTGTGATGCTCCTGCCTCAGCTATACAAATCACTGGGATTGCAGGTATGTGCCATGATGCCTGGCAAAGATAATATCTTAATTGAGTTGATTTTAGAGTCCCATTTAAAACTACATGTTTTAGTTCAGATATAGATTTGAAATGGAGAACCAAGTTACAAGTGAGTTCTTTGGTTCTACAGAAGTTTTTGCCATTGAAGAATTAGGATTTGGTTTCTCTTACCGCTAAACTCTGATCCTGTGTTGTAATTAATGCACCTACTGATAAGCACATTAAATAATGTGCAATCTTCTGGACACAGTGGTCCATGCCTGTAGTCCCAGTGATTTGGGAGGTGGAGGTGGGAGGATTGCAAGTTTGAGTTCAGCCTGCCTATCTTAGTAAGACTCTGTCTCAAAATAAGGGGAAAAAAAGGGCTAAGGGTATATCTATCTCAGTGGTTAAGTATCCCTGCATTCAATTCCCAGTACCACACAAAAAGGAAAAAAATAATATAGAATCTTCTTTCCTTCATCATTCCTCTTTTATTTGCCTAATCAAGGTAGGCCACTTGAACTGTCCATTATTTTTCTAACTATTAGCCTTTTCTTGGGACTTTAGTCCTATTGTCTCTTGTGTCCTTGTTGTGAAACAGAAATCTCAGTACAAAATTGATCTCTTTTTTTATACCTCATCCTCGCAAAACAAAAACCTTCCCCTGGTATTTCCAAGCTCATTAAATGGTTTTGCCAGCTATCCAACTGTGAAAGCCTGAAACCAATTTTGGCCCTAACCTCTGATTTTAATGTGCTTATGAGATATCATGGGGTATGTATGTATTTAAAAGTATATGACCTGGAGCATAAAGTTTAGTCTAGAGATTTATCACCTATATGGCTGCTAATAGAACCATAAGAGAAGATGAGACTATCTTGGGCAGAATTATAGAAAGCAGAATAGATACTGAGAACAGAGTCCTGAGGATCTGACATTTCATGTTTGGATAATAGCTTAAGATACAGTGAACTTATTAGGGCTCATGCATCATTTTGTGTGTTTTATAAGTACTAAGTCATTTAAATTCTACAGCATCTATGTGCAGTAGGTCTTATGCCTATCTTACAGGTACTCGAAACTGAAGTGAGAGAAGTTAATGGAAATATTGTTGGCAAATAAGCAGCTGGTAAATGGGAAAAAATAGAAGTTTATTATATGAGAAGCAAGGTGTTTATAAAGCAGGAGAGTGCCTTTTTGTTGAAGGCTGCTGAGAAATCAATCAAATGAGAATCATAAAAGACCCAAACCAGAGCTTTAAAGAATGGGATTGACATCGCCAACTTCAATTAGAACTGGTCTAGTGGAATGGTAGAAGCAGAATCTAGGCTGATGAGGTCTGAAAAGGAAATAGAGATCATCAGTTTGGAAATTTGTCTGAGACTGGAAAGAAGTGGTTGCCAGAGAGAAACTTTAAATTTTTCTTATTTGGGGATGACTTGAACTTTTTTTTTGTGTGTGTGTGTGTACTGAGGATTGAACTCAGGGACTTGTGCACGTGAGGCAAGCATTCTACCAACTGAGCTATATCCCCAGCCCATGACGTGGACTTTTTAAATGCTGATTTAAAGCATCAACAGAGAGGGAGAAACTCTGTTAGAAAACTCTAAAGAGAGAATCACAATACGGATTTCTTTGAAAGTAGAATTAAATATGATCCAAGGCACAGGTGGAGAGAATTTCTTCTACTCTGTAAGGAAAGGACTGGTGTACATTGGGTGATGGGAAGTCAGGTGGCTCAAAGCTAATACCATTTGGGAATGGATTTGAAGTATTCCTTTCTAGATTTATGTCCCTCTGAGGATTATATGCTATGGTTTTATTATCTGCCCGTTCATGTTTCTATAGATGGGAGGCCACGTTATCTTTTCTATTATGAAACATGGTCCAAACGAAGTGTTGCATCAGAGTTATAATGCATAATAAAGCAAGCAGCAGAACCACCTCTCAACTGGAATAGTACATTGTCAGTACTACTGAAGTTCTTACCCAGTATTTTTTCCTTCCTGTAACTGTGATCTTGAAACTCTCTCCCCACTTTTAATTTAATTTTTGTTTATTGCCCTTAAATCTGTGAGAGCTACTTTTTGTACCTTATAATCAGTGGTATCACACTATATATTCTGTAGTTTTCCTTTTTCACTCACTATATTTAGTATTTTTCTATCGATGCAAGTAACTGTATTTTATATTTTTCTCTTCTTAATAGTAATCTGTAAATAGATGTATTTTGAACAGTTCTTTCATCAATCTTATGTATATATGTTATTGAGACATGGGAGAAAGATTTTTTCTAGGGTATATACATATCATTGAGCTGTAAGGTTTGCCCATAGTTAACTTCATGGGTACAAATGTTAAACTGTCTCCCAAAATTATTGTACCAATTTTTACTAATATTGATGGTACAAGGAGTTATTAGTTTTCTATAACTTCATAGGAACTTAGTATTTTTTTTTTTTTTAAATCTAATCCCCTGCTTTTCCCTTAGAGCTCTTCTCTTTTCTTTTTTTTTTTTAAGAGAGAGAGAGAGAGAGAGAGAGAGAATTTTTAATATTTATTTTTTAGTTTTTGGCGGACACAACATCTTTGTTTGTATGTGGTGCTGAGGCTCGAACCCGGGCCGCACGCATGCCAGGAGTGCGCGCTACCGCTTGAGCCACATCCCCAGCCCCGGAACTTAGTATTATCAGACTTTTCCCAACAGATTATTGAGGGATAAGATAAGTGTCACAAAATAAATTTATTACAATTGCACAATTCAGAGATTTATACTAAATTTGTGGAGTTACGCAATTATCACTACAGTCCAGTTTTAGAATATTTTACCCCCTGAAGTCCCCTTTTGTGTCCTGATTTGTTTCTGTTTCTATAAGCTTGTCTTTTGTGGACATTTCATATAAAATAAAGTCTTTTGCATTTGGCTTCTTTTACTTAGCCTAATGTTTTTCCATGTAATAGTATGTATAGTATAGTATTCCACTATAAGGCTACACACATTTTGTTTATCTGTTTATCAGTTGCTGGATATTTAGATTGTTTTTATTTTGGGCTATTAAGAGTAATTTTGTTATATAGATTCATACATCTTTCTGTGGACATGTTTTCATTTCTTTTGGGCAATATCTAGGGGTTCAATGCTATACTATTTTAATTACTGATAATTTATTTGTCTTTATCTGGTTTGGCAAGTTCTCTAATTTTTGTGTGTGTTTCAATTGGCCCTTCTTTCATATAGATTCAAATTAAATTATCATGAATAAAGTCATTCTTTAAAATAAATTGTGTTCATTTGAGAAATCTTAAACTTGCTCCTTTAATTTCCTATAGGATATTGTTTGTCTATTAATAAATAATTGTTTATATGTATTTTCCACAATATCATAAATGTCTTGAGGTCGCTCATTGATTTCTGTGATGCTTACTGTGCTACTGTACATTTGATTGATGAATGAATATTTATAGGGAAATCCTATAGGCTCAGTGCTCTTAAAACCTGCAGGCCTCTCTAACCTTAAACTTCATAGATAGGGTAGAATTAGGGAGTCTGATTTCTAGTATAAAACTTGAATTTCTAGCATTAAAGTGGAATTTTTACATTTAACTTTATATAACTTTATAATTTTTACATTTAACTTTATATTGCTTGTTATTTTTCCTTAGGTAAGTATTTTTCAATGTGTATATAGTAAATGGCTAGTTCCTGAAATCTTAAATCTCCTCTGCTGTATTTAAGGAACATTTATTTTTACATATTTGTACTTATATGGTCACAGAATTGATGTTTTCTTATCCTGTGTGGTAGGAAGCAGTAGAGAAATATGAAGAAGTGCTACATAATTTGGAATTTGCCAAGGAGCTTCAGAAAACCTTTTCTGGACTAAGTCAAGATGTGAGTATGTTTTTTTTTTTGCTTTTCCTGAAATCAGTTTAACCACCTTGAAGAAATGTCAGTATCTAATAACAATGTTTGTTTATCATCCTTCTAATTTCTGCTGATATTATATTGGTATTAAAGATTGAGGATAGTTAATACTTTTTTAGATTTCTGGAGTCTCAAGGGAACACAAATAGCACCTGAAATATGGGACACCGTAAATGAAGCATTGGTTATTTAATATTTTATTTCATCATGGAATCACAGAAATCATTGAGAATAATTTTGACAAGTATATTGAAGATAATTTTTGAACATATGCCTATAAATTTACACAATATAGGCTTGTTAGTTGAACATTATTTAATAAAGGAGGAAATAGAGTTGGTACTCTTATTGAGCGCATGAAAATTATTATGGAAAATTTGTGATTTGTATTAAATTAAGTCTGGCCTTGTAATAGTTAAGTTCTCTATGTTGATAATACAAACTTTTCAAACTTTTATTTTTATTATTATTTTTTGTGGTGCTGGGAATTGAACTCAGGGCCTTGTGTGTGTGAGGTAAGCACTCTACCAACTGAGCTATATCTCTAGCCCCTCAAACTTTTATTTCTGACGTATTTAGTAGTTAATATAAAGTTTTAAGCATTCCTTAATGAAATACTCTTCACTGTTTCAGGATTTTAGCATTAGAAGTTCCTTTAAAGGTCATGTTTCAACAATTGAGGAAATTAAAAAAAAAATTGATTCCATGGGGAGCGTGTCTTATAAATAGTCTCTATGTTTTTGATATTTTTCCTTTTTAAAAATTTCTTTACTGTTCCTTTGGCATCGGGGAGGGCGGGGGAAGAAAGAAAAAGAAAAAGCCTTTGTCATTGTGAGATGAGCTCTGTCCTTGTCAGAGGGATTCATTATTCTAAGTCATGGTTCAGAAAATAAGTTGTCATTCACTACTATCGATTTGGAGTGGTTTATTTCGTATAAATTCTTCCTTTCCAAATTGGTCTTCAATTGGAAGATAAGGAAAATGTAACCTGACTTTTGAGTTTCCAATAAGAAGAAATACGCTGTCATTGGTTTTTCATATGACTGCACACTGTCACTTGAAGTCAGGTGTGAAATTTTCTGTTTATGCTGTCATGTTGCTGCTCAATAAATTTCAGATTTGGAGCTTTCAGATTTTGGATTTTTGAAAACCCCAAATTAAAGTATTTTTCTTAAAATATTTGGCCTTAAAAGGCTTGATATACATAATAAGAAAAGGTAAAATCTGGGGCTGGGGTTGTGGCTCAGGGGTAGAATGCTTGCCTAGTATGTGTGAGGCACTGGGTTCTTAGCACTGAATATAAATAAATGAATAAAATAAAGGTACACTAACATCTAAAAAAATTTATATATATATAAAAAGTAAAATCTTGAAATAAGTATGGCTATCAGTGATTAGTATTTTAGTTTGTATCATGGTATTTTTAAAGACACCAGGTATATCCTGGAGTTGGAAGTCAGATATTTGGATTCCCTTGTCTCTGGTTACCTGAGACAAACCAGTGAGTTCTTTTTTGGTATGGGTATTGAACCCAGGGGTCTTAATCACTAAGCCACAGCTACATCCTCAGCTCTTCTTATTTGTTTTGAGATAGGGTCTTACTAAGTTGCTTAGGGCCTTGCTGAGGCTGGCCTTGAACCTCAGCATCCCGAGTTGCTGGGTTTATAGGTGTGGGCCAGCACACCTGGCAGTGTGTTCTTTAACTGGAAAAGGAGATGGCTTAAGCAATAAGATTTATTATCTAATCTCAGCTATTTGGAATTATATCTTGTAATCTATGAATAGCTAATGTGGGTGGTGGAGAGTTGTCATTCAGCATTTATTTTAACAGCTACTGAAAGCTCAGAAAAAGGCCCAAAGAAGGGAGCACATGCTAAAACTTGAGGCTGAGAAGAAAAAGCTTCGAACTATACTTCAAGTTCAGTATGTATTGCAGAATCTGACACAGGATCATGTACAAAAAGACTTCATAGGGGGCTTGAATGGTGCAGTGTATTTGCCTTCAAAAGAACTTGACTACCTCATTAAATTTTCAAAACTGACCTGCCCTGAAAGAAACGAAAGTCTGAGGTAAGCTAATGAAAAATTTTCCCAAAATAAGAGCCCCATAGCACTTTAGTATATATCAACGAAGAAAACATTAATTTGATCAAACATGGAAAACTTTGGCGTTTGATAGATTGTCCAGAAAAAAAGTTAGTTTGAATGTGTTAATGTGCTTTTTCATTGTAACAATGTTTAAAAAATGTCTGATCAAGTTTTAACCCCATACAATTATTAACCATGATACTAATTATAGACAGTTGAAAACTTTTTGTCTTTATCTTCTTATTCCTGCTGTACTTAAATAGAGGTAATAAAGTTTAACTTTGTCAGTATCATTGAACTTTAAAAATGAGACTTATTTGGCATGTTTTTATCCTGTGAGCAAACACATAGATCTGATAATGTAAGTTTTACAATCAACAAATTTGGGCTAATTTTTTCCTTATAGTTAGCCACTTACTATTTTTGTTTAAAGAGAGTAAATCAGTTAATAAATATATCTCTATGCTTTTGCTTTGTTAAATACATGTTGTCCCAACTTTGTGTTAGTCAGTCATGTTAAAGGAGAGTCAAATTTCATCTGTTACTAGAAATCAGCCTTATATCATGAAGGTGCCCAATAAAACTCTTAATTACCTGTAGATAGCTATTTATCTTTTTATTCCTATGTTGATAATTTACCTCATTACTACTGTTAGATTGCTTATTGCTACCTTCTCACTTTGGTGGGTCCAGGGAATGTAACATACGTAAGTATGTGAAATGTCAGCAAAATGTAATTTGAAAAATCAGCTGCTGTCTTTAAAGTTAAATGCAGCTTTTATTGACTCCAATTCATTTTTCTTTCATCTATGAAACTTGCTTTATAACTAATGATACCTCGTTGGCAGTCTTAAATTCTTTTGGTCTATTCTTTGATAGTCATATTTGGTAAAATATTTTTAGTTGATTTAAGAAAAATTTCTTATTTTTGAAATCTGTAAATGGGAATTTTACCCTTTTAAAATTTCACCCTTTATAAAAATTTCACTTTTCATTTCCAATGAGTAAAATGGACAATATTAACATTTGACTGTCTTGACTGTTAATGGATTATACTGCATGAATTGTACTGCTCCACATATATACATATGTGCTTCTAAAGCCACTTTGTTCTGCTGCTGCTTTTCCTTGTCAGTGTTGAAGACCAGATGGAACAGTCATCCTTGTACTTTTGGGACCTTTTGGAAGGTAGTGAGAAAGCAGTGGTAGGAACGACATGTGAGTTTTCTCTACTCTGGACTTATGCAGTAAATACTAAACTTTATGTCTAGAAGTTTAGTATGATATTGAGGGTCTAAACTGTGTCAGTCCATCAGAACTTACATGTCTGACAATATTATATTCATTGAGAAAATAATCCCTTTGTTCAGTTCTGTTAAAAGCAGCTGTTATGTAGTCTTACTAAAGTGGAACTAAGGGAAAAGTTTGAAGTGGCAAAGCAATGTGATTTGAGAATAAAAGTTAAGTAATAGTGCTTGCTTCAATACTAGCTTGATTATTTTGGGGTTCAGTTCTCTATTCTGAGTGGAAGAACCTGTTCTATTTAAAAATCTTAAAACCTTGACATTAGTAATGCATGGATTTATCTACCAGATTGGCATAAGAGAATATGAATGGTTTGGTTAGTCTGTTGAAGCACTGTTTTTTATTGATTTGAAAATTATCTGGAGAGGGAGTGATTCCTTTTGGCTTCCTAAATATCTATTGGTCAAATGAACAAGCACAAATGGATACATGTGATGTACATATGTATGTAGTTCCCGCCCCCCAAATCAAGGATATTTAACCACTGAGCTACATCCTCAACCCTTTGTATTTTTTATTTTGAGAAATAAAACAACTCACTAAGTTGCTTAGGGCCTCACTAAGTTGCTAAAGCTGGCTTTGAACTTGCAGTCCTCCTTGAACTTGCCTCTGCTTTCCAAGTTGCTGTGGCCACTATACCTGGCAGGACATAGCTTTTTATACTGGCTCAGAATAATGAAAACTTACTGGAAGCTAATAGACATTTTTGTTAATTGCTTAACATTTAAGTTAATTGCTTCCCTTTTTTAAAAAAAATCCAAGTACGTATAAGTATTAAGATTTCTAACTCAAAGTTTAAGTCACAATTAAAAATTTATTTCTTGAGTGGGGTGTGGTGTCATGCACCTGTATTCCTGGCTACTCATGAGGCTGAGGTAGGAGGAATGCTTCAGCGTGGGAGTTCAATGCCAACCTGGGCAAAAGTGGGTTGCACTTACTGTATGACCAAACATTGATACTTCTAGTACCCAAGATGAATGAAAACCTTATGTTCATATGAGTATTTGTGCATAAATGCTTATGCTAGCTTTATTCATAATAATCCCTCAGCCTAGATGTTCATCAGCTGATAAATCAATAAACAAAATATCTAGGGGCTGGGGATGTGGCTCAAGTGGTAGTGTGCTCGCCTGGCATGCGTGCGGCCTGGTTTCGATCCTCAGCACCACATACAAATAAAGATGTTGTGTCCGCCGAAAGCTAAAAAATAAATATTAAAAAAAAAATAAACAAAATAGCTATACAGTGGAATCCACTCAGCAATTAAAGGGAATGAACTATTCATATGTGAAATATAGATGAATCTCAAAATAATTATGCTTAGTGAATGAAGCCAGACAATAAATGGGTACACATTATATGATTTCATTTTTATGAAATTCTAGGAAAGACATAATTAGATAGGCTGTTGGTTGCTGGAGGTTGGGGAAGGGGAGTAATTGCAAAAGGGGCATAAGGAATTTTTTGGGTTTATGAAAATGCTTTATATCATGGTTCTAAAGGGTGGTAACATGACTATATATTTGGTAAAACTGTACTTAAGATAGATGAATTTTGTTGTTTGTAAGCTATATCTCAAAGCTGATGAAAAAAGAAAAAGACAAAATCTATGTCATAGTTCTTCTATGAAAGGAATAATAGACCCAGATCAAGCATAGGAACTCTGCTTAGTTTGGGAATTATTTTTCTATTGGATATTTAAAATGAAATATTCTTTAGACCTATTTGTAGTGGGCAACTTTATCATATGATTAATGTGATGTGCTACAACATAACAGTAAAATCTTAATTATGGAATTTTATATTTTCATTAAGAGATCGTCCAATTATGGTTTTACATTGGTTATTTTTGAGGAACTGTCTTTTACTTCTCCAAAGCCTTAATGGGGAACACAAAGCAGTTGCTAGTTGTGATATCTTGGCGGGCAAATGGACTTGTCTCTCAGTTCAGGGAATGTGTGCATTTGTGACAGTAGAGTCTGATTAGGATCTCTAATTTTAAGTCATTTTTCATATGGTGGAAATGGAGGCCCAGAGAAACTTTAGTAATTTGCTGAACTTTGAGATTCTAATCTTTAACAATTATATTGATTCAGCATAAAATAGAGATGGGCTGCTTATTACTTTTTATTGGACTAATTCTTTGAGTATCTCTATGTTAACGTTTGTAATGATGTACTGTAACTTGGGTAAAATTAGGATTCCTATTCCTCATAATTTTCAATGAACTATTAGGTTATGTGATAACTAAGTCCTAATTAACTCTTTCTTAGACAAACACATGAAAGATCTACTGTCTAAATTGCTGAACTCAGGTTATTTCGAAAGCATCCCTGTTCCCAAAAATGCTAAGGAAAAAGAAGTATCCTTGGAGGAAGAAATTCTAATACAATCAGAAAAGAAAAATCAATTATTGAAGACTGAATCTATCAGAGAGTCAGGTTTGTTAAAAATCTCTGGAATTGTTTATTGGTTTATATATATATTATATACATATATATACATATTATATATATAATGGTTTATATATATAAATATATATACACACACACTCACACACACACATATATATATATATATATATATATATATATATATATCTGAAAATATTTTTCTNTATATATATATATATATAATTTTTTTGGTGTAGTTGGACATAATATCTTTATTTATTTATTTATATGTGGTACTGAGGATCAAACCCAGTGCCTCGCATGTGCTAGGTGAGCGCTCTACCGCTGAGCCCCAGCCCCAGCCCCTCTTTATTGGTTTCTTAACACTGCATTTAAAAAAAAATGTTTTTTTTAAAATGATTTGTCTTATTTTAATTCATTTGATTCTTTATGTATAGAATTCTTTTCTCCAGGTAAGCCTGAGTTTAGAAAACATCTCCAGCCTTTGTTGCCATGATTTATAGAGCAAACCTTAAGAGAAACATTAGGTTATATTTTGTTCCAAGAGAATATATTGGTTTAACCTCTCAGTTAAATTACTAGTAGGATAATTCTGCTTAAAATTGTGCCATAAATATAAGTTATAGTAGAATCCAATACTGAGGTAGAATGAAAATTTAAATAATCTAAAATCAAAATACTGATTTAGGAACAAAATTGCCAAAATTAAGAAAGACAATATACTTCTCAAATTATTTTCCTGAGAAAGAAAGATTTTCAAGAAGAAATTTGCTTTTGTTTGTTGAGGTTGAATTTATTAAAGTCTCTTTCAAGGAGGTAGTCCAGGTAGGGTTCTGGTGCCTACCAGTAAGAGTAAAGTTATTTTCAAAGTTTACTTCTCCTTACTTCTAAGACCAGTGTTTCAGTATCTCTCTTTTTTCGCTTCCTTCCTGACCTTAAACTGACTTGAAAGAGGTCTTTAAGGGCTCTTTTTCAAAGCTGAGATGACTAATTTTTATCACATAAGACCTGAACTATAATTCCAATTTAAATAAAGCTGTATTTTGGGTAGGAGGAGACAGTATTATTTTCAATCAGAAATAAATTTTTAGCTGAAACTTGACTTTAACAGAATGCTTTATATAGGAGAGCCACTAGCTTTAGTTAGAAACCACCCGCTGCTATGTGTTTGTGTGTGTGTGTGGTTCGACCCAGGCATTACGTATACTAGGCAAGCATTCTACCACTGAGCTACATTCCCAGCCACTCCACATGCTTTTGACCAATAAAGCAATAGTTAGAATCATTCGTACAATAAATGTACTTAATTGTACTATTCTTTTTCTGTTGTTCTTCTGAAGTCCTCTGAAATATGTTGCTGGAATGAATTACAGTTATAATAAGTTTAAAAACTTAGAATTACTTAGTATTTATTTAATATTCTTATTTAGTATTTATTTAACATTCTTTTATCTTCCCAGAGTCTCTCATGGAACTTGCACAGCCAGAGATACAACCACAGGAGGTAAGAGACTGAAAGATCATTTGCTGATGCTGTTTTTTCAGACTTTTGTATAGTGTTGTAGTTGTGAGCTGAGGCTCTGGAGCCAGACAGCCTGAGCTTGAATCCTAGCTCTGCGGATTATTAGCTTAGTGACTTGGGTAAGATTGTTGGCCCAGCTGTGTCCGTTATCCTCGTATGTAAAATAAGGATAATAATAATGTTTGACTCATGGGGTTATTGTGAGGATCAAAGGAGTTAAATTACTTAGAATTTGGCCTGACACACAATTAGTGCTGTTAACTGTTATTGATGTTTTTATTCTTGTGTTAGACTTTAAAGATGTATGGTATTATGCTCTCTCCAGAATTTACTCACATTGTTAGCAGAAAAGGGTATATTTTTTTCCCTCTTTTAGATGTGACATTGAAATTTGTGGGCCAAAAAGAGTGAGAGAAGAAAACATAGTATAATTGATATATGAAGGAAATAAAAGAAAAGGCTGGTAATACAGGAAATAGAGCTAAGCAGGTTTTCTTATATGAACTATTTAAATTAAGGGAGTCAAGTAGGTAGAAGGGTCCTAAGGCTGGCAGAGGTGAAATAGCTTTGGTTAAAGGGCCTAAATCAAACAGTTGTGGTACCACAATGGGTAGTTCTTACCAATCTTTTTTTTTTTTTTTTTTT
>NW_025999960.1:3049364-3064584 GCF_001458135.2 Marmota marmota marmota | reverse complement strand
TTTTTTTTTTTTTTTTTTTGGTTGTGGATGGACACAGTACCCTCATTTGTTTATTTTTATGTGGCGTTGGGGATTGAACCCAGTGCCTCATGCATGCTAGGCAAGCGCTCTACCACCAAACCACAACCCTGGCCCTGTTCTTGCCAATAATAAGTGAGTCAAACATAAATAGCTGCTTTTGGAATATCAAAGTTTATATTTCTGTTAATTGAGGAAAAAGGAATGAACAAAGAAGTAGGCCAGTCTTTTTAAGTAAGATAAGGACAGAAATTTCATATCAGCATGATGGTTCAGACCAGTGGATATGGGAATACTAGTAGATTTGAACATTGCTTTCAAGGTCTTAAATAAATTTATGACTCAAGCACATTATTTCTCTGGTTCAGTTTCTTAACAGACGCTATATGACTGAAGTGGATTATTCAGGCAAACAAGGTGAAGAGCAATCTTGGGAAGCAGATTATGCTAGGAAACCAAATCTCCCCAAATGTTGGGATATGCTTACTGAACCAGATGGTCAAGAGAAGAAACAGAAATCCTTCAAGTCCTGGGAGTCTCCTGTTAAGCCACAGGAGACACCAAAGCCTGCAGTTTCCTTAGATCAGAGGAAACAAGAGATTCCAAAACTCAGGTCAACTTTGCAGGAAGAGCAGAAGCAGCTGGAGATCTCTAAATCCAAACCACCTTCCAGCCAGTGGAAGCAAGAAACTCCAAAGTCTAAAGCAGGATATATTCAAGAGGAGCAGAAGAAGCAGGAGACACCAAAGCCTTGGCCAGTTCAGCTGCATAAAGAACAGGATCCAAAGAAGCAAACTCCAAAGTCCTGGACACCTTCTGTGCAGAGTGACCAGAATGTCAGCAAGTCATGGTCCACTACCATGTGTGAAGAGCAGGATGCAAAACAGCCAGGGACTCCAAAATCTTGGGAAAGCAATGCTGAGAGTCAAAAACACTCTTTAACATCACAATCACAGATTTCTCCAAAGTCCTGGGGAGTAGCCACAGCAGGCCTCATACCAAATGACCAGCTCCTGCCCAGGAAGTTTAATACAGAATCCAAAGATGTGAGTAGATCTGCATATTGGCTCTGTCAGTGGAGGCATAAGGAATTGTAGTAATGATAATTTCTTTTAAAAACAAACCCCTTGTGAAATTAATTGAATACCCTTAACTCTTTAATGAGTTGATCTGTTATTTTTCCTAGGAGTCTAACTGAAGATGAAATTTCTACAATTATAAAATGTTAAGATTTAATGCCAATTTTTTGACCAGGTACAACACATATTTAATGAAAAGATATGAAGTACCTATATTAACATATTACCAAATATATTTCATACAACCTTAATGAATTAAGGAAGTTGTTATTTCTAATTCAAATGTGAGGAAAATAAAACAAATAAAATTAATTGGGTTCTATGAGTCAAAAAATAAGTTACATAATTCAGATTTGAACCTCATTCACAGTGGATTTATAGTATTTCAATGTGACTGAGCTATCAACACCTCTCTTAATGAAATTGAGGAATATATTTTAATCCTGAACAATGATTTACTTAGGACAGTTTTATATAAGTAATACATAGTTTGTGACTGAATGTTTAAACTTAATTATGTACTGTAAGGCTCCAGTAGCATCTAACTTCATGTGATATCTGAACAACTTCACATTATGTCTACTATACTTATCGTAAATCTTGTCTTATTTATTTATTAATACAGGTTGATTGCTTTTTATTTGGTCTTTTTTGTGTGTGGGGGGGTACCAGGTATTGAACCCAGGGGCACTTAACCACCAAGCCATGTCCCCAACTCTTTTTTTATGTTTTATTAAAGATGGTTTTGCTGAGTTTCTTAGGGCCTCGATAAATTGCTAAGGCTAGGTTTGAACTCTTGATCCTCTTGCCTCAGCCTGCTGAGTCACTGGGATTATAGGTGTAGGCCACTGTATCCGGCTACTCTTATTTTTTGATACATATTAATGTTGACTTTTTAATGGTACAGTATGACATCAGATAGTGGCTATTTCAGACAAGACCTTAATGTGAATAAGTGAGTAATATAAATACTTGTCACAGAATGGGAGACTTGTTACACTGTGTTTTATTTGTGGAGTTTTTCCACTGGGCACATGGGTGATCTTTTCTGACAGAAGTTACATTTTTCTGTAATTTTTCATTTGTAGCACTCAGACTAGTCTGAATTTTTATGAAGAAGAAGTGTGAGATACATGATGGTTACAGATATCCTGGTATTTGGGGAACTATTTGAGTTAGGCTTTTTTTTTTTTTTTTTTTTTAAGTTGTAGATGGACACACAATACCTTTATTTTATTTATTTTTATGTGGTGCTGAGGATCGAACCCAGTACTTCACATGTGTGAAGCAAGCGCTCTGCCACTGAGCCACAATTCCAGCCCCTGTTTGAGTTAGTTTTGTATTTTTGTTTCAAAATAATTTCCAGAGATAAGAAAATATAGGCATTAAATATTTTGTAGTTTTGAAAAAAGAAGGCCTCGTTCTGTTAATGATAAATAACCTATTTCAGGAAGATGAGGCTAATAATGAATAATCCTTGGATACAGTCCCATGCTAATGTTGCCTGTTACTAAATTGCTCACTACTGTGGTGAACACAAACTTGTTACCACCTTGCTTTATAAGAAGTGTGAACTTATCCTCCCAATGTTCTCCGCCTCTGTGTAGTGGTCTTTCTTGTACTTCTGTGCCATTTTAGTCAAGGCTTTCCAATTAGTCTTTAGCCTTATACCTTAAAACATTTAGCTTGAAAAAAACCAAGCATTACATTTTATAAACAGTGAACTAACTACCTCTGCTACCTCTAGCTCGATTCTCTTATGGAAAGAGTTGGGTTACTTATCTTTTGCTCTCCTTTCCCTCTCTTTTCTAGGAGTATTAATATTGATTTTATCTTCTCTATAGAAAATTTGTAGCTGTATTTCATTAACCTGATATTATACAACAGTAACTGCAGTGTCATAACTATTTTGAGAAACATTTAAAAACCTAATTTAATACCTCCAGACAGCTGTTAAAAAAAAATCTAATGGGAAATTGGACTAGGTATAGCAATGCTGAACCTTTTCCATGACAGAATAGTGATAATGCATTGTTTGTTACATGCTTAGTTGGAAAGGTCAGAACTCACATGTGATTTGCTTTAATAGCATAGACAGCATTCTAGTGTAGTTTTAGTTTTTGTTTGTTTGTTTGTTTGTTTGTTTTTAAGTAACTGAGAGGATACTACTCTGTGTAGTGCAGATTTTGTCTGTCTTGTGATTTCAGCTGTCTAGAACATGACTAGGTATAGGCAAGGGCAAAATGAATTCAAAGCCAAAAGACTAGGTAACATGAAATTAATCACTAAAGCTCATATTTTTCTCCTGAAAGAGTTCTTTATTTATTTACTTATAGTCTATTAGCTTATCTGGTACCTTTGACAAGCACTCAGGTGACTTACAAGTTGGGGAAGAGATGCAGATGGAGCCTGTCATCCTAACATCTGTAAGGAGTAATTATAAATTGTAAATTAGGTCTAATTCAAAATGTACAGCAATTTTAGCTAATCACCTTTTAAACATCAGTAGCCCCAAAGTAACAAAATGTAATAATGTATTTCCTCAGTTCTAGGGTGCCTGTGTTTGTGTATATGTATTTGTATCTTAGTGTTTCCGAAATCAGATACATCTTAAAAATATTTAATGTAATAGTAGTAATTTTTTCCCCAGAGAGAAAAAAATCATTGGTATTTGTCAGTGGTATCCTTGTTAAGAGTATGTTCAGTGCAGAGAACATACTGATAACTATTGTCAGTAGTGAACATCTCTTAACAAGGAAGTTCTGTTATTCTAGGTCTTCCCTTTAGAAATAGGTTTTTAAAGAAAGATCTCCATTAAAGTTGTCATGAATGAGGGAAAATCATTTAAAGTTTGCTTACATTATTTAGAAAATGCATTTATATAGAAATTCTTTACTTGTAATAAATCTGATAAATGAACATTGCTGTTTGTTTTAATTTTATTAAAATATAGTGAGATCCTGAATAAGGCTGTTGACTTTGAATTTCTCTTATACGTAGTGGGTTTGTCTTATAGGTGCCTAAGCCCATGCCTCAACCTGTAGGTTCTTCCTCTGCTCTTCCAAAGGATCCAGTATTGAGGAAAGAAAAACTGCAGGATCTGATGACCCAGATTCAAGGAACTTGTAACTTTATGCAAGTATGAGCCATTTTAAAAAAGAATCTTTGGTGGTATTCATGGGGCAGTTAACTTCTGATCTGAAGAATTACAGGGAAATTGTGGATTCTGCAGTCCAGAATGAGTGAGAGTCCTGGCTCTGCTGTCCTTTAGTTCTGAGGGCAAATTACTTGATTCTCTGCTTTGGTTTCTTTATTTGAAAAATGAAGATAATATTCCCTACTTCCTAAGTTTGTTGTGAGTAAAGAAATGAATTAGACATATAAAAAAACTTCAAGTACTTATTACCGCTGTAGGTCACCAGTAGTTCCACTCAGGCTGTGAGAACCTGCTCCATGCTTGGTCTTCTGTTGGGTACTGCTGTATATAGAAAATGATAGGACATTTTTTGCCTTTGAGGAGTTTATATTTCCAGCTGTATAAGATTATAAACTTTGCTATATCAATAGTTGAATGCTAAATTATGAGATACAGAGTCTTACAGAATTTCATAATAGCATGATATTACTGAGGACTGAAGTAGTCAAATAAGGTATTTTTGTTTAGCAAAAAGATCTTGAGATTTGCATTTAGACCTGGGTTTAAATCTCAGTTCTACCACTTAAGACTTATATAATCCATGCAGGTTATTTAACTTCCAAACCTCTACTTATTTACAAAATTAAGGAATGGATTACCTCTGTGGATTATTTGAAAATAAAAGAACTAAAATGCTTACTACAAGTATGTAGTTTAAGTATGCAAAATGTGGGGAAATTTCTCTGAGATAACCAAGATATGTAGTGTAGGTAGGAAATGAGAATGGTTCTCATCACTAAAGTCTTTAACAACATGAGCTAGTAGGAGGTTGCGGTAAAATAATTAGACCCTCTCTAATTTGGGAATAATAAAAATGGGGGTACAGACTAGATTGATGCTTATGCTTAAAACAGGAGTGTCTTTCCCAAGTTAGGCCTTGTAATTGCTATCATAGTTTTTAACATTTGGCAGTTACATTAGAGTTGATTTTTGACTCTTAATTTCTTTTTTATGCTGAATTTTTTGAACATCTTGAGATGTTAATTAGCTAGATACCTATAGCTTTAGCTAATAAGCTATGGGCAATACCATGAATAATTTAATGGTAATATCTTTTAAATTAATGATCTTTGTTCCCTATGCATTATTTAAAATCTTATCTTCAGGAGTCTGTTCTGGATTTTGACAAACCTTCAAGTGCAATTCCATCATCACAGCCGCCTTCAGCTTCTCCAGGTAGCCCAGTAGGTATGTAATCATTCTAAAGACTCAGAACAAGGGCTTGGGTTGTGGCTCAGCGATAGAGTGCTTGCCTCGCACATGTAAGACCCTGGGTTCGATCCTCAGCACCACATAAAAATAAATAACAAAATAAAGATATTGTGTCTGTGTATAACTAAAAAAAACACCACCACCAACAACAACAACAAAAAACTCAGAACAAACACCTTTAGAGCTCACAGTTATATCTCTTTACAAATCATTTGCTCTAGATAGCATAAGGGTTAAACTGAAATATGTCTCTAATAATTTATTCTAATTGTATCCTCTGCCATCAGAGTTATATAAGGATAAATTACCATTAGGACATTACTGTGCTTACCTGACCTGTTTGCATTTTGGGAGCAAGTTTTCAGATGGGTGAATGGAAATGCCCAATAGCTGGATTTTTTGGCGATATCTTATGTTCCTCTTGGAGTGATTTCTGACTAGAAACTGCTTGACTCTTTTGGACTCCAAATCTGGAGTTGGTGCTTTTGGATCATAACTATGAGATCACCTGAGAGATGTTTAGAACAGTGACTAACACAGTAACTAATGATAGACCCCAAATGTAAATCTGGTCTGCTGCTTTAACAGGTAGCCTTTTTGGTTCATATTAGGTTCTGTCAGGTGAGGGGAGAATATAATCAAAGCCATATTCCAGCTGCAGTGGGCACTAGACACCAGCTCAAGATAGGGGCAGCAATTCCAGGGTGAAGTAAGGAGAATCAGTAGAAAGTAATTAACAATTGTGATAGACATTAACAAGAAACCAAAATGAAAACTACATGTTTGAAAAGCATATTATTATAACCAGCAAGAAAAATACCTAAACAGATGACCCAGCTAAGACTTATTTTGAAACCTGTGAAACTTGTGTTTTATTGGTTGTTTTGTAAAGTCTTAGTTCTTTTCTTTAGAAGCCTTGAAATGCTTATAACCCTTTAACCTTAAAATATCACCATGAAAAAGTATCACAGATGAAATTAGTATTTTCAGCTCTTCCCCACCTTCTCTGATTTTTTTTTTTTGCATGTGGGGATGGAACCCAGGAGTTCTCGCCACTGATATACAACATATACCCCCAGCCCCTTTTATTTTTATTTTTGGGCAGGGTCTTGATAATTCGTTCAGGCTGGTCTTGAACTTGTGATGCTCTTGTTTTAGCCTTCTGAATAGCTGGAATACCAAGCATGTGTCACTGTGCCCAGTTTCTCTGGCTCTTTTTAAAGTACTAATGAAGAGTGCATGATGGACTTAATACCTAGTTCTTCCAGCTAACGATTTTGCTGTAAAGTGTAAACTTTAGTTTCTTTCCAATTGCTATGCAGTAACTTTTCTCTCCTCCTCAATAATGGTTTATTTTACTCTCTGCAGTATCTACAGAACAAACTCTTTCCAGTCAAAGTGATTTTCTTCAAGAGCCATTACAGGTAATATCCTCAGATTACTCTTTTTTATTATTCAGGGAAGGACCTCTTGCTTTGGCAAGAAAGACCAGACTTATTAAGATACCTAACTAAATTGTTTAAAGTAGGGCTGGGGTTGTAGCTCAGTGGTAGAGCACTTGCCTAAATTGTTAAAAGTGTTTTAAGACTATCTAGTTTTTTTAGATTAAGCATACTGGTTCTAAAAAGATTCTCTGACTATGCTGAAAACATCTATTACAGTAGAGACAGTTGACTGATTTTGGTGAGTAAAGAACAACCCTGAAGAATTCAGGGGTACCTTGTCTAAGAATATTGCTTTTCTATTGAGCTATGCAAGTTACAGTTCATTAGCATAATAAAGGGTCTAAAGAAAGAAACTAATTTTGTTTAGTCCATGGTTAACCAGTCCGTCCCCCACAGCCCATAATAGTTCATTCTTTTCATTTTCACTGAGTACACTTAGAAGCACAAAGGAATTAGATTTTGAGATCCCTAATATCAAGTTGCATTTCCATCAAAGGTAAGCCCAAACTTACTGGCCATTATTTTTGAAAACGTTTTCTCACTGTTTCTGTGAAAGCCTTATGACAATTTTCTTGACAGTAGCTCTTTTGACAGTAAGTTAAATATTTTGACTGGTTGGTTCAGCAGTTGTGATCTTCCCTTCTGAAATCCTCTGAGTAAATACCATTTGTTTATGGTGGTTTATATATAATTTGAAAAGGTGTGGCTTAGTTTTTGGGGTTGGGGTATGGGGGACTTAACCCATTGCCTTGTTCATGCTAGGCAAGCACTCTACCACTGGACTACATCTTGAGTCCTCAGTTTTTAAATTGTATTTGTTAAGCAAGGTATATCAGGGGGGTTTTGCCCTATCTTTTCCACTTACGCTTTTACTAAAGTGGTTTTGTTTATCTTATCTAGCTGTTAGAATTCTACAAAACGCCTTCATTTGTCAAGTTAAATTCTTTTTGAATAACTACTGGTCTGTGTAGAAGTTCTCAGGTACAGGCCGACAGGATGGCTACATCAGAATTTCTGGTCACTCAATAAAAATATGTATTTCTAGGTATAACTTTAAACCTGCTGGAGCATCATTTCCAGGGTTGCTATCTAAGCATTTATTTATTTATTTTTTATTAAAGAAATTTTTTTATTGTACTGGGAATTGAACCCAGGGGTGCTTTACCACTGATCCAAAGCCTCCCCCCAATCCTTTTTTTTTTTTTTTTTTTTTAATTTTGAGTTAGTTTCTTGCTGAGTTGCCAAGACTGGCCTTGAACTTGGAATACTCCTGTCTCAGCCTCCCAAGTAGTTGGGATTACAGGCACATGAGGCACCTGGCCAAGTATTTATCTTTTGAATATAACTCCCTGGTGAATCTGCATATCTGTATTTGGAACCACTCATCTCAAACATCATGTTTACTCACCAATATGTAATCTTCCAGCTGGTTCACTTTTTAAAGAGTGGTAATTTGGAACAAGAGCTGCTATAACATGAATACAAGTGTAAAGAATATGTCTTTGCTGGGCTTGGTGGTGCACACCTATAATCCCAGCTACTTGGGAGGCTGAGGCAAGAGGGTCACAAGTCTGAGGCCAGCCTCAGCAATCTAACAAGACCCTGTCTGAAAATTTAAAGAATTAAAGGAAAGGGCTAGGATGTAGTTCAGTGTTAAGCACTGCTGGGTTCAATTCATAGTACTAGGGGAAAAAAAATGTGTCTGTCTTTTTTGTTGTTAAGTAAACTTTTTCCCCCCCTTAAATCTCTTATGGTGCTAGGATTTGAACCCATTGGCACCCCACAACGGAGCTGTATCTCCATGTCTTGCTAAGTTTAATTTGCCAAGGCTGGCCTTAAACTTTTGATCCTTCTGCCTTAGCCTCCCTAGTCACTAGGATTATAAATATGTGCCATCATGCCTGGCTTCAAGTCTTTTAAAGTTTAACTACCAGGTGGTCCAAGAAGCTTTAATACTTAGCATCTGTGAAACCCTTTTGTTGAGAGACTTATGTCCTCACAACAGCCAGTTCTATTTATTTTTTTGCAGTTGTCTCATTATTTTAATAAGCACAGAAAAAAAGTTTTTAAAAAATATCTATAAAGTGTTTTATTTAGTACCTCTGTTTTTAACATACTTTGTGCACTTCTAAACATCTAAAATGACCAGATGTTTCAAATAAGGACTTAACGTTTGTAGATTTTATGTACAGTAATGCTGAATAAACTACACACATCCAGCAATGGTTGTATCTAAATGTGTCTTCTAAATAGGAACATTCTGGCCTAGAATACTTAATTTCTTCCAGTTTCTTCTCTGCTATGTGTAACATAGATATGATGTTAAAATTTCCACTTCTGAAAGTCCTTTCAGAAGACAGAAGAAAGGCATAGTTTTAAAAGTGTTCAATCTCATATTCTAATATTTTAGTTGGATATAAATTATTCCTGTTTGTTTATAAAATGTTGTACACGATTAAAAAATTATTTCCATGTGATCTTTTTTAAAACTTGGTCCCACACTCCTAAAGGAGCAGCATATCATGAAGGCCCCTTTGGAGGGTTGCAGCAGCATAACTTCTAATGTTTGGTTACCCCTCGTTAGTTTCCATTCATGTGTTTTATTACTTGAGCTTCTGAGAACCACATAGAAGCATTTAGATAAAATTATTGAATTTGTGGACTTTTTAGACCTTGCTTACTAGATTTTGGGAGGTATCTCTGATATATTCTAATAATTGCTGTGCCATAGATTTCCTTCCTAGCTACTCTCATAGTATTTTATTGGTTACAGTTGGTGCAGCCTTAGTTCCTGCTGTGCTGTCTCACAATTTTTCTTTTATTCATGCTTTTAATTTAGTTTTGCACTAGAATTTTAGTGTTATTTTGATTTATGTGGAGCTTATCCCATTTATACTTCCAAATTCCTCTTTAATTCAGAAAGTACTTATAGAATAAAAGCCTAGTTTCGATGATCGCTGACAGTGCTGTGGCTGAAGAGTTCATGTGCCCGAGCTTACACCCTCAGTGAGCTGCTTTTTGAGACACTCAGTCTAGCCCTAGGCCTGGAGTTTGAATCTTAATTCCGCCACATAGTTTTTGTGTAATTTGGGAAAATCACTTCACTTTTCTTTGTCTCTGCCTGATTATCAATAGAATGGGGATAGTTGTACATATTTTACAGGGTTATTATAAGTATTAAATACTAACATGTGTGATGGGCTTAACATAATGCTTAACACTAGTGAGGGCTAGTAAGAGGAACATATTAGGAGACCTAGGGCCCAGGAAACAGAAAGTGAGCAAAATATGACTTTTTTTTTTTTACAGTATTTTATGTCTTCTTGTGTCTAGGCTACTGCTTCTCCAGTTACTTGTAGCTCAAATGCTTGCTTGGTTACTGCTGATCAGGCTTCAACGGGATCTGAAACAGAATTTGTGACCTCAGAGACTCCTGAGGTAATAAAAGGCTAATGGTCTTAAATTCTTTTCTTCCTAAAAGAATAGCAGAACTAGTTTATTTTATGAATTACAGGAATGATTAGTTGAATGATGTAATGTTTAATTTATTAAGGTATGACTTTAGAGATGTTGTGGTCCTAGAACTTTTCTAGGTAACTTTACAGTGGCTTTGCCATATAGGTAAATTTAATAGTATATTGCCTTATCTTTTGTAGTAAATATTTAATTTTTCATATAGAAAAGTAAAAAGTTTTAGGTAAAAGTAGGCCAGATTTCCCTAAGGAAAACCTGGACAAGTTTTTATTTTTTCATGACTGAAGACAATAATTTTTAGGATTAAGATTAATGCTAGCCCAGTGTGGCAGTTCTCACCTGTAATCCCAGTGGCTCAGGAGGCTGAGTCAGGAGAATCGAGAGTTCAAAGCCAGCTTCAGCAATGGCCAGGCGCTTTGCAACTCAGTGAGACCCTGTTTCTAAATAAAATACAAAAGTAGGATGCGGATGTGGCTCAGTGGTTGAGTGTCCCTGAGTTCAATCCCTAGTACCAAAAAAAAAAAAAAAATTAATGCTAATTCAAAAGCTGGGTATGGTAGTTCATGCCCGTAATCTCTGTGGCTCAGAAGGCTGAGGCAGGAGGTTTATAAGTTTAAAGCTTGCCTTAGTAGCTTAGTGAGGTCCTAAGCAACTTCATAAGATCCTGTCCAAAATAAAAAAAGTTAAAAGGGGCTGGGGATGTGGCTCAGTGGTTAAATGCCCCTGCGTTTAATTTCTGGAACAAAATCAAATAAAACTGATTAATGTTAGTTCAGTTGTGAGTTACTCTTTTGGCTTATTTGACAATATTAGGTTTTTTTGTGCTTTCAGTTTTTTTTTTTTTTGGTGTGTGTGTGTGTGTGTGTGTGTGCGCGCGCACGTGAGTGCGTGCGTGCCAGGAATTGAACCCAGAGGTGCTTAACCACTGAGCAACATTTCTAGTATTTTTTTTTTTTTCCTGGTACGGGGATTGAACTTGGGGTTGAACTCAGGAGCACTTGACCACTGAGATACATCCCGAGCCCTGTTTTGTGATTTACTTAGAAACAGGGTCTCACTGAGTTGCTTAGTGCCTCACTTTCACTGAGGCTGGCCTTGAACTTGTAATCCTCCTGCCTCAGCCTCCCCAGCTGCTGGGATTATAGGTGTGCACCAATAGCTACCACACCCTGCACCAGCACTTTTTTATATTTTATTTAAAGACATGGTCCTGCTGAGTTGCTTAGGGCCTTGCTAAGTTGTTGAGTCTGGCTTTGAACTCATGAACCTCCTGCTCAGCCTCTTGAGCTGCTGGGATTACAAACTGTTCTGAGTTATAGATTTTGATGTTTGAGCAAATCTTTGAGACAGACATAGCAGGATAAAATGAATTTTGAAGGACAATTTAACAACTATTAGTTTTATTTTGGGTGTGCTATTATATAGAAATATTCATTATACAATACAAAAAAACATAGAGGGGCTGAGGTTGTGGATCAGAGGTAGAGCTCTTGCCTGGCATGTGTGAAGCACTGGGTTTGATTCTAAGCACCACATAGAAAAAAAAAAAAAAAGGTCCATTGATAACTTAAAAAAAAAAACTAAAAAAAAAAAAACCAAAACACACAATCATTAGTTTTTAGTTTTTTCAAAATATTTATTTTTTTTAGTTGTAGTTGAAAAAAAAAACTTTATTTAATTTATTTTTTTATGTGGTGCTGAGGATTGAACCCAGAGCCATGCATGTGCTAGGTGAACACTCTACGACTGAGCCACAACCCCGGCCCCACAATCATTAGTTTTTATGGCGCTACCTTGGTCTAAATTGAGATTTGGTTCTTCATTTTAAAAAGATGGGGGAAGAAGCTGGGTGTGGTGGCAGATGCCTGTAATTTCAGTTGCTCAGGAGGCTGAGGCAGGAAGACCTCAAATTCAAGGCCAGCCTTGGCAACTTAGTGAAACCCTACCTTAAAATAAAATACTAAAAGGACTGGGGATGTAGCTAAGTAGTAAAGAATCCCTGGGTTCAATCTCCAGTATTGAAAAAAAAGTAGATAGCGATTTTTACCAAGTGACCACAGGTATCTGCTTCATAACTAATTGGAATTGAGTTTTATTATCTATTTTTTTAAAATATTTTTAAGTTGTTGATAGACCTTTATTTATTTATATGTGGTGCTGAAAATTGAACCTAGTGCTTCACACATGCCAGGCAAGTGTACTACTGCTGAGCCCCAGCCCCAGCCTGGTTTTACTATCTTTTTAGAAGTCTTCGTCTTCATAGTCTGTTATGTCAAGAACTAATTGTTTCCTTAAAGATTAATTAAAATAGGTCAGGATTGGCTTTCTTTTTTTAGTTAACTGATTCAGAAATCCACTAATAAGTCTTTAAAACAGAGAAAAATTAACATTAAAGAAGTAACCAAGATTTTTCTTAAGCTCAATTCCACTGTATAAATTTGGAATAACATTAGATTCTTAACTGGAAAATGGTATTTCAGGGTTCAGAAATGATTAGATGCTTGTAAAAAGGTCAGCCCCTCTTTTGTTAGACTGATTATCAGTAAGACTCTTTGACTTAGTCAGCAGGCTGTGCAAAGCAAATACTAGTGTGCATCCTCAGCAATTGAGATTTGAAATTGTAAGCAAAAGCTATTCTTTTGCATTCCTGTGTCCAAATGTCATCCTAAAGAACTTGCTGACTTGCGCCAGTTTGGGGTTTAGTGTAAGTGAACTGCTTGTTATATGGCAGGTGATTGGCTGATGTTGCATTTCTTCCCTGCAGGCAGCAGTTCCCCCAAGCAAGCCACCGTCTTCACTAGCTGCTCCAAGTCCTTCCATGGCAAAGGGTTCTGAACAGGGCTTCCAGTCACCTCCAGCAAGTACTAGTTCAATAACCATTAACACAGCACCCTTTCAAGCCATGCAGACAGTGAGTATGAACCGGGAATGATGATCACAGTTAATTATTCATTATTCTGCTTAAGAGTCTTTGTTTCTCTTACATCTATTATTAGTGCTATGTGAAAAGTTTGCCTTTTGTATTCTTATTTAGGTGGTTAGAATTTACATTTGTCTAGTTGACATACTGTTTTTGACAGAGGAGTATTAAATCCCCAGTCCCTAGAATTTTGAATGGGTCTTTTATCAGAGCATTGTTCCCACTCTGAAAACTAGCAGGCAAAGCTGAAGGCCTATATCAGACAAATAAAATATGTGGTTGATTCAGTACCCTGCACAGCAAAAAAGGGATGAAAATGTGTAGGTGAAAAACATCTGTTTCTAGGAACAGCTTAATAATACTAATCATTACTAAAAGGGTACTAGCAATGTTCTTAGCATTAGTAACCTGAAATTCAGGGCACAGACTTGCTTAGCACCTCACTTCATTATTGGAGATTTCATTTGGTTTCATCCTGGTCTCATGCTTGTTCATAGAGATTTATTCAGATTTGTTTGGTGTTCTGAATTATGTATTTCTTTACAAATTATAGTTTTAAACTCTATTTATTTATTTATCATGCTGGGGATTGAACCCAGGGGCACTTTACAACTGAGCTACATCCCCAACCCTTTTTTATTTTTTTGAGACAGGTTCTTGCTAAGTTGTCGATGCTGACCTCAAACTTGTGATCCTCCTTCCTTAACTTCCTGATTTGTTGGGATTATGGGTGTGTGCTACCATGTCTGGCTTAAAACTTTTTTTCTCTTTTTTTAATAATATTGCAGTTAGATTTCTACATTTATTCTCTAAATACAGTAGCATGAAACAGTCTGTAGGGCTGTTAGTGAGCCTAATTGGCTCAGTGTTCCACTCCAGCTCCTTTGGAGTGATGATGGGGGTGTGTGTGTGTGGGGGGGGCCCTTGGAGTGGCAATGGGAAGCAGGCACAATGTAGGGATAGGCTGGTGAAGTTCGACACCCGAATTCACCAATCTTTTCACTCTGTGCTTAAGCAATTAGAATATCTTAGTTTCCTTGCTTTTCTTCTTTCCCTGTCAGTCCATCCTACACAGTTTTGCCACATTGGGTTTACTTTTTCTTTTGCCTAATTGAAAGCAAGCAGTGGTCCATTACAGAATGAAATTGAGTCTTTTGCCTGACACTCAATACCTTTGTAGTCTTGTATAACTTGTCAAACCAGTCCCCTAATGGGCTTGGCTTGCTCATTGTTGGCACAGTACCTATTTGCTCATGCCTCTGTGTTCTGCCTGTTTTGAAGCCTTTCAAGTTCAGATCAGTTCTCATTTATTCATTCATTAGACATGTCGTTATGAAGCCAGATCAAAATCACTGGGATTATAGCAATTAAAAATAGGTCTTTTCTCAAGAAGTTTGCATTTTTATTATTGCAAATTAAATAATAATTTATTATATTATTATTATTACTAGAAGTGGGAGATTTAGAAAGACAAATATATATATTATCAGATGCCATGTAATATAAGGAAAAATGGAGCAATGTAAGAAAGCCAAGGTAACAGAAACGTTCTTTTGTAAATTATGACCAGGTTCTGGAAGGTTATTGCTTGCCACATAGTAAAAATTCAGGAAGTAATAAATTATTTTAGTTTTTTAAAAAGGATCCTTTTCCTCTATAGGTTTAATGCAATGCCAATCAAAATCCCAACGGCATTTCTTGTAGAAATAGAGAAAGCAATCATGAAATTCATATGGAAAAATAAAAGACCCAGAATAGCAAAAACAATGCTAAGCAGGAAGTGTGAATCAGGCGGTATAGCGATACCAGACTTCAAACTATACTACAGAGCAATAGTAACAAAAACAGCATGGTACTGGTACCAAAACAGGCGGGT
>NW_025999960.1:3038744-3046344 GCF_001458135.2 Marmota marmota marmota | reverse complement strand
CCCACCTTGGTACCAGGGATAGCCACTGAACCATATCCCCAGCTCTTTTTTTCATATTTTATTTTGAGAAAGGGCCTTGTTAAATTGCTGAGACTGGCCTTGAACTTGCAATCCTCCTGCCTCAGCCTCCCAAGCAGCTGGGATTACAGGTGTGTGCTACCATATGCAGTGCATGAAGATTTTGAAACCATTGTGTTAATTTTTTCACCACAGACAAAGGGTTATCTGGCCTTTCCCTCTCTTACATACAACATTGATGAATGTGAAGATATAACTTAGTATGCTTATTATACTGTTAACAGAGAAAGAAGAATATTTTGATCTTTTATGCTACTTTAAATTATGAAATAGGCAACTTTGTACTTATTTCTTAAAGGAGCTCTTGTAGATTTTCAGTGTTGGTATTTCAACTCCTTGTTCACTTTTCTGAAACTTAATGTCTGAGCAAGTGAACTGAGCATTTCTTTTCTTCCATATTGGGGATTAAACCATGGCCTCACTCATGCTAGGCAAGTGCTCTACTGCTGAGTTACATCCCCGGCTGTTTTTATTTTATATTTTGAGACAGGGGCTCACTAAGTTGCCCAGACTAGCCTTGAATTTGTGATCCTCCTGCTTCAGCCTCCTGTTTAGCTGGGATTACAGGTGTGTGCCAACATGCCCAGCTTGTTGGTACTTTTCAATAAAATGGTGAAGAGATAGTAATTATAAATCTCTAACCACAGGGACCTCATTCTGTTCTCACCTATTTTGTTGAAATATAGGGCAGGTGATCTACATAAATAATATTTTGTCATATGCTTTTTCAATTATGAATTCTATGAATTAGGACTAATTTTCTTCTACTCCCTGGCCTGAAAGGTTAGCTTACTATTTTTAAAATCATGGTAAAATATACATAACATGAACCTGACTATTCTAACCATTTTTAAAGTGTACAGCTAAGTGACATTAACTGCATTTGTGTTGTGCAGCCATCACCATAATCCATCTCTAAAACTTTGTCTTTCCCAACTGAAACTAGAACCATTTAACATGAACTCCCTCTTCTCCTCCCTCTCCAGCTCATGACAACCACTGTTTTACTTTTGTGTCTTTATGAATTTAACTACTTTAGCTTCCTGTTATATTATTCAATATTTGTCCTTTGGAAGTGGCTTTTTTCACTTAGTATAATTTTTTTCACAGTTCATTGATGTTGTAGCATGTGTCAAATTTCTTTCATTTATAAGAAATAATAAATCATACTCATTTCTCTCATATACACACACAAAAATCACTTTTTTGCAATTTATTTATTTTTAAAATTTATTTATTCATTCACTTATTTATTTATTTATTTTTTTTATTGTTCCTAAGAAAGCCTTTATTGTCTTGTGCAAAACTGATACATGTTCAAAGCATTACATTTCGGAAAGTGTCTCAGTTTAATATCAATTGATATATTCCAAGTAAGCAACATTACAGAAGGCCAGTGCTTGCTGAGTTCATTAAAATTCTAATTTTTGCCTTTTCTTTAAAATTCACCATTTGGTAAATTAGAAAAAAATTGATATGCACTAGAGACTATAAAGGTCTATATATTTTTTTTTTATTGGTTGTTCAAAACATTACAAAGCTCTTGACATATCATATTTCATTCATTTGATTCAAGTGGGTTTTGAACTCCCAATTTTACCCCAAATACAGATTGCAGAATCACGTCGGTTACACATCTACATTTTTACATAATGCCCTATTAGTAACTGTTGTATTCTGCTACCTTTCCTATCCTCTACTATCTTTAATGTGCTGAGGATAGAATCCAGTGCCTCACACATGTTAGGCAAGCACTCTACCACTGAGCCACACCTCAGCCCCTGCAATTTATTTTTATTTGTTCTAATTAGTTATACATGACAGTAGAATGCATTTTAACACATTATACACAAATGGAGCATAACTTCTCATTCCTTTTGCTGTAGAGGTGCTGAGTCACAGCAGTAGTGTAATCATACATGTATATCGGGTAATAATGTTTGTCTCCTTCTACTGTCTTTCCCATCCCCAATGCCCCACCCCTCTTCTCACTCCCTTCTGCACAATCTAAAGTTCCTTCATTCTTCCCTAAACTCACCCCCACCCACTATGGACCAGCATCTGCTTATCAGAAAATATTTAGGCTTTGTTTTTTTGCAATTGGCTCAATTCACTTAGTGTGATATTCCCTACTTCCATCCATTTACCTGCAAATGCCATAATTTCATTCTTCTTTAAGGCTGAGTAAAATTCATTGTGTATAAATGCCACAATTTCTTTATTCATCTGTTGAAGGGCATCTAGGTTGGTTCCACAGTTTAGCTATTGCGAATTGAGCTACTATAAACATTGATGTGGCTATGTCACTGTAGTATGCTGATTTTTAAGTCCTTTTGGTATAAACCAAGGAATGGGATAGCTGGGTCAAATGGTGGTTACATTCCCAGTTTTCTGAGGAATCTCTATAACACTTTCCAGAGTGGTTGCACCAATTTGCAGTCCCACCAGCAATGCATGAGTGTTCCTTTTCCCCAACATCCTCACCAACACTTATTATTGCTTATATTCTTGATAATTGCCATTCTGACTGGAGTGAGATGAAATTTAGAGTAGTTTTGATTTGCATTTCTCTAATTGCTAGAGATGATGAACATTTTTTCATGTTTGTTGATTGATTATGTTTCTTCTTCTCTGAAGTGTCTGTTCAGCTCCTTAGCCCATTTGGGTTATTTGTTCTTTGGGAGTTAAGTTTTTTGAGTTCTTTATATATCCTGGAGATTAGTGCTCTATCTGAGGTACATGTGGTAAAGATTTTCTCCCATTCTGTAGGCTCTCTCTTCACATTATTGATTGAATCCATCCCATTTATTGATTTTTTTTTTTTAATTTTACTTTTTGTGCTTCAGGAGTCTTGTTAAGGAAGTCAGATCCTAAGCTGACATGATGAAGATTTGGGCCTACTCTTTTTTCTATTAGGTGCAGGATTTCTGTTCTAGTGTCTCTCTTTGATCCATTTTGAGTTGGTTTTTGTGCAGGGTGAGATAGAGTTTTAATTTAATTTTGCTACATAGGGATTTCTAGTTTTCCCAACACCATTTGTTGAATAGACTGTCTTTTCTCCAATGTATGTTTTTTGGCACCTTTGTATAAGATAACTGGATTTATGGGAGATTGTCTGTGTGTGTTCTGTTTTGTACCATTGGTCTACATTTCTATTTTGGTGCCAATACCATGCCATTTTTGTTACTGTTCCTCTATAGTATAGTTTAAGCTCTGGTATTGTGATGCCTCCTGATTCACTCTTCCTGCTAAGATGCTTTGGCTATTCTGGGTTTTTTTTTTTTTTTTTTCTTTCTCCCAAATGAATTTCAATTGTTCTGTGAAGAATATCATTGGGATTTTAATAGGAATTGCATTAAATGTGTATAATGCTTTTGGTAGTATGGCCATTTTTAAAACATTTTTTTGCAGTTGTGTATGGACAGCATACTTTTATTTTATTTGTTTATTTTTATCGAACCCAGTGCCCCACACATGCTAGGCAAGTGCTCTGCCACTAAGCTACAGCCCCAGCCCATGGCCATTTTGAAAATATTAATTCTGCCTATCCAAGAGCATGGGAGATCTTTCCATCTTCTAAGGTCTTCTTCAATTTCTTTCTTTAGTGTTCTGTAGTTTTCATTGTAGAGGTCTTTTACCTCTTTTGTTAGATTGATTTCCAAGTTTTTTTTTTTTTTTTGAGGCTATTATGAATGGGTAGTTTTCCTAGTTTCTCTTGTAGTGGCTTCATCATTTAAATCATTTTCTTTTTAAAGGGAGAAAATATATTAAAGGTTTTGATTATTGATTTTTTTTACATATAAAGTGTATCGGACCTTTATTACCATTTAACTCTTAACTGTTTCCTTAAGCTTCAAATTATCATCCTGATGGAACTGTTCAAGTAAGCAATGGTAGCCTTGCCTTTTACCCAGCACAGACGAATGTATTTCCCAGACCTGCTCAGCCATTTGTCAACAGCCGGGGATCTGTGAGAGGATGTACTCGTGGTGGGAGATTACTGACCAATTCATATAGGTCCCCTGGTAGTTATAAAGGTATGCTGTGAATCAACTTTAATTGTACTGAATTATTTTGTCTGTATATTTACCTGGCTCAATCCGTTTTTACCTTTTTCTGTTTTGTCATTGCCATTTGTAATGAAATGGGGGTCTTCTACATAGTATGCCTGCTCTCTATAACAGAACTACCTTTTTGAAGAACAGATTAATCCTGCTGCTTACTAAATAGAATGGTCAATCTTCTTGTTTTTCTAGGGATAAGTTTGGCTTTTGTATTTGAATAGTTTCTTTTTCTGTTAACTTTGTCAAAAAATATGTCACAATTAGATAATATCTATTTTCTAATTATTTGTCTAATCCTACTACACACAGGAACACAGAATTTGAAACTATGATAGTGATATTAAGTTTTAGTTATGATCCCAAGTATTTTAATTACTGATTAATATTAGCAAAATATTCAAGACAGAAGCCTCAAGTACCCCTAATTGCCCTACCACCACTTTTTCCTATACCCTACCTGTATTCCAGTGGCAGCAAATTTCTAAACTGGGCTTGTTTAAAGTCAGTGATATTTTATAAATGTATTTTTACTGTGGGAGCAATTTTAATGTCTTTGCTTAAAGAGGTAATGATGGCTTTGCAGGGTCAGTTTATCTTTTGCAGTGGTATAGTTTAATATGCTTTTTTCACTCATTTTTTTGTTGATGCATTATAATATAACAGATTTGTTACATATTTGTATGTGCACATTAATTTAGTATGCTTTATTCATTGGTTTATTGTTTGTTTATTTGTTAGGTTTTGATACTTACAGAGGACCACCTTCAATTTCCAATGGAAATTATAGCCAGCTGCAGTTCCAAGCTAGAGAATATCCTGGAACACCTTACTCCCAAAGGGTAAGTAAGACTAGTTGTTATAGTTGAATAGTATTACAGTTGTTGGTGTTAAGCTGGTGATTAAACTATAACAGTAATAATCTGTTTTGTACAAGTGTGTTCTTAGCTCTAGAACTATTTTAAGTCCTATGGAGTGTTGATTTGGAAGCTTTCCCAGTCACCCAAGGAAGATAAATGTCAGCTACTGGTTATTTGGAATTTAAAGGTGTTAAGGACTTTAGTAATCATGTTCACATTAGCCCATTTAATCCTTCACCTTGAAAAAGGAGCTGGGGGTTCAGAGGTTAAGTAACTTCTCTACTTATCTAAGGTCATTCAGCAAGTAAATTGTAGAACTTAGATTGGAATGTGAGTTTCTTAACTCCAAACCTCATGATCTCAACTTTACCATATTGCCTTTAACTTAGCTTGCTTAATTAACAGAGCTGTTTTTTGTTGTTGTTGTCTTTTATTCTGATTGCAATAAATCAAAACATCTTCCATCACTACATCTGATGGAAGACTGGATAGGATGTTAGACATTTTGCTTTAACAAACCTTGAAACTTCCTGTTATTGGTCATATATGGATATAAATTTATTTTTTTTTAAAAGGGGTGTGGCTGTGTTGGGTGTAGCTTAGTGGTAGATTGCTTGCTTAGTATGCATGAGGCCCTGGGTTCAACTACCCAGCGCACACACACGCACACAGCCCCCCGCCTCCCACTGGCTGCCCAAAAAAAGTTTACAAACCAGGAAGAGGCAGTCATTGGTATCCTAGATATAAATTTATACCACATCAGTATTTTCCATTTTGGACTTTTATAAGATTTTGAATATGTACTGATGGTCCCCAAATTAAGGTAGTTTAACTTAATGATTTTTTTTGACTTTATGATGACTGAAAGTGATATACATTTAGTAGAAAGTCTATTTCAGATTTTGAATTTTGATACTCTCTCATGATCATGGGCAGTGGCCAGAGGGCTAGTCATTTGTGCAGTCATGAGGGTAAACAACCAATTATACTGTGTAGTATACTGTGCTACTTACCAGTGATGTTCAGTAGGTTAGGTATATTAAATGCCTTTTAACTTACAATATTTTTTTTTGCTGGGGGGGGGAACATGTGTCTTTATTGTGATTATTTAGTTTCTTTTTTTACAAATTGCATATTCTTAAACATTTTTAAGAATGATCAGTTTTGGGCTGGGGTTGTAGCTCAGGAGATCATTTGCCTTGCTTGTGTGGGGCACTGGGTTCAATCCTCAGCACCACATAAAAACAAATAAAATAAAGGTATTGTGTCTGTCTACAACTAAATATATAGATATATATTTAAATATATATATATATTTAAAGGAATATATATACATATATATTTAAATATATATATATATATATTATATAAATATATAAATATATATATATTTAAAGGAATGGTTAGTTTTTTTTTTTTTAAAGTGTTCAATTTTCTCTTGTATACTTACATGGCTTACAATATTTTCAATGTATGATGTGTTTTTCAAGACATAACCCCGTTAAAGAAGAGGTGCATGTGTATATGTACTACACTGAGCTTTGTTGTTAATATATCAAATACCTATTCTTCTGGAGCTTTCAGTTACATGAGGTAGGGTAGATGTCTGTATAGAGGCAGGATTGAAAAGGAGTGAAGGACACACCTTGGAATCTAAATGATGTGTGTTTACTTTCTTACTTTATCAGTTCTCTTGTCTTGTGACCTTAGATATGTTCCTTTAGCCTTCTGAGCTCTAGTTCCTTATCTGTTAGATGTGGACTCATCTCTTAGTTATTCATCTAACTCTGAGGGGTTTTGAGGATTTCTCCATGAGATATTTTGAGGATCAGATGAACTAACAATACATATGAGTGCTTAACATCACAATGCTGAGTGTATATCAAGCATGCAAATATTAGCTGTTATTATATGATCCTCAGTGACTATATTTGGGGAAGGTGTTGATAAATGTAGACTTCATAATAGAACTATTTGTTCTTAGTATCAGTGTTCCAGTGTTTTTGTGTGTTGCTTTAAGTTTCTTTGAGAAAACATAAGAAATTGATATTGGTGCTATTAGAAAGGAGATTCTGGACTTCTGGAGTAGGAGACTTAATTATTCTTATTGAATGTCTTCTGGCCTGTTTTTTTCCCCAAAATTGTACATATTAACTAGTTAAAAAACTAATTATTGGGCTGGGGATGTGGCTCAAGCGGTAACGCGCTCACCTGGCATGCGCGGGGCGCTGGGTTCGATCCTCAGCACCACATAGAAATAAAATAAAGATGTTGTGTCCACTGAAAACTAAAAAATAAATACTAAAAAACTCTCTCTCTCAAAAAAAAAAAAAAAAACAAAAAAAAACCCCCTAATTATTATTTTCATGGATTATGCGGAGATGCTTTTTCCATACTTGAGAATCAGTTAGAAGCATTGCACCTTGAATATTTATTCTTTTCTATTTTAGATCATATTTCCAGGCAATAAATACACTTACATGATGTAATTATTTTTAATTTTATCTATCAAAAAACAAACAAACAAACAAAGTCTTCTCAGTTTGATTTACAAATTAAACAAGATTGAAAAAATTTGTTCTTTTTTTTTTTTTTTTTTTT
>NW_025999960.1:3034163-3038720 GCF_001458135.2 Marmota marmota marmota | reverse complement strand
AAAAATTTTTTTTTTTTTTTTTTTTTTTTTTTGGTATGTGGGATTGAACCCAGGGGTGCTTAACCACTGAGCTACATCCTCAGCCTTTTTATTTTTTATTTATTTATTTTTTTTTTAAATTTTTTTTTTCATATTTATTTATTTATTTATTTTTTTAGTTATTGGCAGACACAACATCTTTGTTGGTATGTGGTGCTGAGGATCGAACCCGGGCCGCACGCATGCCAGACGAGCGTGCTACCACTTGAGCCACATCCCCAGCCCCTAGCCTTTTTATTTTTTGAGACTGGGTTTGGTTAAGTTGCTTAGGGCCTTGCTAGGTTGATGAGGTTGGCTTTGAACTTGCAATACTCCTGCCTCAGCTTCCCAAGCCACTGGAATTAAGGCATGCGCCACCTCACCTGGCTTTATGTTCTTGTTCTTGCTTTATGTCTTATATTGAGATGAAGGACAAAGGACCATGCAGTATTTCTGAATTGCCATCATTACCTAGTATTGTACCTTCTACATAGTGTTTTCTAAGTGACTTATTGTTTTTGCATATACATAGCTAATTGGTCAGGTTAATTAACAGATGAAGCAAGTATTGCCACTGTTGCCTTTGCTTTGTTTTTTCTGATGTTTGGGAACATCTTGAGCCTCTTGATGGTTGCTGGGGAAGGTCAGATAAAGAATTAGAAGGACTTTAATCTTATAGACTTAGCAGCCAATAATCCTGTGTAATAACTAATTTTTGTCCTGCATTTTTGGTGCCAAGGTGAATATTCATGTATTCATTTTAGGATAATTTCCAACAGTGTTATAAGCGAGGAGGGACAACATCTGGTGGTCCTCGGGCAAATTCAAGAGGTAAGGGTCATTAAGTGAGTAGTTTATTTATCAAAAGCATAATTTTAGTTCATTCTGCACCTTCTTCCAACTTCTCCCCCAAAGTGTATTGCTTCCAGCATTGATCTTGTTAAAGTTTTAGTTTTCTTAAGAGTAATACTGAACTAAATCCCCAGCCTAAAAACAATCTTTTCTTTTTGAAAAAGTAACCAATATTTACAACATCTTTGCCTTATATTTAAGCCTTTTTTTTTTTTTTTTTTAATGGTACTGGGAATTGAACCCAGAGGCACTTTACCACTGAGCTACATCTCCAGCCCTTTTTTATTTTTTTGAGGCAGAGATTTGCTAAATTGCATAGAGCCTTGCTAAGTTGCTGAGGCTGACCTCAAACTTGCTATCCTTCTGCCTCAGCTTCCCAAGTTGCTGGGATTGTGGGTGTGTGCCACTGCACCTGACCTAAGCATTATTTTTGTATGGCCCCTATCACATTAAAATTATTTGATGTCACATTAACTTGGAAATAAAAAATAAGCATTCATCATGTGGTTTAGTACCAAATCAAAATATCTCTGAAGAGCTATTAGCCAGTAGTTCTAAAAGTTGGTTTCTTAATCTAGGTTTTATTTTATTTCTATATTACCTACTTTGAGTAGAAGATGGATCATGAGAAATTAACTGAGTCAGAATTATGGGAAAAAGATACAGAAGTAAAAAATGTTTAAACCTGGGGTTAAGTTTTTGTTAACCTTTTAATCTAACCTTTTCGGGGACCACATTTTCTTAAGAAAATTTTTAAAAAGACAATTAGACAAGATTAGTTAGGTCCCTTTTGGCTTCAGAATAGTATTATAAAGTCTATTCCAGAAAATCTAAGAAAGTATAAGCTATTTACATTTTTATTGCTTTTTGTTTTGGAATTTACTATAAAATGTATCTTTATCTGTGTTTCAGTAGCCGACTAATGTTAAATATTGTGTTCAAAGCTAACTGCTTCATTATGAGAAACTCACTGTTGCTAATAAAACAGCAGGGTGGAGTGATTCTTCTCAGGTGAGCAGCCCAGAAAGAGACAACGAAACCTTTAACAGTGGTGACTCTGGACAAGGAGACTCCCGTAGCATGACCCCTGTGGATGTGCCAGTGACAAACCCAGCAGCCACCATACTGCCAGTACACGTCTATCCCCTGCCTCAGCAGATGAGAGTTGCCTTCTCAGCAGCCAGAACCTCTAACCTGGCCCCTGGAACTTTAGACCAACCTATTGTGTTTGATCTTCTTCTGAATAACTTGGGGGAGACTTTTGATCTTCAGCTTGGTAGATTCAATTGCCCAGTGAATGGCACTTATGTTTTCATTTTCCATATGCTAAAGCTGGCAGTGAATGTGCCACTGTATGTCAACCTCATGAAGAATGAAGAGGTGTTGGTATCAGCCTATGCCAATGATGGTGCTCCAGACCATGAAACTGCTAGCAATCATGCAATTCTTCAGCTCTTCCAGGGAGACCAGATATGGTTACGTTTGCACAGGGGAGCAATTTATGGAAGTAGTTGGAAATATTCTACATTTTCAGGCTATCTTCTTTATCAAGATTGAAAGTCAGTTCAGAATTGACAATAAAAGGATGGTGTTCGAATTAGTGGGGTTGGAGAAAATGTAGTCCTTGCCCTGGTGACTGATTGGTTTAAGAAAATGTTTTCATTCCTAGAGGAAGGTGGAGGTCCTTACTTTTTTGTTTTCCTCTCTAGGTGAAAAATTTCAAGCTGAATGACAATTAGCACTAATCTGGCACTTTATAAATTGTGATGTAGCCTCGCTAGTCAAGCTGTGAATGTATATTGTTTGCACTTAATCCTTAACTATATTAACGTTGAGCTTACTAAACTGACTGCCTCAAGTTCAGGCAAGTTACAATGCCTTGTTGTGCCTCAATAAAAAAGTTACTTGCACCTTCAGTTGTTCCTATTTGATTGAACACTTAGATGAGAGGTAAGATACCTAAGTTTTTAGAATTCATCACTGATAATTCTTGAATGGTTATTTATTCATGGGTTCATGCTGTTATTTTAAAATAAAACTTTTATATATAACAGTTCCTTTCAGGGTCACTGATATACATCTCTTTAATTAAAAAATTTAATATGTTTTCAATGGACCAAATCACACATTCTCCTTGAAACTTTTTTCTTTACTTTCTTTTTTTTTTGCAGTAGGGCATGTACTTCCTTTAATTAGGTCTTTTTTTGGAACCTCGTACATGTATAATAATACAAGATACAATAGAAAATACACAGGTAATATCCTGGTCCACCATCAGTAAGGCTTTTGCTTTCTCCTGGGTTCTTGATTTAATTTGAATTAGGTAAAATGCTAAATCATCAAAAAGCATAGTCTTTGGTCAGGCAATACTGTGTTTGAGCCTTGGTGCTACCACTTCATAACTGATCTGGATTGGATAAGTTATCCAATTGAATAAGCTATTTTACCTCTAAGATCTCTCTCTCTCTCTCTCTCTCTCTCTTTCTCTCTTTCTCTCTCTCTCTCGTTTATTTTTAAAGACTGTCTTTACACACGTAAAATGGGAATGATGACGATGATTGGTCAGTCTCATGGGGCAGTTGTGAAACTTAGCTAAGAATATGTCTAAAAGACTTAGTGCCTGGCTCTTGGCATTAAATGAATATGAGGTGCTGTGGGTTTTTTTGTTTTTTCTTCATTTTGAAGACTATACAAGGTTCTGTGTATGTATGTATATGTTGCCTTATGCAGTATAGTAGGTACTACCAGAGTTTACTGTTCATTTGAGACATGTAACATCTCAAACTTCACCCTTTAAGCTTTTTATCTTTCTCATTAATAATTAATATTTTATTTCTCAATTTTTTTTGCATTTAAAAATCATTAAATTAGTTCTATTCACCGAAGCTCTTAGAAGCAGTACTATTTCATTAGCAACAAGCACAACAAGTACTCAGAGCTTGATTTTTTTTTTTTTTCATCCCACATTTTTTATTGGTGCATTAGTTGTACATTGTGATGGGATTTGTCGTTATGTATTTGTACATGCACACATTGCAATAATATAATTTGATCAGTATCACTCCCCAGGACTTCCCCCCTCCCTCCCTGTTTCCTACCTCTTGGTCCCTTCCTCTACTGATCTTGCTTTGATTTTTAGGAGATCTACTCCCATCTTTCTTTTCCTTTTTCTTCTCTAGCTTCCAATGTGAGAGAAAACATAAAATCCTTGACCTTCTGAGTTTGACTTATTTCATTTAATATAATGGTCTCTGATTCCATCCATTTTCCTGCAAATGCCGTAATTTCATTTTTCTTTTTGGCTGAATAAAATTCATCAAAACTATTTTATTGCAATATGGAGAAATAGATGCAAGTCTTCTGCTAAAGCAGAAAGTTGTTTCAATTCTCTTTTCTGAGATGTTGAGTAAACTTGGGAAGCTGGTAAAAGGTTTTATATCTACAAAAGTTATTTTTGAGCTGGGTCTGGGTTCAGCAGTTAAACCCTGCAGCTATGCATAACTTTATTTTTCAGGGGGCAGTTACCGGGGATTGAACTTGGGGGCACTTATCCACTGAGCCACATCCCCAGCTCTGTTTAGTATTTTACTTAGAGACAAGATCTCATTGAGCTACTTAGCACCTTGCTTTTGGTGTGCCACCATTACCAGCTTTCTTTTTTCTCTTTTTTTTTTTTTTTTTTTTTTT
>NW_025999960.1:2994587-3034150 GCF_001458135.2 Marmota marmota marmota | reverse complement strand
GCTTTCTTTTTTTTTTTTTTTTTTTTTTTTTTTTGAGATGGGTTCTCACTGTATTGCCCACATTGGCCTTCAATTTGAACTCAATCCTCAATCCTCCCTCCGAGGTTGCTAGAATTACAGGTACATACACATGGCTTCTCTTTGTGGTTTTAAATTTTAGTGTTCTCAGTAGAGAGGATTTGGGGTGAGTCACTATTTAACAGAATTTTTTTCAGTTCATGTTAGATACTTTGTAGGTTAGTATTTCAGTTAAATAAATTAGTTCATGGTTTGGCGTTTATGTCCAGAACACAAAGTATAATGATTGAAAGCAAAATTTGGTGTATAGGAATAGTGAGTCCTCAAGTTCAACAAGGCCTTTATCCATTATGCTTCCTATTATATTGGGATTTTTAGCTTAGTCTTATTTTTCTCCTGCACACAATAAATGCTTATTTAAATAGTGTGAGCACTTCTTGAGTTTTTTAAAATATAAATGCACCAATGGGGATTCATTAAACGGGATATCATAATATTTGTTTTAGGGGAGTTGTTTTCTTTTTTTGACACTAGGGATTGAACTTAGGTATGCTTTACCACTGACCCATATGCCCACCTGTCGCAATATGCGATGGAATCGGGGTCACTCTGGGTAAATTGGGCTGGCAACAAAAAAACCACACAAACACAGAAAATGCCTTTTTCAGAGTTCAGGACAGCTCTACAGCCTCAAGAATCAAGCTCCATACTGCGGGGCATGGGGAGCAAAGGAGTCAAGAGAGTGAGCAAACCTAAAGTCCCCCTATTTATTGGGGAGAAACCATTCATAGAATATTCCAAATAAGGCAAGGGATCAGGTTTCAGGGGGTTGAGTCTAGCTTCTTGATGTCTTGTGGTCAGTAGATTGATTGACATCTTGGTAAGTCACACCCATCTCGGTGCCTTGTGGGAACACAGGCAGAGCGAGAGGAAAGGGCACATGTGTGTCACACAGCCCAAAGAGCACACAACAGCAGCCAGTCCTCTCATATGCTCAAATTGCACATAGCTTATACTTACAGCCCATGGATGGCTTGTGACACCCACCCTCTTTTATTATTTTGAGACAGGGTCTTGCTAAATTGGATAGGCTGACCTTGGACAATCCTGTTCTGCCTTATCCTTCCAAGTAGCTGGGATTAGAGGCATGTGCTACCACAACTGGAGTTATGGGAGTGTCTGAAATTACTATTTTGCCAAATATAAAGACTATGAATTATAAATTAGACTTATGAAAATGAATGGACATGATCTTTCCTCCTGAAGCAGTATCATTTCTTGCAGTTCTGTGGATTGAACCCAGAACCTTGTGCATGTTCATAAGCAAGTGTTCTACCACTAAATCTAAATCATCAACCCTGCAGTATAAAATTTTAAAGATAGCTTTGGGATGTTTTAGTAGAAGCATAATATCTTACAGGAAGATTTTCATATGTACATATTTATACATTTGCAAGAGATGGAGTGAACATCCATAGAAATTGAAAGCCCCCTTAATGGAGCTTTTATAAAGAACTTATATTTTACTGGGAAGATCTTGAAAATAGAACTGAAGTACAAAGGCATTTCATAATTACCTGAACATATAAATGCTTTGTTGTCTTACTGAAGGAGATGGACAGGGTATAGTACATGTTTACCATATTCTCCCCCAAGTTCTTTTCCTTCACTTTAAGTCTTTTTGTTAAATGACTTCTTCTCACATCCACAATTGTTAGTTTTTGCATATTGTCTCTAAATTGGTTTGTGAGTAAATGCAGGCATTTAAAGCAAGAAGCTTAGAGGTTTGCTGATTTGTCCCCTTTCTCAACTCCTTAACAGTTATAATCCTTTAACTGTATTTTAATCTTTTCTGTTTGCAAATTAAACTTTTTAGCTTAAATGATCTGGTGTTACATTGTGGTCCTTGTGATAAATAGGATAATATGTTAAGTGTTCTAAAAGGGGAAAAAATTTAAATTTGTCTCTTGGTCCTCTACTTGCTACTTTATTTACCTTAGTAAAGGTATCTTTTTGACTACTTTAGTAATGAGGCTACAGTGGCTTTGTCCTCGTTTTTTCAACTTTTGAGCAAGTGTTGACAACTGATAGGTACAGCTCATTTACTACCAGTGTGTGACACCAAATGCCAGATTATAAAAAATCATCTATTATCAATATCAAGAGGATGAAGGCTCACTAATTCTAAGTTTCTTAATCATTATTGTTTCATTGACTATTTCAATATCATAATTTGCTAATGATTAGTCTTTTAAATATTGGGATAATCTCATTTGTACCTGACTCAGACTGCAAAGATGAATGACATTTAAATATTCATATACATCAGGTTCATCACTTTCTTCTACTGAGCAAATCTCAAGTTATTTCTCTGATTTCTGACACACCTCTTTTATTTAGAAGTGTTACTATTCAAAACTAGACCTCTTTGGACCTTTTATTTCAAGGTTTCTTTATTGGGAGATTTTATATTTCTACCATTTCACAGCATTTTAAATTTCTGCTCACGTTTAAAATATCTAAATACATTTGTTATCAGAATGTTTCTTGTAGTATCCTTATTTCATGATTGCATTTTCTCATTACTAAATGGCAAAGGTTTTTTTTTTGTTTTTTTTTTTTTAGGTTTTCTTCTCTCTGTGGTCTATTCCTATACTTTTTACATCCACTTTCTTATCATTATATTTGCCCAGAATCTTGGTAGTTGGCTATTGTTCATACGAAGAACACGGTACCAAAAATGCATTGGAAAATTTGAACACAGATGTGGGGCTTGTTGACTTTGGACTTTGTGGTATTATGATGTTTCTTTTCCCCAGAGAGGAGGAAGAAACACCAATGTGGGGGTATGGAAGAGCTTTCTAAGTAGGACACAAAACCTAAACAGCATAAAGGATGGATCAATTTTTTTTTTAATATTTCTTTTTTATTTTTAGGTGGACACAATATCTTTATTTTATTTTTATGTGGTGTTGAGGATCGAACCCAGTGCCTCATGCATGCTAGACCAGCGCGCTACCACTTGAGCCACATCCCTAGCCCCAAGGATGGATCAATTTGACACACAGAATTTATTCCCCCAAAACTTCTGTTTTCAGGAAAATATCAATGTCAAAAGATAGAAGACTACCTAGAGTGGGAAAAAATGAATTAAAAAGATGAGGTGATTCACACACACACACACATGCATACTAAAGGTGATTGGTAAGCAAAAGGTAAACCTTTCAAATACGTATTTGGGCAAGCATGAGGGTGAAGTGGAGGCTCAAATACAGCAGATGGGGAATGAAATTGACATGTTTTTGGAAGGTAAGTTGGCAGTAGCTGTCAAGATAAAAAAGCACATGCTTTTGACCTAGAAATCCCACTGCTGGAAATTTATTCCACAAATAGTTTTGGAATTATGCCAAGATACATGCACAAAGATATTTTGTACAGCACTAATTATACTAGCAAAAACTAGAGAAACAACACATATGCCCGCTAGTAGGGAATTAAATGAGTCAAAATGGAAGGCACAGATCAAAGTGCATAATACCTCATTTGTGTGACAAAAATGTAAAAGCATATATCTGATGACTTGATTTTTAAATTTTTCCCCTAGTAGGATAGGGTAGACAAAGATTTTTTGATAGTTTTGGCCTTGTGTAAAGGTTTTGGGAGTTGCAAGTAGGAGGAAAGAAGACTGACTCTTCATTCTGCATCTTACCATAAAAATGTATATATCACTTTTAAAACACTTAAAAAGGTAGATTGTATGCTATTGCCCAGTCTTGTCTTTCCTTGGGTGGAGTTTGGGTATTATCATCCAGCCTGAGATAACACATGGAGGAGTTTTAACAGAAAAGCTGGAGTACCATCCCCACCCCCACTCTACTTGCATTTCCCCTCAGGATTTGTCTTGTATATAATCTTTTTTTTTTTTTTTTTTAATTATCCGCGGACACAACATCTTTGTATGTGGTGCTGAGGATCGAACCCGGGCCGCACGCATGCCAGGCGAGCGCGTTACTGCTTGAGCCACATCCCCAGCTCCTCTTGTATATAATCTTATTTGATCCTCACAATGGCGCTGGTGAGATAGATCCTGTGTGGGACATAAGAAAATGGGGACTCTTAGAGACTTTGTAAGGGAGCAGAAGCACAGAGCCAATTGTCTCTCCCAAGTCTGAATTGTGTAGTGTTTTCTATCACCATATCTTCCACTGCTGTCTTGCACATGTTTTGGGGGCACTAAATTTTAACATGGCATGTTACATCCTTCATGAACCACCCGAGCCGGATTCATTTGAGGTTGTCATAAAGTAGTTCCTCATAGGTGCTGAAGCTGAGGCAAGGGACATCTCCTTTCTCACTGTGGAATGAGGAAAGCTTGAGGCAATGAAGAAACAACATTTTGAACAACAACAACAAAAAAACTTATTTGAAAGTAGATATGTCATCTTTTTGTCCCAGTTAATACTACTATCTTTAGTTTCAACCTTCCCACCACTACTACCATTGTAGTCTCTGGAAAAGTAACTTTCTGGCTTCTGTTGAGAAACTGTAATGCTGCCCTACATATGTCACTCATTTTTCCCTTTTTTTTAGTTTTCTTTAACTGGGAGGTTTGTTACATTCTTTTAGGGAAGTCTACTTGGGTGCGATTTTAAAGGAGATTTCTGTTGACTTCCATTAACAAAATATTAAAGATCTGGGTTGGGGATGTGGCTCAAGCGGTAGCGCACTTGCCTGGCATGCGTGCAGCCTGGGTTCCATCCTCAGCACCACATACAAACAAAGATGTTGTGTCCGCTGAAAACTAAAAAATAAATATTAAAAAAATTATCTCTCTCTTTAAAAAAAATTTAAAAAAATAAATAAAAGGTACATGCTTAAAAAAAAAAAAGAAAGAAAATATTGAAGATCTTACATTTTCAGGAGGTACCCGTGTGCACTTGATATGTCAGGTGCTATGACTTAGAGCTACGCCAAGATAGACACTTTGGGAATAGAGATGTTTTAAGAACCAACTTCACAGCACTCCCTTACAGACTGTTTAATGTGGTCTAAAAGATGAATTATTGAGTTTATAGATAGGATTTTTATACATTGTTTTAAAAACTTTTTTTGGGGGGGGGTAGTGATGAATGGAGAGCATGCCTTTATTTTATTTGTTTATTTTTATGTGTTGCTAAGGATCAAACCCAGTGCCTCACATGTGCTAGGCAAGCACTGTGCCCACTGAGCTACAGCCCCAGCCCTATGCATTGGTTTTGAACTCCTATTTCTCTTTTACCTTATGGACTAGATTCAAACCTGCTAATATAGACCAACGGATGAGCTGCTGCCAGCAGATGGGGAGCACAGCTGTGTGATATTCCGTTTAGATGACTAAAATGTTAAATCTCAAAAAAGGCCATAGTGGCAGTGCGTGGGCTAACAGTTGCTTTCTGTAATTTGAGCTGTAATCATGCCAGTTCTTCTCATGCTATGCTGTATTCTAGGGTAATGCCATCATGTCCTTGATGTCAACTACTCTATGTACACAAATGACTCATGTCTCTCTGTCCCTTTATTTCTTCCTCTTCTCCATCATCATTTCCTTCTTCCTCCCCCAGCTTTTTTATAAGTACAGATGTGGTTTCAGGTTATGCACTGGAGTTCACCAGCTGTATAAACTATAAGCATTCCTACTTCATAATGTCCGAAGGTAACCTCATCTTTCCTCCAAAATGTATTTTCCATTTCCCCTGGCTAATGACTTCCATAGGTCATCAAAGCTTAAAACTTTAGCATCATTCTTGACTTCCCTTAGGTAATTTTGTGTACCTAATCAGTCACACATCCTTGTTGATTCTACCTGCAAAGTGTCTCATATTTTTCTTACCTTCATTCCTACCGTGGACATCCTGTTTCAGACACATTGTTATCACACATGCATGCATTTATGTATTCAACTAGTACTTACTGGTTGTTTATTTTGTGAGGCTGTTTTATGTCTTATTCAGTGAAGTCTGAATAAGATGTTTTTTCTTCTTTCTTTTTTTTTTTTGGTACCAGGGATGAAACTCAGGGGCACTTGACCACTGAGCCACATCCCCAGCCCTATTTTGTATTTTATTTACAGACAGGGTCTTGCTAAGTTGCTTAGTGCCTCGCTTTTGCTGAGGCAGGCTTTGAACTAGTGATCCTCCTGTCTCAGCCTCCCACCCTGCTGGGATTATAGGCATGAGCCACTGGGCCCAGCATTCTTCCTTCCTTTTAAAGAGATGGCAATAGTGGTTAAGATTTATTGAGCATTTCCCATGGGCAGCAGTACTTATTTAGTCTTCACAATAACTCTTAGAAGCAGATGAGGAAACAAGTGCTAAGAGATGAGGCATATCTGCAAATTATAACAAGACAATATAGGTGACTCAAGGTACTGAGACCAAAGTGAGGTCATCAGGAAATATAGAAATCCTTTCACGCAAAGTAATACAAAAAGAAAGGACTCAGAACAATGAACCACATGTAACAGGGAGCAAAACACACGTAAAGAAAATTTAGAGCAGAATCTGAGAGGCTATATCTTTATCCTGATTGATCTTTACCTATTACCTTGGTGACCCCAAATTTGATAGTTTTTTTTTGGTCTTCACTGAGTGTGCACTAAAGCATAAAAAGTTTTCATGGGATGGCTGGGGCTGTAGCTCAGTGGCAGAATGCTTGCTTGAATGTGTGAGGCACTGGGTTCGATCCTCAGCACCACATAAAAGTAGACAAAACATAAAAGTATTGTGTCCATCTACAACTACAAAAATTTTTTTTGAAAAGTTTTTCATGGGAAAATTGACTTTTTGGTTATGTATTATTTTAATTAATTTAATATTTGAGTTGGGATCAAACTCAGGGCCTTCTGCATGCTAGGCAAGGTCTCTTCCAATAAGCTACATCCCTAGCTCTAGTTTAAAATTTTGTTTTGAGATAATTGAAGGTGCACATTCAGTTGTAGGAAATAATACAAATATATCTCATGTATCCTTTATCCAGTTTCTTTCATGGTAATATCTTGCAAAACTATAGTACAATATTACAACCAGGATACTAATAGATACAGTTAAGATACAGAACATGTCATATATAACTAAGAACTAATAATTTTTTTTAAAAAAGATACAGAACATTTCTATTATTACAAGAATCTCTCAAGTTGCCCTTCATAAGCCTCCAGAAACTACTGACTTGATCTTTCTATATATTTTAATTTTAAGGATTTTATGTAAATGGAATTAGAAAATACACATTATTTTGCCCCCCTTTTTTGTGTGTAGTTCTGGGGATTCAGCTGAGGGCATCTCCTATTGCTGTCAGTGCTTTACCCTTGAGCTATATTCACAGCTCAATACATATCCTTTGACCTCTTTCACTCAATATAATTCTCTACAGATCATCCAGGTTGTTGCATGTATCATTCCTTTTTTTTTGCTCAGTAGTGTTCCAAGGCATAGATGTATCACAGTTTAACCATTTTCCCATTGAAGGACATCTGTATTGTTTCTAGTTTTTAGCTATAATGAGGAGAACTGCTATTAATAGGTGCTTCTCCCCCAGCCCCCCAGTGATAGAGATTAAACCTAGGGCTTGAGTGTGGGCTCTGCCACTGAGCTACCCCAATTCTCTCGGTGAGACAGGGTCTCACTGTGTTGCCCAGGCTGGCCTCATGATCCTCTCGCCTCAGCCTCCCAACACAGGGCACCATTCCCAGCTTACCTGCAAGTTTTACATGAGCACAAGCCTTCATTTCTCTGACAAATGCTCAGGAGTGCAATTTCTGGGTCATGTGGAAGTTGCATGTTTAGTTTTCTTTGTGTGTGTGTATGTGTGTGTGTGTGTGTTTGGGGGTACCAGGGATTGAACTCAGGGGCACTTGACCACTGAGCCACATCTCCAGCCCTATTTTGTATTTTATTTAGAGACAGGGTCTCACTGAGTTGCTTAGCGCCTCCCTTTTGCTGAGGCTGGCTTTGAACTTGGCAATCCTCCTGCCTCAGCCTCCCGAGCAGCTGGGATTATAGGTGTGCACCAGCGCCCCCAACCGCCCCTGTTTTTTAAGGCCAATGACTTTATTGATCTAAAAACTTTACAAGGACAGTGATTTATGCCATAAAAGGCACCAAATGGAATCAAACAGACCAGAAGTGAAAGTTGGGGTGAGGGAAGGGGCCAAAAGCCCAATCAGAAAAGTTTGGTTAAATGTTTCCATGAAACTAGCAGGGGAAGGAGGAAGGCAGATGCATGCAAGAGCAATAATTCCAAAAAGATAGAAATGGTGAGGGGAGAGAACTCTGAGAGACCCTGAAGTACAACAATAGGAATCTTTTCCTTTGTAGAGGACAAGGAACCCCCACTCAGCTGCCAACTCTGGACATTCAATGGGGTTGGGAACTGAGGGTTCTCCAGAGCACATCACAAGAAGGCATCACACCATTCTTGAAAGCACCCAAAGCAGTCCTGGGACTCTTTTTTGGCCTTGGAGCCCCCATTTCCTTCAGCCATTCTGGAAGAGATCTTCATCTTTCTTTAGCACCCAAAACTAGGACCACATATGTCTTATGAAAGTCCTTTTCCTCCAGCTTCTTGTCCAGGACTTACTCAAGACCGGCCAGGCTCCCCACTGGCATTCCCTCCATAGACTTTGACACGAAATCTCTGTGCTTTTGTGGTGCTGCCATCGTGATCAGGCTTAATAGGCAGCTCCTGCTCCCATAATGGCCCCTTTTACCACTCGGCTGCTCCAGCCAGTACTTCAAACCACTAGAATTTTTCTGTCTCCTCTCCTTTTACATTATTGAAATAACTACATCAAGTCTCCCTACTCCCAACCATCTTCTTTAATGGTGTCAAAATTCATTTTCAGACATGGGCCGAAAAATTTTTGAGAGATGACATATTTTGGTATAAATGTAGTAGGCATTTGGATTCATCTAACTTAAAGAAAGAGACATTGGTTAGAACTTTTGTGAATTGTCTCTATTAAGTTTATGGTTAAAGTTATATAAGTAGATGAAATGACTCATGCAGTGTGGGTGGAAGAGAAAGAAAGGAACTGAGTCCAGAGACCATTCATACTTAAGAGTTGGGTAACTGAGTAATCAAAGGGCTAGGATATACTTTGGAAAGTAAAACAAGAAGTGAGACATTAGCAAAAGAGCATATAATACAGTGTTATATGCCAGATGAGAGACAATTTAATTGGAAGACTAAAAATATATCTTGCATTTGGTAGCTAAAGGGATGAGTGTTCATTTTTGCTTGGCAGTTTCAGTAGAAATGCAGGCAGAAGACCAGGGATACCTACTTGAAGCATGAATGGGAAATAAAGTGGAGGTAATGAATGAAGCGATTCTTTGAACGTAAAGTGAAAAGAATAAGCAATAATTAGAGAGCATTAATGGAAAAAATGATTTAAAAAAAAAAAACTGGAGGCCAATGTTTTAGGATAAAGTTGAATTACTGGGGAGAATACCCCCAAAATATAGGAAAAAATCTTATAATTAGTCATGTAATAATACCCCAAATTTATCTTAATGAAAAATTATACAAAAGAAAGGAGAGATTTAAGGAGAAAGGTTCTGGAAGAGATGGGAGAGAGGATTTGGTTCAGACTGGTGGGAGGGAGGTGGAGAGGGGTAAGCTGAGATTAATTTGTGTTTGGTGAGTTCAGCCTAATGGCTTTCCTCATCCTTGGGGTAGTGGGTTTGAGAAGAGTCCTGAGGGTTGGAGCAGTCATTGAAGAAATGAGAGATGGTGCTGATTAATCACAAGGAATAGGATTGTTGAGTCTGAGGAAAAAAAACACGTTTGTAGTGTTGTCAGTTTGTATAGTGTGGCCAGGGTGGGCTTGAGAAATTAAATTGGGAGTTTAATAGCAGAAGAGGATGTGGAGTCAGGAGTGGATAGTCTAAGAGAACTGAAGTAGTGATTGTGAAGCCAGAATTAGACAGGCAGTCAGCATAGATAGGTAAATTGAGTCAAGTCGGATCAAGGAGGCCAATTTTGAGTGAGTCCAGGAAGTTGGAGACTCCCCTGAAGGACTGAAATGTTAATTTCTACAGAGCCCTTCCATCACCCTTATCTAGAACCTGCCCCGGCTCCAACCTGTTGCCAAGGTAACCGCCCTACAGGGAGCTATAAGGTTGTTAATGTGTCCTTAGTTGCACCATTCTGCCTTTCCCCCTTCATCCCACCCGTTTCCACCTTTTGGCCATCCCACCAAGGATTTCCTAGGCCTAATCCTGTATGCAGGAAGGAGAGAGATAAGGGGAAGAGGGCAGAACAAAGGAAGCTTAGGACTCATAAAAAGGGCAGAACACCTCGATTCTGGGGATACCAGGATATTGCTATGGCCCCCTTCTCCCTCCCTATGTTCCTCCTATGTTATCCCTTTCTAAATAAACCCTGCTTTATATGCTTGCCTCCAGAGTGCTTCTCCAATGTTCAAATATCAACATGTGGGGGAGCAGAATTCGTGGCAGATAACCAGTAGTATCAATTGGGTTGGAAAAAAGGTGTAGAATTATTGAGCAAGAGAAATATGGAACAACACTTCCTGGCTAGAAAAGATGATATTGGAGTTAAGATTTCAGATGTAAAGAAGCTTGAGATAATCATGAGGTCCGAGAGAGAGAGAGAGAATGCCACAATGAAAGAGATGAAAGCCATTGTTTCAAAGGACCCTACAGTGTTAAGGAATTTGTTTTTTATCTTAGAATTTATGGAAAGTCAAAGAAGGGATAGGACCATATTAACCTTTCAGAAACCTTACTCTGATGGTACTGTGGATAATGAATTAAAAGAGGGGCAACACTCAAAGCAATCAGAGACAAGTTCATTACTTCTGCACCCAGCTGAAGGGACTTGTTTTAGATAAGTTTTCTGCCACATTTTCTACCCTCTTCATTAAACCCAGTTAATTGAACCAATCAATCTTGATTTTGTGCTCCTGGAAAGACCACCATCCCTCAACTGTATTTTGCTCACAGCCATCTTTACTAAATGTAATTAAAACTCTCTTTTCTGGGCTAATTTCAGGAAAAATTTGCTCTATATTCTTATGTCATTAAAGTTATGGGGCCAGGTACGGCTGTTGTAATTGGAAATAGTGTCACCCTGTTCTTGCCATTCACTATTTTTCTGAGAGTCTCTGGAATTTTTTTTCTGAAAAATCTCAGCCATAGACTTTCCCTGTGTTTCCTCACGCTGAAAATATACTTCATATGTTTATATTTGTCTTTCCTAGCAGGTCCTGAATGCCTTTATATTAAACTGTATCGAATTCATCTTGTTATAACGTGGTACTTAGACATCCTAGAATTCTGGATCCGAAATATAAGTTTAACAAATGTTCGGTGAGTGAGTCAATGAATGAATGATGGACTGGGATGCAACTCTGTCCTCCTGGCGGCTACGTAATCTTAAGGTCCCAACAAGTCTGTTCTGGAATAGGTTTAGCTGCAATGCCCAAACAGTTTTCGGACTAACAGAAAGTGTCACTCCACTAGATCCGCTTCATTTGGAAGTGGCTGTAAGAGGACACAAGCAAGCTTGTTTCCCCCGAGGCTGTTTTCCGTACAGCAGCATGGCAGCTGCCTTCCTGAACTCGGCCGCACGTTCCCTCTGCGGGTAAGTAAAAGCTCTGTCCGTACAGTATCATGGCGCCGCCCGTGGGAGCCGGTCACAGCATCACGCCCGGGGGAAGAGGCCGCCGTAAAGGAGGCGCCGCTTCCTCTTCTTACTTCTCCCGCCTCCCACCGGCTGTCGTAAAAGGGTGAATGGAGAGCGAGTTGTGGGGGGGAAAGAGGGAGGACAGGGGGCGCGGAGTCAGAGTGGCGCAGCAAGTGGCTGCAGGTGGCGACCGTGGCGGGGGTTGGGGAGTGAGGTAGTCTAGGCGTCGCGGAGGAGGAAGGTGAGAGGGTCCAAATAAAACTAAATCTGCAGTCTGGCCTATTGGTCCGGGGGCCGCGGAGCCCCCACCCGGGGAGATGGACCTCAACCGGATCATCCAGGCGCTGAAGGGCACCATCGACCCGAAGCTTCGGATTGCAGCAGAGAACGAGCTCAACCAGGTGAGAGCGGGCCTTCGGCGCCCCGCTGCCGCCGGAGCGGAGCCCCCAGCCGGATTGCCAGCTCTCCCCGCTCGACGCCCTTCGTCTCTACCCCCACCCGGGCTCGGGACCCCGGCGCTCCCTCGGCCTGTCCCGCCCCGGGTCCAGTGGAGCAGCATGGCACTCCCCCGGGGTCTTTGCGGAACAACTCACGCACCTGTTGGTCACCTTTGCATCTTTTCGTGTCGCCTTCCTTCCCAGTGCAGTTTGTCAACCCCACTTGGTCCAAATAGAGAAGCTTTTGCAATCTTTGCCGGTGTCTTCAGGGTGGGAAGCTTTTCCGTAAGCGCTCTGAAATTGGGGACGCGGTTGGGGGAAATTCACTTCATATTCAAAGCCGAGTTAGCTTTTCTCCAGACCCAACCCTTTTTAGGTGTTGCTGTGGGAAACCCTGCCCATCGCCTGCTTCTGTGGGGTTGGCACGGACTCTTTTGTCAAAGAGTGGCAAGAGTTTTGTTGGAGCGCTGGGCATTGCTGTCGGGAGAGTGCTCTGGGAAGAAAGGGCAGTTTTCATGTGCTTTACCAAAGGCACATCCCCTAATCGCGTCTGGAGGGATTTCTTTAAAATGCTAAAATGTGTAAGAATTTCTTCTATTCGACTTCAGGTGTTCTTCCTAACCAACCTTGGCTTTGTTACAGTGTTATCCCCAATATTCCAAAAACTTAATGATCCCGGACTCTAACGTATTTCTTCCTTCATACCTGTAACACTGAACCATAGACCTGTTACTAAAAAGTACAAATGATACCTACTCCTAGGATGAGGTGACCACTGTTTGAAGTTCTAACAGTCCTTAAAATATAAAGGAATATTCTCAAATTAATTACTCCCAAGGTATTTGCTCAGGACCAGCACATCAACATCCTCTGAGAATTTATTGAAAGTGCAAGTTATGGGGTTTCTTCCCAGACTTAAAGGGAAATTATGGGCGTGGGAACCAATTGTGTTTTAACTAACTCACCAGGTGATTCTGTTCCTTCTAAAATGTGATAAAGTCTGTCCTAAGTAAATGTTTCTGTTGGGGTTAATTTTAAAAAGCAGATGAGAGTTGTGAGTCTTTGAAAGGAATTATCTTAATGGGAAATCTGTGTGGAGTTCTGAGTAGACTGAAACCAGGATTCCCAAGCGATAAAAGGGATTGTGAAAGTACTATGAAGACGAGAGATTGTATTAAAACCCAAAGGGGATGTGTCAGGACCATCACTCAGGATAAAGTTAAAGTCAGCACCTGCTTTGCAGAGTAGAAGGACTGCATGCAGATTAGCTGGAAGAATAGTAATCCAGGGGTTGGTTAGGAAGAACAAAACAAGAGCTGAACTTGCAATTTTCTAATATGAACAGGAGAGTTAGCTTGCTTGTGACCCCCCTTCTCCTCATCACAGACCATTTCCAGTGCAACTTCTTAAGGTACCTTATTTATGCTTGAGGCCCTTTGTTCATCCCTAGCACTGCAAAACCAAAACCAAATCACTACCACCAACAACAAAAAACTCTATAAATAAATAAATAAATGTATGTAGATTATTGCCATGCCACTCATTTAGCATTTGTTTTGTATGGTGTTTTGCATTGCAATATATCCACACTAAGTTTTTTGGAATTGTCTTTAAGTAGAAGGCCACCATATAATGTTACTTAACCTTATAGTAAAACACGGTTTAGCCAGACATGGTGACACACATGTGTAATCCCAGCTATTTGGGAGGCTGGAGGCAGAAGGATTGCATGTTTTAGGCCAGCCTGAGCAATTTAGTGAGACCTTGTCTTAAAATAACAAGGACTAGAGATGTAGTGCAGTGGTAGAGAATCCCTGGGTTCAATCCCCAGTATGGAAAACAAAAACACACATGGTTTATGGTGTTTGGGTTTTGTATGCTTGTCCATTACCACCACTGTAACTTCCTGCTTTGCTGGATAAACTGGTGGGTAATCTATCATAAGTATTTAGGTTCTCCTCTTAAAATTTTGTGTTTTTAAAATTTTTATTTTCATAGTACTGAGGATCCAACTCCGGGTTCCTGCACATGCTAGACAAATCCTCTACCATGGAGCTAGATTCTAGTTCCCAGCTCATTAATTTTAGTCTAGACTGCCCCACCTCAGCAAATATGCTTTGCTTAGGAAATGGGGGTAGCTTCTACAGTGTACTGATTGATCTGTCAATTGCTTTAAGAGTAAATAGCTTCAGCATAACAGCCTAAGGTCTAAGAGATAAATTCTTATTTGGAAGCTATGTTTTCTTAGGCCAGCATTTTTCTCTTAGCAGTGACTGGTTCTCTGTTGGTGATATTGTTTCTATGGAAAACCGATTTTTGAGTCTTTTTTATTAAAAATGAATGCTGTATACCTTCCTCACTGTCTCTCCACCAGAAGTCCCTTTAGCAGCAGCATAGAGGAGTATGGTTGGGTAGATGTCTTGCTTCTGTAACTCATCCAGAAAGATGTTGTTGTCCTTTTTTTTTTTTTTTAATACCTTTGTTTTTATTTATTTTTATGTGGTGCTGAGGATCGAACCCAGGGCCTCACACGTGCTAGGTGAGTGCTCTACTGCTGAGCCACAACCCCAGCCTCAAGATGTCTTCTTTTGAGCTGGGGTTGTAGCTCAGCAGTAGAGTGCTTGCCTAGCACACATGAGACCCTGGGTTTGATTCTCAGCACCACATAAAAATAAATAAATAAAATAAAGGTATTGTGTCCATCTACAACTAAACATTTTTTAAAAAGTTGTCTTTTTAAAAAAATTATCCTCCACATGTTTTTCTTTTCTTTTCTTTCTTTCTTTTTTTTTTTTTTAAGATAGGGAGGGAGGGAGAGAGAGAGAGAGAGAGAATTTTTTTAAATATTTATTTTTTTAGTTTTTGGCGGACACAACATCTTTGTTTATATGTGGTGCTGAGGATCGAACCCGGGCGGCACGCATGCCAGGCGAGCGCGCTACCGCTTGAGCCACATCCCCAGCCCAACTCCACATGTTTTTCAGTAGGGAAATAAAGATAATTTAATTGCCAAATTTTGGAATCTCCATTTTCCATGGAACTGTGTGTGTGTGTGTGTGTGTGTGTGTGTGTACGCGCGTGTGCGCGCGCGCATGCCTGCATATTAATGGGATCTACACCCAGTAGATCCCTAGTAACTAATCTACACCCAGTAGCTACACTCCTAGCCTATTTTTATTCCTCTTTTAGAGAGTTTGTTTATATGAATGACAGATATATTTACAGAGTTATGTTGTAGGCATTGGTATAAGATTCTTCTCCCATGGAGCTTACATGTTAGTGAGAGATACAGGCAAGCAAATAATATAATTTCATGCTAATAAAGCCTGAGAAAGTGTGTTGGAACGTATGCATAGGGTAGTCATTCTCTGAGGAATGACATTGAATAGACATAGATGTTGTGAATGAGTGAGCTAAGAGAATTGGGAGAGGAGCAGAGGGAATAGCAAGTTCAGAAAAGGCCCTCAACCTGTCATTTTAGAGGACTTGAAAGGTAAATGTAGTCAGAGCAGTGAATCAGAGAATGGGAAAAATCAGGCTTTTGCTTTATAGGAGTTCTCATAAAATACAGAAGATAGCTAAGCAAGAAAACAGTGTTCAGTGAACTTCACAGATTCAAAATAAACATCCTTAAGAAATTATGAGGAAATCAGTTATCCCATTTATTTATTTATTTAAATATTTATTTATTTTTTAGAAACTTGAAGCCCAAAGGAGGACAGAGAAATTGAGTAATATTTGTGAGGCAAATAGTGTGAGAATATACCAGAATTTACTGCTGAATGTTTTATCTGGCCAAATTAACATACATTGAAACAAAGCTAAAAGGAGAAGACAAAGTTTCTGAAGTTCTTTAAAATGTAAACAGTTGAAAAAAGAGAAGTTCCAACTGTGGCAACAATGCTGAAATTAATTTCAAATAAGTAGCATTATCTAAGTGTAAAGGTTATGTTGTTTTTATGTGTAGGAAGATTTTTTTAAAAAGTAACCAATTAGTTTTATGATTAAAGTAAATGAAATTTTTTTTTGGACTGGGGATTTAACCCAGGAGCACTTAACCACTGGGCCACATCCCAAGCCCTCTTTTTATTTTTCATTTTGAGACAGGGTCTTGTTAAGTTGCTTTAGGGCTTCACTCTCAAAACTTCTGATCCTCCTGCCGTTGCCTCCTGAGCTGCTGGGATTACGGAAGTGTGCCACTGTGCCAGCACAAATGAATTATTTTATAATGTGTATGTAGAGAGATATAGAAAATGGTGCTAAATCTATATTAATTTTGCCACTTGTAAACTATAGTTAAATATGTTTCTTTAAGAATTGAAATTTTGGGGCTGGTGTTGTTGCTCAGTGGTAGTGCACTTGCCTAGTAGGCGCGAGGCCCTGGGTTCGATCCTCAGCACCACATAAAAACAAATAAAGGTATTGTGTCCAACTACAACTAAAAAAAAAAAAAAAATTTTTTTTTGTAGTTTCAATTACGAAAATGAATTTCCCTTAAGTATGATAGATTTAAGATTTTTTTTTAAAATATTTATTTTTTTTTTTAAAGAGTGTGTGTGGGGGGAGAGAGAGAGAGAGAGAGAGAGAGAGAGTTTTTTAATGTCTATTTTTTAATTCTCGGCGGACACAACATCTTTGTTTGTATGTGGTGCTGAGGATCGAACCCGGGCCGCACGCATGCCATGCGAGCGCGCTACCGCTTGAGCCACATCCCCAGCCCCTAAATATTTATTTTTTAGTTCTCGGCGGACACAACATCTTTGTTGGTATGTGGTACTGAGGATCGAACCCAGGCCGCACGCATGTCAGGCGAGCGCGCTACCGCTTGAGCCATATCCCCAACCCCTTAAGATTTTTAAAAAAAAATTTTTAGTTATAGATTGACAATACCTTTATTTATTTATAAATCTTTCGAACCCAGTGCCTCTCACATTCTAGGCGAGCACTCTACCACTGAGCCACAACCCCAGCCCCACATTTAAGATTTTAAAGACTATACAGGATGAAAGGAAGAATAATTATAAGATAATACAAAATTTTACTGAAGTATTTGGGAAAGCACAAAAATGTACTTGAATGGAAAAGATGTTGTTTTTCTCCAAACTTATTTTTAATCGTATTTACCTTAAATGCTACTTTATAAATAAAATAATAGAAAAGGTGATTAAATAAATGAGTGTATGCACAAACCCAGCTGTATCTTCAAAGGGATGATACCAGAGATTCAAGCTCCCAGGAGAACGTAAGCTAGACAGACTCTTTGGGGCATTGTCTGGTTTGGCTTCAGTGAGAATTTACAATTCTTTTCTGGGATTTTCAGTGGGCAAATCCATTTATGGGCTCTGGGAATGTACAGGGTTGTGAAGGTCCAGAATCTAAACATCTATGTAGAGCATGGCCAAAAGGAACCGGCTGCTCTGTTTCGTTTCTTTTTGCTTCTAAGGTTACCAATGGCCAAACTCAGGAGCAGATTACTGGTGTAGAGCATGTCTGGGGTGTGAAGTGACTCAAGCAGCAGGGCAGAGAAGAAACTCCATCAGCACAGGCTCCCTTAGGCATTGTTAAGTTTAAAAGATGCTATAGCCGCAGAGGACAGCTGGCAATGACAGCGCTCAACCCTGTCTTGTGAGTCACACTGTTCCAATTTGGACTGGCTCTTCTCCATAGCTTAGGCATTATTTAACATTGTCTGGTTCATGGTACTGGATATCCAGTTTTCTGTAGCTGATGTTTTCTTGATTTGCGTTTGTCAAAAAATAACAAACAAATTAACATATAAATAATCTGAGAATAAACACTTGTGATGAGTTATTCAGAGACTTCAAATCCATAAATAGCTTTTAGACTTTATTGAGAAAAAGTGAAAATTTCACCTACAAAAAGATAAATGGAGTAAGGAATTTGTAGAAGCAATTAGCTCCCAAACAAAACAATAGCAACCACAAAAAGCCTCCTTAGTAATAGAGGAAATATAACTTAAAGTATTAAAAAGTTTTAAAGTTTCAAAGAAATGGTTAATACTATACCTACACTGCTTACATGGACACTTGTATATGTGGGATTTTGCATATTTTTTGTGGAAAGCATTTTGGCAGCATATGTCAAAAATCATAAGTGCCTCCTGGCAGGGTGGTGCACATCTGTAATCCCAGTGGCTCTGGAGGCTGAGGCAGGAGGATCTTGAGTTCAAAGCCAGCCTCAGCAAAGATGAGGTTCTAAGCAACTCCATAAGACCTTGTCTCTAAATAAAATACAAAATAGGACTGGGGATGTGGCTCGGTGGCCGAGTGCCCCTAAATTCAGTACCTAGTTAAAAAAAAAATCATAAGTGTTCACACTTTTATTTATGAGCTTATTCTAAGGAATTGTCTTTTGACTTGAAGTATCTTAATAATCTTCATTTTGCCATGGAGAATTTGTTTTATATTAGCAGTTTTTCTTTTATCTGGATAAGGTATTCATTAACAGGTGCTAATAGATATTTATTGACATTTCCCTCTTTTTATAAAACTATTCTTTGTCATTTCAGTCTTACAAGATTATCAATTTTGCCCCCAGTTTACTTCGGATTATAGTCTCTGACCATGTGGAATTTCCAGTACGCCAGGCAGGTGAGTTTTTTTTTTTTTTTTTTTTTTTAAATACTTTAAAAATTGATTTATAGGTGAAAATAGAATGAGAATTTTATTTTAATTCTAAATATAATTTCTTGAAAAAGTAGGAAGCACATCTACGTATTTCTAAGGCATAAAAATTTACCTTTTTTTCCCCCTGAAAACTTAAAGGTAAATACTAAACTCTCAAATAGCTCCCCCGCCCCCCTTGCTCTACCCATCAGTTCCTTGCCTTTGTTACAAGATCAGTTTCCCACTTAGTTTTCCCAGTTTTAATTGCTTATCTCCCTAATTTCTTATGATTCCTGATAGCTTCACCTTTGGACCCACAGATTAAGACCATGAGTTTATGTATCTGAATTCAAGCTCTAATTATGTGTCAAATGATGTTGGTAATTGTCACACAGATGTTCCTAACCAGATGTTTGGAGAGCTGGACTTTTTTGTTTTAAACACAAATTTATTCTTAAGTCTGGGATTTTATGTAATTGCTTAATGCACTTTTTTTTTTTTTTTTAAAGTGGGCTTATCATTAGAGCTCAAAGGTTAAATATTGAGAAAGCCTTGGAATATCACAAGTCCTTGGAATATCTGGAAAAGATAATAATTATAAACTAACGGGTAAAATGACAATAGCTAATTTAAAAAATAAGTGTATTTAAAAGCCTTATGTTAGTGATATATTTAGATGTCCCTCCACTAATGATGGATTCCCTTCTGATAAACCCATTATAAGTTGAAAACATTGTTAGTTGAAAAATAATAAGTCAAAATTGCATTTGATTCAGGACATGGTGGTGCATGCCTGAAGTCCCAGTGACTTGGGAGGATGAGGCAGGAGGATCACAGGTTTGAGGCCAGTCTCAGCAATTTAGTGAGGCCCTAAGTAATTTAGTGAGACCATGTCTCAAAATAGAAAATGAAGGTGTCTGGGGATGTGGCTCAGTGGTTGAGCGCCCCTGGGTTCAATCCCTGGTACCAAAAAACAAACAAACAAACAAATAAATTGCATTTGATGCACCTAATCTACTGAACACCATAGCTTAACAACACAGTATACTCTTGAGTTTCTGTTGTTTACCCTCATGATCTCTTGACTGTGGTTGCTTAGCATCATGAGAAAATATCTTGCAACATATTGCTAGCCCCAGAAAATATCAAAATTCAAAATTTCAAGTATGGGTTCTATTGAATGCATACTTCTTTTGCATCATTCTAAAGTTAAATAAGCATGCATTGAACCACGATAAGTCATCTCTATTCATTATAAGTGATCTGAGCAATGAAGAAGAATATAAAGAAGAAAGTAAAATTATCCAATATTCATCATTCAGAAATGACCCTCATTGACATTAGGTGAACATTAGTGTTGCATGTGTTCAGGTACAAGGGTAGAAGAATAGTTTCATAGAAATTGAATTATAATCTACATGCTGATCAAAGTATTTAATTTCACTTGGACAAAAAATAAAGAAGGAATAATTAAATTCTGGGACTATGTTTATGAAAATATAGTTATGTGTTGCCTGATGATGGGGACATGTTTTGAGAAATGTGTAGGCAGGCAATTTATTTATCACTGTTCAAATATCATAGCATCTACCTAAACAAACCTGGACAGGATGGCTTCCTGCACATCTAGGCTTTGTGGTATTTATCTTTGGAAAAGTGGTTGATTGTCGTAATGACTGAAATGTCATTATGTGGAACATAACTCTATATGATTTCCTACAAGATTGCTTTGTGGTTTAGATAAAAAAGAAAAACCTATGGAAAAAATTCATGTTGGAATTATTTATTTTAATAAGGTTTATAAGAATTCTGTAAATGCTTTTTGCAATTTTAGATCTCATTTGTTTAATCTTTGACTTTATAAAGTGGGGCTGTTCTAGGGCTGGGGATGTGGCTCAAGCGGTAGTGCGCTTGCCTGCCATGCGTGCGGCCCAGGTTCGATCCTCAGCACCACATACAAACAAAGATGTTGTGTCCGCCGAAAACTAAAAAAAATAAATATTAAAATTCTCTAAAAAAAAAAAAAATTAAAGTGGGGCTGTTCTGAAACAACATTTTACTAAATGAAACCTATTTTAATAATCCAGGTATTTGTAGGGACATTGTGATGTTCTTATGAAGCTTTTTAAAAATATTTTAAAATATATTGTTTTAGAAGATCTTAAAACAATTTATTACATTAATGTGTTGTTTATATAACATACAAACAAAACACAGAACTTTTACATTAGATTACACTTAACACCACTCTCAAAGATAGCTGCCATCAAATTTGGGGCAATGCTTTAGTTTTTTCCATTTACATTACACATGCTATTTTCAAGTTTCCTTTCTTTCATTAAACCATGTACCTTGGAGATTATTCCATGTTTGTGTACACACGAATTCTTCATTCTTATAGTGACTCAGTAGTATTTCATTGTGTAGAACTGTCATGGTTTATTTAAACAATTTGATATTGACAGACATTTCCCTCATTGTCCTTTTTTGTTGTTAATAGAAGCAGTGCTTAATGAGCATCTTTGGAAATGTACCTCTAGGTATTTGGGAATTTTTATTTTTTAGAATGAATTATTAGGAATGAAATGCTAGGTTAATAGATGTTAAAGATATTAACATTTATAATTTTGAATCCGATCACAAAATTACTTTTGCTTTTTCTTTCTTTTTTAAAATATTTTTTAGTTGGATACTTATTTTGTTTATTTTTATGTGGTGCTGAGGATCGAACCCAGGGCCTCGAACATGGTAGCCAAGCACTCTACCATTGAGCCACAACCCCAGCCCTTGCTTAATTTTGTACCTAAGAGGGTTGGGTGTGTAGCTCAATGGCAGAGCCCTGGCAGGAGGCCCTGGATTTGATCCCCAGCACTGTGGAGGAAAAAATGTGCCTTAGAATGCTAGGTTCCCCATATCCTCACTAACTGTGTGCAACATTTTTTTTTGTGGTGCTGGGGATTGAACCCAGGGCCTTGTGCATGCAAGGCAAGCACTCCACCAAGTGAGCTATATCCCCAGCCCTGTGTACAACTTTTTAAAAAAATTTATTTTTGTGGTGCTTGGAATACAACCCAGGGCCTCCTGTATATTAGGCAAGTGCTCTACCATTGAGCCATATCTCTAGCTCTACAACTTTGAATCTTAATAACTTAGGTAATGAAGTTTTCATATAAAATATTATCTGTGTGTAAAGGTGCTGTTTTCTTTATAATGTATGTGAATTTTAAATCTTTTAGCTGCAGGACAGTTTGGTTTGGTGATTGATTATTTCCTAATGTATTGGAACAAACTTTCAATCTTAAAGCATCCATTTTTGCCATTGAGTTTGAAATATATTGTATAACATTTTACAGCTATCCTAAAGAATAGTTTATAAATGTTCTTTTCTATTTAGTCTTTTATTAAAATACAAGGATGCTTTATCACTTTAAGGTGACATCTAGTTAGCCTGTCATTCATCATGATATTAAAAATAGAATGATGTGGTCTTTGTTTTAAAGAAAGATCAGCCTATATAAACTGTTAAAATAAACAAACAAAAAGCAAACAACAGACCAACCAAAAAAAGAAAAATTAAGTGGAAAGATATAGCTCTACATAGCCCTGTTTTTGTAGGAAAACAAATTTATTTCCTTATGAATTGGATTAAGATGTTAGTGTTTTGTTTCTTAGCGCTGGAAAATTTTTAAAAAAATATTTATTAAGTTTTAGGTGGATACAACATCTTTATTTTACATTTATGTGGTGCTGAGGATCAAACCCAGTGCCTTGTGCATGCTATGCGAGCACTTTACCACTGAGCCACAACCCCTGGCCCCTGGGAATTTTTTTTTTTTTAATTTTCATCTTTTTGGCAGACAATTCTAAAATATTCTTTCTATTATTAAGTAAACTTAGTAGTCAATGTTTGCTTTTAGCTTACTGTGAATTTTCAAGAAATAGGAAAAAAATTAATATTTTAATATTGCCATGTCAAAATAAATTTGGAGGTTTGCTCTATTGCTTTCCTTTCAAAGTATTGATAAGCATAATAATATTAATAATATAACCAGGTAGTATGCAGAGAAGGAAACTTTTTTTTTTTTTTTTTGGTACTGGGGCATTCGACCCCTGAGCCACTTCCCTATCCCTTTTTTTTGTATTTAGAGACAGGGTCTCACTGAGTTGCTGAGGCTGGCTTTCATCTCTCAATCCTCCTGCCTCAGCCTCTCAAGCTGCTGGGATCACAGGAGTGTGCCACCTCGCCTGGGAGGAAGCCTATTTTAAATATAGGATATTGAAGTTGTAGTTTGGAATCTTTCAAGTCACTTTTGTTTTTAAGTGTTCAACTCCTTGTCTCTGAAGAGAAAGAGACCCTTTATTAAAGTTCCTCTAGTAAATGTAAACTTGGCTTCAGAATGTACTTTTCTTTAATGCATTTTGCAGTTGTTGTGAGAAGAGTAGTTTGTATTTAAAAGTGGAGGTTGAGAGGAATATTATGTTGGACCTGAAGAAGTCATCTGCAGTGAATGATGTAGGACCAATCAATTGGAAAAAACAGAAAAAGCTTTTCAGGACCCCCCTCCCCTACCTGCCTGGTTTTCATTCTTCTAGGTTGTTTTCCTTTTTGTATGTCAAAGGGATGGGGTGATGATATTACAATTTATAGTTTTTTATGTATAATTTGTTAAGACTAACTTCAGCATTCTAAAATGCAGAAGCTAGTGATAAACAGAAAGATAATGTTTATCATTTCAGAAACATTTCAAAAAGCTCTTTTCTTAAAACTGTTTTATTTGTGGGATGCTTCTCTGCTCTTACTAAAAATCTCTTTAATTTTATTTATAGCTTATACATTTGTTATCAGATCTAGCCTTTAACAGATTGAAGTAATAGCAATGGAGAGAAGGGCTACCAAATTATGATGAAGAATGCAAAGACTTAGAAAGATCACCTAAAAAGCATGGCATTCTGCCTCACCGAGTTTATAACAGCACTATCTTGATCCTTTGAGGTTGTGGAGCCCAATTTATTTCTGTAGTTGTGTTTCTGAGTAGAGAGTGAAGTTTAAGTGATGATACATTGTGCTTGCGAAGGAGAGAGGCAGGCAACTGAAAGCCACAATTAGATATTATTTCACCCCAGTTAGAATGGTCATCATCAAAAAGACAAAAAACGGGCTGGGGACATAGTTCAGTGGGAGAGCCCTTACCTAACCTGTGTGAGGCCTTGTGGGATTGATCTCCAGTATTGCAAACAAAGAATAACTAAAAAAGCAAATGCTTCCTTTTCTCTAAAAGGGAGTTCTTACACACTTTTGGTGGGAATGTAAATTTAGTAAAATCACTATGGAAAACAGTATGGAAATTCCTCAAAAAACTAAAAATAGAACTACCATATGATCCAGCTCTGTGCTTCTGGGTATATGTCCAAAGGTGATAAAATTATTATTCCAAAAACATTTGTATTCTCCTGTTTATTTCAGTACTTTTCATAATGGCTAAAATATGAAATCAACTTAGATGCCCTTCAGTGGATGAGTGGATAAAGATCCCCCCCCAAATGAAATATTATTCTTCCCTAAAAAGAATGAAATTCTGTCATTTGTAGCAACATGAACAGAACTGGGGGTCATTATGCTAAGTGAAATTAGGCAAACACAGAAGGTCACATACCATATGTTCTCACTCATTTGTGGTAGCTAATAAGTGAGTTTTGTAGAAGAAGAGAATGGAATAGTGGTCATTAGACTTTTGAAAAGTTAGGGTGAAGGGGGGTTAGAAAGAATTTCATTAAGGGGCACCAAAACAGAGTAGAGGAATTACTTCTGGTTCTTCTTTAGCACAATAAGGTAATGATAGATCAAAACAATCTATGACATATTTCAAAATGATTAGAATAGAACAAAATTCCCAGCACGTAAAAGTGAATGTTTGAAGAGATGGAAATACTTATTAAAACATTATGATTAAGGGGCTGGGATTGTGGCTCAGCGGTAGAGCGCTCGCCTAGCATGGGCAGGACCTGGGTTCGATCCTCAGCACCACATAAAAATAAAGGCATTGTGTTGTGTCCATTAAAAAAATTATGATTAAAACATTACTTCAGTGTTTATAGCAGCAAAATTCAAAATAGTAAACTAGGGAATCAACCCAGGTGCCTATAAATAAATGGGTTAATATAGATATATAGATAGATAATAGACATAGATCCATCAATCTATGTCTATTATCTATCTAATCTATCTATATATCTATCTATATCTATATATCTATAGATATAGATAGATAGGTATATAGATAGATAGAGTTCTTCTCAGCAACAACACAGAATGAAATTATGGCATTTGCTGGTAAATGGTTGGAACTGGAGACTCTAAAGCTAAGTGAAATAAACCAATCCCAAAAAAACAAAGGCCAGATGTTCTCTTTGATATGTGGATGCAGACTCACAATGGGGTTGAAGGGAGTGGAGGTTCACTAGATTGGAATGGTGACAAAGGAAGGGGGATGGGAATGGGAAAGAATATCTGTATTCATATATGAATACATGACCAGTGTAGTCTATATCATGTAAACCACAACAATAGGAAGTTATACTCCAGTATCTATGATAAGTCAAATGCATTCTACGGTGTCATGGATAACTAAAAAGAACAAATAAAGACATCTCTTATAAAAAAAAAAAAGAGTGGGAACAAAATAATTGATTGTATTTATTTTGATAGAAATAAATAGAAAAGAAATAAACAGAAGAAAAATTTCCTGAGATTTTCCAAAAATATTTGAAGGATAGAAATGATGCCAAATTTCCCTATTAGTTATAAGTAATAAATATCTCAAAAGGGTTAAATAAAAATTACCAGTGCTTTAAAAAGCATAAATATTCTAAGATGGTAGTACCAGATAGTAGCCAGTGAAATAAAATAAACGGAAATACCAGTCTGTGTAAAGGAAAGCAGAGCTTTACCTGTTGTCAGTTCAGTATTAGGCATTATGAAAAGTGTAATTTTGTGATCTTAGTGTGTATTTTGTATGGTCTCATTTAGACCACTTTGTGTTTTGTCTAAGGATATATCTATATCTATATACATGATTCCTAGATCATTTTTTTTTTTTTTCTGGCTTTTAAGCTCTGGAGTTTGATTTGGCAAAATATTTTCTGCTTTGACTACCTAAAGTGAAACCTTTAAATTCTTACCTATTTCCCCTTCCTAACTTGGCTTTATTCCTGTAAGATTTGCCTTTTCTGCAGGGTGTCATGTTTGGCACTGAAGGGCTTAGCCTTTCCTGCCCTATCCAGCTGAATTAAAATATTTCTTTTGATACTAACATATTAACATTCTTTTCCCAAACACAGCTGCCATCTACCTAAAGAACATGGTGACCCAGTATTGGCCAGATCGAGAACCTCCACCAGGAGAAGCAATATTTCCCTTCAATATTCATGAAAATGACCGCCAGCAAATACGTGATAACATTGTGGAAGGGATAATTCGATCACCAGATTTAGTGAGGTATGTTGTGTTTTATCTGTGTAAGTACTAGGGAACATGAAATATTTGGATCTGGGGATGAGAGCGGTGAGTTTGTTTTTTTCTTAAAAAAGGTAAATAAGAAAGATGGACACTCAAGGAGTATTATCTAACTTATGTCTTTGCCTTTATAATTCTTTGCCTCAAAATATTTTGGAAAAGATTTAGTTGTCATAAGTTGCCCCCCAAAAAAGTAAGGTAAAAATCAAACTTAACTAAAATGATCGTGTAAATTCTTGTGAAGTAAATAACCTATGTTGTTAGTAATAATCTCTTCTTTCTTTTATATTTGCTTTCCTTTGCTTTGATATGAGGGATTGATTCTGGGAATTTTCTTTTTTTCTCTTTTTCCTTTTCTTTTTGGTACTTGGGATTGAAGCCAGGAGTGCTGAACTACATCCCCAGCTTTTTAAAATATTTTATTTAGAGACAAGGTCTCACTAAATTGCTTAGTGCCTTGCTAAGTTGCTGAGGCTATCTTTGAATTTGTGATCTTCCTGCCTCAGCCTACCAAGCCGCTGGGGTTACACTGTGCCCAGCCAATTCTGGGAATTTTAATCTACTGTTATTTTAATTCTTTACCTATGTTTTTATTCATGTTTTAAATGAACTAAATGTCTTTTCCTGCAGCAAAGAAAGAATAGTCAGTATAAACTACAAAAGTTAATGCCAGTTTTTTAGATTCATAGATTAGATTAGATGCTGTAGAGAGCACTGCCCAATAGAACTTTCTGCAGTAATAGAAGTGTTCTTTGTCCAAACTGTCCAGTATTTAGCCATGTGACTTGCCTTTTGAGCACTTGAAAATGTGGCTAGTATAACTGAGGAACTGCATTTTAAATTTCATTTAATTTTGATGCATTTAAAGTGTGTATATGTAGTTAGTGACTGTTCTGTTAAGCAACAAAGCCAATGAGTCATACAGTTTTTGCAGTCTTAGGTTGAGATTTTTTTCTTTTTTCTTACAGTGCTAGAGATTGAACCCAGAGCCTTGTGCATGCTAACTCTACCACTGAGTTACACTCCCAGCCCCAAGTTTTGCAGTCTTAACCCATTAAGTCCCAAGTTTCCAATTCTGAAAATATAGTAAATATTCAAATATCATTTACCATAGTGTTATATTTGTTGCTCAATTTATTAGTTTTTATAGTTTCACATTTGGAATAATGGAACAAAAATGGATTAAAGTAGTAGAAACAGATTTACTCCAACATATGAGCTAGTTATTTTCTTTTAAAAATGGTGGACAAGGGGCTGAGATTGTAGCTCAATGGTAAAGTGCTTGCCTCGCATGTGTGAGGCACTGGGTTCAATCCTCAGTGCCACATAAAAATACATAAATATACTGTGTGTTCATCTACATGTAAATAAATATTAAAAAAAAAAAAATGTTGGGCAAGCCAGATGTAGTGGTGCATGCCTGTAATCCAAGCTGTTGGGGAGCCTGAGGCAAGAGGATTGTAAGTTTGAGGCCAACCTTGGCCACTTAGAGATTCTATCTCAAAGTGAAAAATAAGGGGTGCAGGTGTAGCTCAGTGGTAAAAGGTCTCTGGGTTCAGTCTCCAGTATAAAAGAGAAAAAAAAAAAAAAAAAAGAAAAAAAGGAAGCAAACAGATTAAACAGTGGTAAGGGAATGAAATTGTTTAACTTTAGCCCTGAGCGTCTAACAGAAATTATGATATAGGCAATGGGAAAGGAGGTAAATAAGAGAGTTAACAGTAACAGGAAGAACAAACATTGAACCATTTGTGCAGTTATTTTGTTAAGAGGAGAAAATAGATGTGCTAATTGATGAAAATCATCATGATTCTCATTGGTTGCCAGTCATGGCCCTGATAACCCTGCAGTATCATCACGTATCCATTTTTTTGTCAAAATGCTTACATTATCTGATCTACCTGAATCTTCTAATGGTTTTACATAGTAACATAAAGGATGGCCTTTCATAGTCATTCTTTGGCTTGGAATGAGAAAGAACTGAGAGGTCAACCAAAGATGATTTTTTTTTCTTGTTTTGTGGTGTTGCTGGTTGAATCCAGGGCCCTTGCGTGCTAGGCAAGCTCTCTCACTGAGCTACAACCCCAGCTCTGAAGATGAAATTTTTTGGAGGTGGGGGTGTACCAGGGATTGAACTCAGGGGCACTCAACCACTGAGCCCCATCCCCAGCCCTATTTTGTATTTTATGAGACAGGGTCCCATTGAGTTGCTTAGTGCCTCGGCTGGCTTTGAACTCACGATGCTCCTGCCTCAGCCTCCCCAGCTGCTGGGATTACAGGCATGCACCGTTGTGCCTGGCTCCTTGAAGATGAGATTTTTAAGAAATTAAAAGTGTCAGTTTTATTACATACAAATATGACCTATTTGTAAGGACTGTTGCTGGTGACATGAGAAGGCCTCCTGTTATGAAAGTTCTTTGTGGCTTTGCTCCTTCTGTCTTTAAGGCTTAATTGTAATCACCCTGAAGACATATTTTCTTCCAGTTCTCCAGTTTTATTTAAAAGTATTGCAAAGAAAATTTCAAATAGATTTGGTAGCACAAGAAAAAGCCTTTTTTTTTTTTTTAAATTTACTGGTTTCTGGGAATCCAAGTTAGCAGCTATTGAACTGAACATTTTTTCTTTTGTATCATAGAATCCTAATCTGCCAGACCAATTTTTTAACCATTTGCAAATTGTATGTAAGAACAAATTTAGTGATAATGTTTTTGTTTTTTTTAAGAGTTTTTTTTTTGTTTTTTTTTATTGGTTGTTCAAAACATTACAAAGCTCTTGACATATCATATTTCATACATTTGATTCAAGTGGGTTTTGAACTCCCAATTTTACCCCAAATACAGATTGCAGAATCACGTCGGTTACACATCCACATTTTTACATAATGCCCTATTAGTAACTGTTGTATTCTGCTACCTTTCCTATCCTCTACTATCTCCCCTCCCCTCCCATCTTCTCTCTCTACCCCATCTACTGTAATTCATTTCTCTCCTTGTTTATTTTCCCATTCCCCTCACAACCTCTTATATGTAATTTTGTATAACCATGCGGGTCTCCCTCCATTACCATGCAATTTCCCTTTTCTCTCCCTTTCCCTCCCACCTCATGTATCTGTTTAATGTTAATCTTTTCTTCTGGCTCTTCCTCCCTGCTTTGTTCTTAGTTGCTCTCATTATATCAAAGAAGACATTTGGTATTTGTTTTTTAGGGATTGGCTNTAGGCTCTCTGTTTACCTCTCTTATTGTTTCTCTTGCTGAGGAAAAACTTTTCAGTTTAAGTAAGTCCCATTTGTTGATTCTTGTTATTAACTCTTGTGCTATGGGTGTCTTATTAAGGAATTTGGAGTCCGACCCCACAATATGTAGATCGGAGCCAACTTTTTCTTCTATCAGACGCAGAGTCTCTGATTTGATATCTAGCTCCTTGATCCACTTTGAGTTAACTTTTGTGCATGGTGAGAGGAGGGGATTCAGTTTCATTTTGTTGCATATGGATTTCCAGTTTTCCCAACACCATTTGTTGAAGATGCTATCCTTCCTCCATTGCATGCTTTTAGCTCCTTTATCAAATATAAGATATTTGTAGCTTTGTGGATTAGTCTCTGTGTCCTCTATTCTGTACCATTGGTCCACCCGCCTGTTTTGGTACCAGTACCATGCTGTTTTTGTTACTATTGCTCTGTAATATAGTTTTAAATCCAGTATCGCTATACCACCTGATTCGTTTTTTTTTAAAAAAATATTTATTTTTTAGTTTTCGGCGGACACAACAACATCTTTGTTTGTATGTGGTACTGAGGATTGAACCCGGGCCGCATGCATGCCAGGCGAGGGTGCTACAGCTTGAGCCACATCCCCAGCCCCTAGTGATAATGTTGATAGTTTCTAGAAGCCACATTTTTTCCCTTATTTTAAATCTCTATTATGATTGAGAGCCTATTGAGGAAGTGATTACTGAACTAATTGTTGAGACAACATCTTTTATCACTTTATGGTTTCATCAAAGGGATAGTCTCTTTTTCTGTTTTGTATCTTTTCTGTTGCTTTCTAAATTTATTTATTTGGAGACGGCTCTTAGCTTTCCTCTTCAGAAATTGCCTGGCTAATGCATGTTTTTTTCTTATACTCAGAGTACAAAATTAGTATCTCAGCTGCTTTGACGAGTGCAGCACTCACTGCTGGTTGTGAACTGATGAGGGATGAGTGTTCAATGTTTTGGTTCATTGAGATGCTTCCCATAGTTTTGTAAACCTCCATTTAACTTACTTTTACCATCTGCAAACTACGTCTATCTAGTTGAAATGATGAACTATTTTCTCTCCTCATTCCTTTTAGGATTTGGTAACCAAAATATAAAATACAGCATGCTGAGAAATCTTACAAAGCTGAGGTAGATTCATTGTTTTGAAATTTTTATGAGTTCTTTTTTTTTGGTACTGGGATTTAACCCAGGGATACTTTACTATTGAGCTACATACCCAGCCCTTTTTTATTTTTTATTTTGAGGCAGGGTCTCACTAAATTGCTGAGGCTGATCTCGAACTTGTAATTCCCCTACCTTAGCCTCCTGAGTTGCTGGGATTACAGGCATGTACTACTGTGCTTGGCCTTACAAATTTATTTTTAAGTTCATATTTTAAAAAGCTGTCTTTAAAATAAGACACTTTGAAAGGCTTCATTCATTTTCATTCTGTTTATTTTCAGTAAATTGAGCTACTGAGGAATTTTTTTTTTTAAAAAAAAACACCTATTTTGTTGATTCTCTGCCAGCACATAGAGTATCTTTTATTTATTTATTTATTTTGTTTTAGGTGGACACAGTATCTTTATTTTACATTTATGTGGTGCTGAGGATTGAACCCAGTGCCTTGTGCATGCTAGGCAAGCACTCTACCAATGAGCCACAACCCCAGCCCCAGGAATTTTTTTTTTTTTTAGGACTACTGTTTTCCTTCCTACTCCACATATAATGCAGCCTCATGCCACATTACACCATTTTGATCAACCATATATATGATGATAGGTCCCATAAAATTACATTATCTAGTGATATAGCCATCTTAAGTTTATAAAAAGTCCACTCTGTGTTGTTCCCAAAGCTGTGAATTTGCTAATTTATGCATTTTTCATAACATTACCCATGGTGGTAAGTTATGTGTGACTGTGACTACATAATGGGCAAATAGGAGCTGGAGAACTTTTATGTAAAATATTAGCGGTCCTTGATACATTATACTTCTAACTACTTGTATTTTTTACCTTTTTCCCTCTTACCTTACAGAATTCAGTTAACAATGTGTCTCCGTGTCATCATTAAGCATGATTTTCCTGGTCACTGGCCAGCGGTAGTGGACAAGATAAACTTTTACTTACAATCGCAGAACAGTGGAAGCTGGCTTGGCAGTTTGTTATGTCTTTACCAACTGGTGAAGACTTATGAGTAAGTTGATTTCTCTTGGCTGAAGAGAACAGTCTTGTGTCACTTGGGATTGATTTGCGTAGAGTGGTCTGCTGTGGGTGTTCTGTAGAACCAGGTTAATTTGGAAAATGTTGGGTTAAATATAGTTAAGCATGTTAATTTACTGCAGTTATTCAAAGCCACTTTAGTCTTTAATGTATATTGCTAATTTCTAATGCAGATATAATATGCAGTGCTTCTCAAACATTTATTAACAGTTTTACTTGGAGACTAAATGTTTTACCTTAACATTTGTCTTCTCAGGAGCATATTATGAAATAAGTCAAATCAGATACCTTTCTGGATGTAAGAATGAAAATGTTAAAGTTTCTTTGGGGATATTCTTCTCCCATAAAAGTTGTTTGAGAGGTAGAGGACTAGGATCACATTTAATAGTATTTTCTGATTTAAAAGAGGATTTCTGCTTTTGCATTCAAAATCTTATTATTTCCCTTCTTTTAAAATATTTAATGTGCCTCAACACACAACTAAATCAGTCAGGGTCACTCCAGGTAAATTGGTTTGGCACTGAATAATCCCACAGACACAGAAAGTATGTTTTTCTGATTGCTCCTTGGCCCCAGCTCCCACAAAGGAAGCAATAGAGGCAGACAAAAGAAAGAGAATACTCCTGAGACCATCCTGTTTATTGAGGGGAAGACAGTCAAGAAAGTTCAACCCAAATAAGGTATGGGATTGGGTTTCAGGAGGTTGCTTGGTGATGTCTTATGGTCAGCAGATTGACATCTTGGAAGGCCACACACATATCAGGTGCTGTGTGGGATCAAAGGAGGAGCGAGTGAAAAGGACACACAACCCATTCAGAACAGCAGCATCAGTCCAGTCCTCTCCAGCGCTCAAATGCTCATAGCTCACACACACAGCCCATGGCTGACTCATGAAATTAGTTCAGACTCTTATTTGTACAATTTTTATAGAATATTTTAGATTTTTAGCAATTAAAGTGATCTAAGAGCAGCTAAATTTGTAAGTTATTTTTACTTCTCAATTTAGGATAATAAGAAAAAATTTCCCCATATTATGAGTGCCTATGTAAACTAGCTTTTCAACTTGTATTTTATAGAATTGTGATTTAATAAAAATGACTGTAGATACTAGAAAAATTTAAGAAAGCTGCATTAGTCTTGGATGCTTTTATTAAAAATTAGCCTTAATTTTTTTTAGAAAGATTTTAGGTATTTTGCTTAGAACAGGGACATACTCCCAAAGTTTATTCCAACAATCCAAACAGAAAGTGTAAGCCAAAAAAAATTTTGGGGGAGGGGTTTGTTTTATGTTGTTAACAAATATTTTTCATTCATTGTTTATAGTTCTTTGGGGAAGAGGGGACATTATTTTTCATTCTTTTTGTCTTTGCTCATGTAGATATAAGAAAGCAGAAGAAAGAGAACCTCTTATAGCAGCGATGCAGATATTTCTGCCACGTATTCAGCAGCAAATCATGCAGCTCCTTCCTGATTCCTCCCATTATTCTGTATTACTACAGAAACAGATTCTCAAAATCTTTTATGCTCTTGTTCAGGTAAGTTTCTACTGCAGAAGCCAAAAATGAGGTCTTGTATTTCTTCCTCACGTGTGGAAAATGCTCAGAGTCAGTTATTATTAAAAATTATTATATATTTTCATATATATTTCTTTTAAAAAGAAATATGAGAAACAGGATCACAGAAGTTAACAGAGGTGAGATTCAGTGTCTGTGCTTCCATTCCAGTGTCTGAAGCTCCAGGTCAGTAAGAACCAACACATTACTTTCCCCCAAACTTTTAGTAGACATTTCTGCCCAAAGCATAGTTATGATTATAAGAAAAGAGTAAGGAAAATAAGAATAGAGTCCTTCTTTTATTGGAAAATCATATTTATGATAATTTCTCTGTCTTCCACCAACCTAAAGCTAACCAAGATTCGGTGGCTCATTTTTCTTGATTCAAAATTTTCTTTTTTCATATCTGAAAGCTATAAGGGCTACTAATGTGGGAATGAAAAAAATTATAAGACAGACATCTAATGTATTTAAAATATAAAAGTATTTAACAATAAATCCTTGAAAGGCTTGGGTAAATGAGGTCTGGTTGGGGAAGAATCTTTGTTGTCACCCTAAATAATGTATTGATTAGTGAATTGAAGCTCTAATACATGTTTTTAGTTAAATTCCTCATGATACTAGGATAGTTTTGTTGAACTTGAGAGGCAGGACAGTTTATTCTTGGCACTGTTTCAGAACATTTCATTTCAATATAGATTTATAGTTATATTGAAGTCTCATCTTTAAAACTAACTGTGTAGGCGGTATTACTGGCAATTGAACCCAGGACCTTGGGTATGCCAGGCAAGCACTCTACCACTTAGCTACACCCTCAGCCTTACATCTTTTAAACTTTTACTAAAGACAGTCTGAGCCAGACTTTTGTTTTTCAGGTCAGCCTTTTTGAGGGATTGAGAGAGGAAAGAAAAGGAGGCGAATCTGAGAAGAGAGAAGAACTAGAATATTAGAAAAGTATATTCCTCTACCTTTTTTTTTTTTTAAATAGAATAGGGAAGGAAGATGCATGATGCCTCTACTTATCGAAGCACTGTTTTGAAATCTTCCTCAGGAGGATCACTTTACTTTGAGGCAAATTTTTTGTTCAGTGAGACGTTTTGCCGTTAGATTTGATAATAACCCTTTTGTTTAGGACCAGACTTGACTTTCTTATTGGGAGAAACATAGCTAGGAATTGAGCAGTAAGATAAAGACTGACCAAATCATTTTTCCTAAGGCCTGTTGTTATTGTTGATTTGCCAATGGGGCAAAATCTAAATTTTTTTCTCTCAACCTATACATGCTAAAAACCTAAAAAATAGGTAAATACCCTCAACACTTTTAACCATTTTGGTAATCTGTTAATGTACTAATATAATATGTTCCTTTGAAAGCAAAAAATTTCAAAGCATTGAGGGACACAGTTGCAATAATAATGTAACTAAAAAGTGACTGACAATATGGAAAGAGGCAGAGGAATATTTTTTAAAAGTCTGTGCAATGAGATTGATTTTGTCTGAGTAGCATTTATTTGTATGGGTACTTGGATATTTCATACATTACAGAGAAATCACCATTCTTTGCTTAACTCTCAGCCTGGTCCTCCTCTGCACCCTAATTCAAGTCTGAATGCATCCTCAGGGCATTTTGAATAAAGTGTGTACTGAATGTAGCCTATAAAATTCTTCATCCCTCCACCTTTATCTTTACCACTTCTACGTGTGTGTGTGTGTGTGTGTTTTCTCCAATTAGACTGTAAGCTTGTGAGGGCAATGGCTATCTTAATTACTATGTCCTTAGCACATTTTGGAATAAACATGGAGGCACTGTCCCTCCTCTCCTACAGCTCACAATGTAGCAGGAAGACAAGTGCCTGCTTCAAAGTGGACTGTGGTTATTATGTCACAGTGTAGATGAGAGTAACTAAAAAATAGTTTCATGAGTGTTCAGTAAGGTAAAGATTATCATTAAAATGGTTGAAATTAAGTTTGACACACAAAGGGATAAACAGTAAAAATCACTTACCTGGAATATAAATTCTAGTTAAAAGTATAGGTCCATAGGTAAGCTTCTCACAGTTATGTAGGTCCTGTTTTATTTACTTTTACCATCTATAGACTACGTTTGTCCATTTGAAATGATATAGTGTTGCTGAATAAATAAGAGCTTAATTAAAATTTTTTTCAAAATTATACATAATTTAAAAGTTTACTTTTTCTTTTTGCTGGTGCTGGGTATTGTACCCAGGGCCTTGTGCATGCTAGTCAAGCACTCTACCAACTGAGCTATATCCCTAGCGTAGACATATACTTACACATCTAATTCAAGTTAATTTTAGGCTAAATCATATGAAATTGCTATTTTAATGCTTAAAAATTAGCTATTTTACATATTTTTAACCTTTTAGAATAGATAAAATTGCTGATTTTTATGGTAAATGGGAATTCTTCTTTATGTTGTTGTTCTGTTTTTCCAGTATGCATTGCCTCTTCAGTTGGTGAATAACCAAACCATGACAACATGGATGGAGATCTTCCGAACTATTATTGACAGGACAGTCCCTCCTGTAAGATAGGGGTGTTCTGAGAAAAAAAATGGGCAGTCTTGGGTTTGGAGTACTTGTGTTGGGCTAATTCATTATCCTATCCTGCTATTTGAAAAAAGAAAATTGCTACTGTAATAATATTAATTAATTAAATAATCATTTTTAGAAAGCTCAGAAGCAAAAATAATGAAATAGCTAATTCTACTAAATATGGTAAAAACCATTTTTAAAACTTGGTATTCTTCTAGCCTTTTTTCTCTGTATCTATATACAATAGTTTATGAATAAAAAATAGTACTTGTATATACTATTTTGAAGTTCATTTTGGCCTAAAATTTTATTTTTTTTATATATATATATATATATATATATATATATATATATATATATATATATATATTTTGATTATGAATGTTTTATACTTCATTTTTGTCAGATGCTTTTAGTGTTTTAAATATGAGAACACAGTTAAATTTTTGTGCACGTGCACAATTATTTTCTCTAGAAAAATTTCTAAAAGTGTTTAGGCTTTTGACACATCTTACGAAATGATTTCCAGAAAGGGCACCCTGATTTATACTTTAATAAACAGTGGCTGAAGATGCCTATTATGAGTATACACTGAATTCTAAGTTTGCCTATTTCATATGTCTCTTCTTTTGATTTGCAGTGAGGTATTTCTGCATCTGTCAAATTAACCCCTCACTCCCCAATATATTTTTTCTTTTGCTGTTCTTAGGGTTGAACTCAGGGGTCCTTTACAGTGAGACACATCCCCAGCCCTTTTTAAATTTTGAAACAAGGTCTCACTAAGTTGCCTAGGCTGGCCTCAAACTTGTGATACTTCTGCCTCAGCTTCCTGAGTTGCTGGGATTACTACATTTGGCTTAATTTTTTGTATTTTTACATTTAAGCTGGTCTTAAAGTGTACAATATTCTTTCCATTGTTCTTATCCTTGGTGTATATATGTGTGTGCTAGGAATAAACGTAGGTCTTACACATGCTAACTATACTTTCTACCACTAAGCTATATCCCTAGTTTTATTCTCTTTAATTTGAAACATAGTATATAAAGGTTTAATGTACATATATAGATGCTCAAATTTTAGTATGTAAAATTTTGTGAGCATCACTCAGATTAAAATGTAGAGGCTTTTTGTTATCTCAAGAGTTTTATCAAGGGATCATGATGTTTATATTTTGTTGTCTACTTATTTGGCCCTATTGAAGATAGTAGATAATGTGAACAATGGCATTGACTATGAAATTTGCTTATTTAATTCCTACCTAGCAATCTATAAAGAATGCTTGTAGCTGGGCTGGGGATGTGGCTCAAGCGNAAAAAAAAAAAAAAAAAAAAAAAAAAAAAAAAAAAAAAGAGCATTTATTGGGGAGATAGGGAAGAATGAAGGAACTTTGGATTGTGCAGAGGGCAATGAGGGGAGGGAAAGGGCTGTGGGGATGGGAAGGATGGTGTAATGAGATGGACATTATTACCCTACATATGTGTATGATTACACTACTGGAGTGACTCTGCACCATGTATAGCCAGATGAATGAAAAGTTGTACTTCATTTGTGTACAGTGTGTCAAATGCATTCTACTGTAATGTATAAATCATTAGAACAAATTAAAAAATTTTTAAAAAAGAACATTTATTGAGAGAAATTTATTACATGTCAGATAAACATTTTATGGAAAGAAAATTATTACATGTCAGATAAGCATTTTTTAGTCCTACCATTAGCTCTGTAGGAACTCTTGATTTAGAAGGTAAAAGCTTACATGTGAAATTTTAAGTATGGCTCAGAGTTTGAGCACAGCTCTTTATGATTTCATTTTGTGCCTTCTGAAAAAGAGGAATGTGTTAGTTTTGTTACAATAGAATGCATCGTTCAATGACTATATTTAAGCTAGTGAGCTTGCTTTGTTTTTAAACTTCATAGTATTTGAAAATTTTCTTTGAATTTTAAGGTATGGAAGCCCAGGAAATGTCACAAAAGAATATTTTGAATTTTCTGAATTCTTCTTGAAAACCTATGCAGTGGGAATTCAGCAGGTAATAAGCCTTCACTTTTAAAACAGAAAATTATTTCCATCTACTCAAAGGTGAATTATAGACATACTAATTCATTACATTATTTTTGTGGTAGTGGGGATTGAAGCTAGGGTGCTCTACCACTGAGCTGCATTTTTCTTAAAATAGAAGTCTTAATTTATTTCAAAGAGCCAACAGTGGAATAGAAATTAGACTTAGTCTGAGTATTTCTGCAGGTTAGAAATAGGACAAATGCCTGGGAGTCACAGCAAGACAGCCTTTGATTCAGTATAACACGAATGTATCTAATAATTATAAATGCTTGGGGCTGGGGATGTGGCTCAAGCGGTAGCGCGCTCGCCTGGCATGCGTGCGGCCCGGGTTCGATCCTCAGCACCACATACAGAGATGTTGTGTCTGCCGAGAACTAAAAAAATAAACAAATAAATATTAAAAAAAAAAAAATAAAAAAAATAAATGCCTATGTGAGCTTTCTCACAAAATATTGATTTCCTCCTAAATCTATTATTTTTAATCTCTATGTATTTTGGATTTTGTTATGCCTAAAGTGCCCCATCTCTTTTAATTTTAAAGTTGTTTTCCCATATTTTCTCTTCCTATTTTCCTGTAGGTACTACTAAAAATTTTAGATCAATATAGACAGAAAGAGTATGTAGCCCCTCGTATTCTTCAGCAAGCATTCAACTATCTCAACCAAGGGGTTGTTCATTCTGTAACCTGGAAGCAGATGAAGCCGCACATACAGGTAAGTGTCATAGAGTAGTTCTCCAGAATCGTTCTCCAGTTAATTTAGGTTTCCCAGGTAAAAGGAGTGTTATTAATCCTGTATTTATATTTAGTATCTCTTTATTTCCATTAATAACTTCTAATAAGCACAATCTTACATCTGTTATGGACTTGAAAAATTTAGTCATTTGAAAAGATCGAGGCCTTTTATTTTGAGAGTTGGAAGACTTGGATTCAGTTGACTTTGTTTAAAATCTCATTTATCTCAGTTTCTCTTCTGTTGAGGCTCATAACATTTCTTATCTAAAGGTTACTAGGATCACAAATTTTGTGAGAAAGTATTTTGAAAACTCAGTTGGGCTCTACTAAGACAGTATTATTGTATAGAAAATAAAATCTGATATGTGGACCGTTTTTCTTTTATAGGTCTGAGCAGAAAAGTTTTTTATTTTCTTTAGATTAAGTTCTTCAGTAGAAGTTAACATTTTCTGTTTTTATACCAATTGTTTACTTAAGGTAGAATTCAGCATTATTACTTAAACTACAAACGAGAATAAAAAATTATGGGCCGTTAGTAAATAACTCACACATAAATAATCCTGGCTAATTCAAAAACATTAGGAGCTGAATCACCACTTCCCAACTATGAGTTCTTCAGTTCTGTAAGTTGGTATGTAACAAGAAAATAAATTGTTTCACTTTTCCTTTGTGTCCAGAATAGGATTTGGTTAGCATTCTGTTACTATTAGTTTTAAAAATATAGTATCTTTTTTAGGGATTGGCTAGCTTCACTTAGCATAATCTGCTCTAATGCCATCCATTTCCCTGTAAATTCTATGATTTTGTCATTTTTTAATGCAGAGTAATACTCCATTGTGTATAAATGCCACATTTTTTTTTTATCCATTCATCTATTGAAGGGCATCTAGGTTGGTTCCACAGTCTTGCTATTGTGAAT
>NW_025999960.1:2939404-2993467 GCF_001458135.2 Marmota marmota marmota | reverse complement strand
TAAAAAAGCAATGTACAATGTCTTCTTTGATATAAGGAGAGTAACTAAGATCAGAGTAGGGACGAAGAGCAGGAGAAGAAGATTAACATTTAACAGGGATGAGAGGTCGGAGGGAAAGGGAGATAGAAGGGAAATTGCATGGTAATGGAAGGAGACCCTCAGGGTTATACAGTGGAGGGGGTAGAGAGAGAGGAGGGGAGGGGGGAGGGTGGAGGATGGGAAAGGCAGCGGAGCACAACAGACACTAGTATGGCAATATGTAAATCAATGGATATGTAATTGATGTGATTCTGCAATCTGTGTATGGGGTGAAGGTGGGAGTTCATAACCCACTTGAATCAAAGTGTGGAATATGATATGTCAAGAAATTTGTAATGTTTTGAACAACCCACAATAAAAAATTAAAAAAAAAAAATACAGTATCTTGGGGCTGGGATTGTGGCTAAGTGGCAGAGTGCTTGCCTAGCATATGTGAGGCACTAGGTTCGATCCTCAGCACCATATATAAATAAATAAAATAGACGTCCATTGAGAACTGAGAAGTACTTTTAAAAAAATATATAGTATCTTGTAGAACTTGGCTGAGGATCTGTTTTGTCTTGGGCTTTTCTTGATTGGTAGGCTTTTGATGGCATTTTCTATTTCTTTTTTTTTTAGTTGTTGATGAACTGTCTTTCTTTCTTTCTTTTTTCAATTTTACTTATTTTTTCAAAGAACCAACTTTTTGTTTTGTCAGTTTTTTCAGTTGTTTCTTTCGTTTCAATTTCATTATTTTCTGCTCTGATTTTAGTTACTTCCTGTCTTCTATTTTTGGTGTTGAATTGTTCTTTTTCTGTGGCTTTGAGTTGTAATGTTAGGTAATTTATATGTTGACTTATTATTCTTTTAATGAATGAGCTCAATGCTATGAACTTTCCTCTTAGTACTGTCTTCATGGTGTCCCAGAGATTTTGATACATTGTATTACTATTCTCATTTACCTCTAAGTATTTTTTAATTTCATCTCTGATTTCTGCTATTATTCATTCATCATTCAATAGCATATTATTCAGTTTCCAGGTATTACAGTAGCTTCTATTTTTTATCCTATCATTGATTTCTAATTTTTTCCATTATGATCTTATAGGGTATTACCTTTATTTTTCGTATTTGGTAACAGTTGCTTTATGGCATAAGATATGGTCTGTTTTAGAGAAGGATCCATTCTTGAATTATTCAGTTTTGTATAAGTAGTTGTTAGAGCAGTGTAAGAGAGGCCACTAGTTTAGGACTCCCCTAAACATGCCATTTTTTTGTGGGGGGGGGGTACTGGGGATTGAACCCAGGGCCTTGTGCATGCAAGGCAAGCACTCTACCAACTGAGCTATATCCCCAGCCCTAAACATGCAGTTTGGAGGTTGAAAATTAGTCTTTTGAAAGTGGAAGAAAAAACAATTATAATATTGTTGATAAGTGGACATTTAGGACCAATGTGGAAATGTTAAGAATTTCAACATAAGAAATAGAAATATATCCCTGACTTGACATTTTTCTTCCTTAAAGAAATCAAAGTCTGTTTAATGTCAATATGTTAGTAAAATTTCATTGTCCCTGTTAAAGAGTAGTTTATATTTGTTTCTTCCTCTGTGCTTTTACTCGCTGTTCAAAAGCAATCTTACCTGTAATTCTAACCCCTATGCCTGCTTGGGGACTTTTGCTTACTTGCTTTCATCATAGTGAATGCAGGCTTAAAAGAAGAATTACTATAATTGGAAGAATACGATCATAGAGACTGTCAATGAATACACTATTGGTATTCCCCAAATTTGAATAGCCCATACCCATTTGTTGTTTTGTTTGTTTCTCATCTTAGAATATCTCTGAAGATGTGATTTTTTCTGTGATGTGCTATAAAGATGAGGATGAAGAGCTGTGGCAAGAAGATCCATATGAGTATATAAGGATGAAATTTGGTACTTGAGATATTTTTTCCTTAATAGTTCCTGGATATGTAAAATAATATAACTATATTTACATTTTAAGCAGTTGTTTTTTAAATCACTTTGTTAAATTCCCAAAGTTTCACTTTATTTGTTTAACTGAAGCTCATGAGAGTTTGGTGTCCTTTTGAACAAGAGAATTTGAGGCCTTTGGGTGTGGGAGATGAAAATCCTCTGTATCTCTCTTAGGAGTGCTGAAATACTCATGAAGCCATCTGTTACTTAGGCTGTGTCCCGTGTATTTTCAGGGACCATCTTTTTCTTTGTTCTCACCTACAGATTGGGTTGTTCTCAACTCTGAGACAGCCTTTAGATTTCTGCATGTTTTGGGGGCATCCTATTTCACCTGTCTCCTTTCCCTATGACTAAGTATTCCACAGGGAGTAGGATTTCTTTTAGACATACTGCATGTGCACGATTCTCTGGGGTTCTTTTCAGTTTGATCTTCCTGGACGCTGTTGAACTGTGTAGATTGCCTAAGTTATTTCCCTTTATCCTTCTTTAAGCACTTAACATAGTAAAATATTAATTTGTGTGTTTCTCTCTCTCCCACAAGTTAGAAGCTATCTGAAGTCAGGAGCTTTGTCTTATTTGTTTTATTTTATATTTTTTATCCTTTCCTCCCTCTGTATTCCTCTGCTAGTGCGTGGCCTTAATATGTCTTCAGTAAATGTCGAAATCAATTACTAGAACTAACACAAAGATGCCAAATGTGCCATGACAAAGCTGTGCTGTCATCTGTTCAGCCAGGTGTCTCTAGCTATCTGAGTTAAACTTACTGGTATGAGCATTAGATTATCAGACTCTGGTGTTTTTACAGGGTTTTGTAAGTGAGGAGGCACTTTTTCTCTTGGAGACAAAGTTCAGGAAGAGCAAATGAAACATTTACCACTTGCTTTGTTTCTTTATCCTATCTTTATTTTTTGAAACTCATGTGTAGAATTTATTACTTTCCCTTCCTTATGTATTTGTTTTCCTACTTTGCTTTGACAAGACAAAATGATTAGCTAATTTTCTCCTCTTTTTTTCCCCGACTTGGTACCAGGGATTGAACCCTAGGGTGTTTTACCACTGAGCTACACTCCTAAGCCCTTTTTGTTGAGATGGGATCTTACTAAGTTACTGAGGCTGATCTCAAATCTGTGTTCCTCCTGCCTCAGTCTCTAGAGTTGCTGGGATTATAGGCGTGTACCACTGCACCTGTTCTTCTTAGCTTCTTTATGCTGTGAATGGCATTATGTGGATTATTTTATTTTTTGGTCTGAATTATTGGTTGGTCAGATTTAAAATCTGTATCATAAGTCACTACATTTTTACTAATATGGTTTGACCTTTTGAAATCTTAGATATTTTTGAAGATTATGCTTCTCCTACCACAGCAGCCCAGACTCTCTTATATACTGCTGCAAAGAAAAGGAAAGAGGTATATAATTATTCTTTTTAATGTACCCATTGTATTTGAAAATTATCTTGTATTAGTTATAACCTAGTTTAAGAATATTTTTGCTCTAGTAAGGAAAAAGTATATTCTAATATACCCCTAGTATTCAAAAATAATATCATCATTAGTTGTAACTTGTCAGTTTAAGAATATTCTTTGTTCTAGTAGGGGAAAAGAGTGAAGTACTTTTGGTTAGTTTTTTTTTTTTTTTTTAATAAATTGTACCTTTCTTATTGAGCTTAAGGTTATTTGATAAAACACAATAAAATGGTTTTTATTTTTGAAAATTTATATCATATTTAATACTTTATTAAGATAATGAAAGTTCTTGTAGACTAAAATGGATTCTTCTATTTCTTTAGGTGTTGCCAAAAATGATGGCATTCTGTTATCAAATCCTAACAGACCCGAACTTTGACCCTAGGAAGAAAGATGGAGCCCTGCATGTGATTGGGTCCCTAGCTGAGATTTTATTGAAGGTTAAGATTATCAAAATTTAATTTACTTAATAAAATTGCAAAGCACAGACTAATAAGATAGTATGAAAGTTATGGATAATTTAAAAATTATGACTTCCTCTGGGTGATTGAGTCAACGATACAGATCCTTCTTTTTGTAACCTATTTCTTTATTAAAAGAAAATTTGACTTTTGTCAGTTTTTCCTTATGAAACTGCTCTATAAAAAAGGATACGAAATGATTTTAGTGTTATTATTTCTACAAAAATCCATTAATATCTAATTGACTTATTGTGTTTTAAAATATGCAGTATGTAGGTCAGACAATTTTACAAAATTGTGAATAGATGTATATAAATGCAAGTCATAATAAACATGCTTTATCAGGAAGTGATTCTTACATATGAGAAAAGCCACTGATAAATTGAAATTTAATTTCTGTTTCCTAACAGAAGAGTTTATTCAAGGACCAAATCGAGCTATTCCTGCAGAATCATGTATTTCCTTTATTGTTGTCTAACCTGGGATATCTTCGAGCTAGAGTAAGTTTTTTGTGTATCTATTTTATACCTTAAAATCCTCGTCTGTAAGAAAATTATTGAAATAAATGTGATATTTTAATAAGAAGTTCTTGTGTGAGGAATGCAGGTGTAGCTTATAGTTACAGTGCCTGCCTAGCATGTGTGAGCCCTTGGATTCAATCCCTAGCACCACCACCCCCCAAAAAAAAAAAAAGTTCTTGTTTATGTGACATTATTGCTCAGTGCCATAATCCTAATAGCTTTCTGTTTACTTTCTGCTCATACTATAGTCATGTTGGGTGCTTCATGCATTTAGTTCTTTGAAGTTTCACAATGAACTTAACCTCAGAAATGCAGTTGAATTAGCAAAGAAGAGCCTGATTGAAGATAAGGAGATGCCCGTCAAAGTTGAAGCTGCCCTTGCTCTTCAGTCATTAATTTCTAATCAGATACAAGGTAAAACCAAAAATGCCTTTTAGAAGGGTAATTTTTCATTCACTTCCTTCCCTGATAAAGGGGGTTCTTTAGGTTCCAGGGGTTCAGAGTTTGGGTTCCTGGGCTTTTGCTCCCTCAGAATTTTGTAGGGGATTATTCTTGTCCCTTTTTTAGGAGTTCCTATTGATTGTGGTTTCTGGAAAAGTTTTACATGAGGAACAAGTTAATAATTGCTGGGCACTAAGGTAGACTGGGAAGAGAGGCTTGGGTTCAGTTTTGATTTTGCTACTAATTTGTCGTGGAAAGCTGGGTGAGACCTATGATCTGTCAAAGCTTAGATTCCACATATTTAAGCTTGAGGGGGTTAGATTAGATGGCTTCAGGATTTTTTTCAACTTTAGAATTCTTTGGTTCTACCAGTTCAGGAAAGTAATATTTCTAGGGAGTGATAAAACAAATATCTCATTTGTTTGTTTAGAAGAATGTTCTGTTCAAAGTTCAAATAAACCTTTACAAACAAATTCAGCTTTATGAAAAACATGAACCTTGTTTACCTTTATTTAACATGTTTTAATGGGAGGACTGGATTTTGTATGAGGATTTTCCAGGAGATCTGGGGGTAGAAATGGGTTAGGGTAGAGAGTGGGCCCCATCAGTGTTGGGGATAGTCTTTATGTACATGAGTTTTTATACTTGTCATCAAGACTGATGTAATATTTATGTTCTCCAAGTTATGCTGATGACAATATGTGTAGTTAGAATTTTTCAGTGGGAAATATTAGCGTTTGGAATAGGACTGTCCTTTCTTATGTAGAACTGCTTATCCCTTTGATATTCTTGAAGTTGGTATAGTGGTGAACATTATTTGATGCAACTCCGTAACTTACTCACCATAGAGCATGAGTGCATCTAGAACCGTATCTAGGTATTACCTTGTGTCACTTGACCTGTTACCAAGTTAATTCCTTTTACTATCTGTGAATGGCTAACATTTACTAATTTTGTTTTGTTGCATTAGCTAAGGAATATATGAAGCCACATGTGAGGCCTATTATGCAGGAGCTGTTGCACATTGTTAGAGAGACAGAAAATGATGATGTTACTAATGTAATCCAGAAGATGATATGTGAATACAGTCAAGAGGTAGCCTCGATTGCTATTGATATGACCCAACACTTGGTAAGACATGACAGTTTTTTGTTAGTTTTGCTTGTAATCCTTGAGTAATCTAAATTAAACCCCATAATTTCAAGTTCAGTTTTATTTGTAACTGAAATACTAATATAAAAATGTTTGCTCTGATAATTCTGATATTCCTGTAGTTAAGCAGACTTGAAGCTAATAACATGTAGGATAATCTCTCTTCATCTGTAGTATCCTAAGATTTCATAATGTGCCTTGATGTGAACGTTCTAAATTTTTACTTTCTTAACTTTGATTGTGGTATCTCAATTCCTTTACATTGGGGCATTTTTGTTTTTGTTTTACCACTTTGATAAATTTCTCTCTACTGTTTTTTAAAGTCATTTTGCTTAATGACAACCAATAAAATTAGTTAACGGTTGTAATGACTAATGAATATTCCACATTGATAACTATATGGGGGAAATGGCTATATTTAAAATATGACAGATTCTATTTTTTGTAAGAAAAAAGGTGATTTATTCATAAAGTGCAGAAATTAACGTTTGAGTGATGCTGATATTTTAATGTGTGACATTACCCTTTTGCTAATTTTTATAATGAGGGGGGTTGTAACAGTACCAACTGTTGAATATTTTAATATGTTTTGCATAGGCTGAGATATTTGGCAAAGTTCTTCAAAGTGATGAATATGAAGAAGTTGAAGACAAAACAGTAATGGCTATGGGAATTTTACATACTATTGACACTATCTTAACAGTTGTAGAAGATCATAAAGAGGTGGGATTTCTTTGTGTTTTATTATGACATAATAATGACTGAAATTTTTATGACTGGTGGGCATGAGTTTTAAAGTCTTGACCTTGAAGTTGCTATTTAGTTATGTTGCTAGGCTTTAAAAATTGCCCTCAAATTAAAAAAAAAAATTAAGAGGAACTATTACCTGTGCACTTAAAGTATATAGTATATCTCTCTGTATTAAAGAGTTTAGTTCATCATATCTGCTATGTGCCAGGCTAGGTTTTGTATAAGACATGAACCCTGTTTTCTGGGAACCCACAGTTCGGTCTTTGTGGTAGAGGGCAAATGTTAGGTAAAGGAATAGAATTCTGATGTTACTAGTATTGTAAGAATAGAAGAGTGGCAAGAACTTAGACATTTTTCATAAACCAATTTCTAAAATAGTATTGGGATAAGAATTTACAAAGACATGTATCCTGTGTCTTCACATCATTAGCTGATGTAGTCTTATTGATGCCATGTGTGTGTGAGAGAGAGAGAGAGAGAGCGAGCGCGTGCGCGCACAGGTGTTGCTAGTCTCCTTTTGCTGAAACAGGCCAACAAGCTCAGGTAGGTTCAGGAGACTTGTTCATGGTTACAGAGCTAATAAGTTGTGCATTTAGGTTTGTAGTCAGATCATTCTGATAATGTATTGGTTTTTCCCCACCACTTAAAACCTGCAGTTCTCCTTCTGAATTATAATGTGGACTCACCTCAAATTAGATTTTTACTCATTACTTCTGTGAGCACAAGTTGATTGGTTTGTCAGGGATGGAGCTCTTGTTTTAAACAGTGAGGACTTAGGGAGTAGGTGCCAGTTCTTTAAATAGCATGTTTTAGTCAGTTTTTTTTTTTTTTTTTCTGCTGTGACTACAATACCTGCCAAAAACAGTTTTGAGGAGGAAAAGTTTATTTATGGGTTCAGTTTCAGAGGTCTCAGTCCATAGACAGCTGGCTCCATTCCTTGGGACTTGAGTTGAGGCAGAACAACATGGCAGAAGAGTGTGTTGGAGCGAAGCAGCTGACATGATGATCAGAAAACAGAGACTCTACTCACCAGATACAAAAACATATACCCCAAAGCCACGCCCCCCGCCCCCCAGGGACCTACCTCCTCCAGACACACCCAACCCACCTTCAGTTACCATTCAGTTAATCCCATTAGGGGATTAATTCACTGATTGGGTTAAGGCTCATTTTTTTCTCTAAACCTTCTTGCATTGTCTCACGTTTGAGCTTTTGGGGGACACCTCACATCTAAACCATAACAGCATTATTATTGTTAAACTATGTGACTGTTGATTTATCCTGTGTTTATCAGATATTAATGAGAGCTTCCTAGTGTCTTAAAAATGGTTCAGTATTCTCTCTTGGATGCATCTTCTTAATTGAAGGGCTTAATGTGAATTTTTATTTTCATAATCATCATTTTATTTTTTTGTTCATGTTGAAACTCTATGGTCCTCTTGTAACAGTGAGATATTCCAAGTTAAGTTATAATATGTATTGTAAGGATAGTTTTTTTCACCTTAAATTTGGAACTTATGCTTTAAATTTGAAGAGACCTTAGAAATCACTTATTCCAGTTTTTCTGAGTGTGGGTGAGGGTGTAAGAAGTAGGAGAATTAGCTTTAGGATTAGTTTGAAAACAAAATAGCATTTTGTCTTTTTGTTTTAATTTTTCACTATTGATATTAAATTTATTTTGAATTTCTAATAATGTTAAAGGAGCTGTGAACTCTGGTTTTCAAAGGAGGAGTGGGTTAAAACTGAGAAATACAAATCTAACTTCCTTACCTATACTATAGAGCAAAGCCTTAATGATTTAGCTAAATGGCTTTACTGAGGTCATGGGTAGTTAGAGGCAAAACACCAACTGAAATCTTGGTCTCTAGGTCACTTGCCCTTTAATTTTGAACTTTGCCTTGTTAAAAGCAAACTTTGAAAGCAGTATTTCCTTAAAAGGGAAAAAACCTATATCTGTATAAATACTTAATGCATGAAGAACAAAATTGGAAATCTGAAATAGGTGTTTAAGCATGTACATTTTTATTTAATGGTTTTAAGTATATTGGCAATTTTTAAACTGGGACATTTTGGATCATTTGAACTTTAGATAAATAGTTTAACATGTATCGGGTTACTAAACTGTATCCCACAAAAATGCACCATTATTATGTGAAAATTAAAAATAAAAACACAGCTGGATGTAGTGGTATGGATCTATAATCCCAGCTACTTGGGAAGTTGAGGCAGGAGGATTAGAAGGCCAGCCTAGCTAACTTAGACTGTCTCAAAACAAAAACAAACAAAAAAAACTGGGAATATAGGGTAGTGCTAGAGCACTCCTGGGTTCAGGAGTTTAATCCCCAATACTTCAAAAGCAACAATGAAGAAAATAATTGAGTATTAGAAAGTGCTTAAAAGATGAAATTGGATATTTACAGTAAAAATCTAACATGATGGATTTTAATTGTAACTTATTTAAAAAATGTTTAAAACAAATATGTTGAATGATTTAAAAGGTCTGAAAAGATTACTCAGTGAAATTTCACTTTCTTACTCAGTTCTCTAGTTGTCTTAATTTTATCCCTTGCAGAAGATAGCAAAGTTTTTTCAGGTTTTTTTGGTATTCTTCCAGAGGTTTTTCTACTGTCATACAAACAAAAAGTGTACATATTTTTCTTTTATGAACACAGTAACATACTATGCACAATTTTTAGCTACCATTTTCTATTTAATTCATCTTGGTGATCCTTCTATACCAGTCAGTAAACTTACATATTTTTAATGGTTGCATACTATTCTCTTGTATGATGTGTCAAATTTATATAACAGGTTGCTAGTTAATAGGAATAATTTAGATGTCCCTTGTTTAAATCGACATTGGTGAGAAATCACAAATACTGTTGCAATGAATGTTTTTGCATGTCATTTTGTGCACATAACAATGTCTGGAGGGTAATTTCTTGATGTGGAATTGTTGGGTTAAATGGTATGTATATGAGTTAGTTCTAAGGATGTTGCTAATTTGTCTTAAATAGAGTGCGCCCATTTATAGTCCACGAATCAATGTACCACAATGTCTTTCTTTCCAGTCTCATACTTTTTGATCATTGGCAGTCTGATAGGTCAAAAGTATTAATATTGCACTTTGAATTTATAATTTTCTCATATTAGAGTAAACATCTTTTTTTATAAGCTTAAGGCTTGTTTAGATTTATTTTTCATAACCTTTGCCTGTTTTTCTGTTGATTTCATATAATGGGAATTTGATTTTTGTAATACCATTTGATAGTATTTCACTCAAATTTTTATTTTTGGCTCCATGCAGAAAATTTTAATTTTTGCAATCAGATGGTTCAGTTTTTTTTTTTTTTTTTTTTTTAAATTTCTGGGCTTCGATTCAGTTTCCCACTTCAGGATTACACAAGAATTCTTCTTTTTTTTTTTTATTCTAGTATTTTTGTTTGTTTGTTTTAATTCTTCGCATCTGAAATCTTTATCCATTATAAATTTATTTTGGTATAAAACAGGTAAGGAACTAATCTAATTCACAGATTTACTATGGATTTATTCTTATCCCCATCTTTGGTCTACTTTTTGGAATTTCCTTGCATTTTTTAAAAATTTATTTTTTAGTTGGACACAATACCTTTATTTTATTTATATGTGGTGCTGAGGATCGAACCCAGGGCCTTGCATGTGCTAGGTGAGCACTCTACTGCTGAGCCACAACCCCAGCCCCTTCCTTGCATTTTTGCATGGTTAATTTTTCACATGAAAATTAGAATTAATTTATCAAGTTCCCCTCAGAAATGTCTTGTAGGTATTTTTATTGGGATAATATTAATTTATATATTAACTTAAAGGTTATCATGATGAATTTTAAAGTAAATATTTAAAATTTGTTTTCAGATCACACAGCAATTAGAGAATATCTGTCTACGGATCATTGACCTTGTTTTACAGAAGCATGTAATTGGTAAGTTCAGAGGTTAAATAAAAATCGGCAGTGGTGGTGCATGCCTGTAATCCCAGCGGCTCAGGAGGTTGATGCAGGAGGATCGCGAGTTCAAAGCCTGCCTCAACGCCCTAAGCAACTCAGTGAAATCCTTTCTCTAATTAAAATATAAAAATATTCCGGGGATATAGCTTAGCTGTTAAGTGTCCCTGGGATCAATTCCCTGTACCACCACCCCACTCCCAAAAAAGGTTAATTGAAGACTGAGGATATAACTTAATGTTGGAGCACTGGCCTAGCATGTGCAAGACCCTAGGTTCAAAACCCCTCCCCCGCAAAGAAAGATAATCGAGACTTTATTTTTCTCAATTTGATGAACTTAAAGTACATTTTTAGCCCTTCAATTTGACAGATGGACAATTTAGAGAAGGAGTAACTTATATAATATATCCAGTGAGAATTTTTGGCTTTGAAAAGTATAAAGGACAAAGAATGTTGTATTTTACATTTTCAGAAATGAACTGAGGTGAGGTTTTGGTGAGATTCTTTAATCTGGGATTGAAAAATGTTTAAAAATAGAAATATTTATTGCTGGCAGTGTGAATTGTCCTGTTTTCTGTTAAAAGTGCCTGACTTGTGAGTAGAATCAGTAACTGATGCTAGATATTATGAGCTGATGGGTATTTTTGATAGAGGAGGCTACTTTCTGTAGTTTCAAGCATTTTGAAGATGCCAATCCCAAGACATGTGGGCATGAGAAAGACACAAGTCATTTAGTACTGATGTAGAAAGATGGCTTAAGAGTAGTTATCTCCAAACTTTTTATTGTTCACTCATTAGTAAAAAAAAATTGAGCATGCATGTCTAATATATATTAATAGTATTTGAGATTATTTAGTAAGTATTGATCTCACTCAAATACTTATAGTATTTGAGATTATTTGAATAAAATATGAATAAAATATGATACATGTACATACACACACAGTATTTACACAACCTTTAAAAAGAAGGAACTTTGGTCATTTGCAAAAATGTAGACGAACCTAAAGGAAATTATATGAAGTGAAATATATCGTGGGTGTCAGCACCTCACCAGGGAACCCTTTTCTGCTCAGAGGGATAAACCTCTAAAGAACTTAAAGTCTGAAATAATTAGTAAAGAACAAAATACAGAGACAGAATTATAGTTTTGAAGGATGGAGGACCTGATAGGTTCAGCCCTCACAGGAGCTGGAGCTGGACAATTAGAAAATGGTTCCCGTGGTTTATCTAAGGGGGTATATATGAAAGGCAGTGATAAGGTTTTGAGGGTGGAATCTTGCTTTTGATGTCTTGCAGTCAACAGGTTGATTGGCATCTTGGCAGGTTTCATCCATCTCTGAGAGGCTGTGTGACAATAGCAGGTCACCCCATCTCCGGTGCTGTGTGAGACCTTTCTGAGCAGAGCTGAGAGGGAGTTCACATGTATTTGGGTGATCTTACTCTATGGGATTGCCACGGGAAGTTCCCAATACCAGACTTTCCCACTCCTTGGCTGCAGTGCTGAAAAGGTCCTCACATATAGTTCACGAATGGCTCTCAATAGAAATAAGTCAGAAACAGACAAGTACTGTGAGATCTCATGTGAAATCTAAAAACGTTGAACTCTTGGAAAGAGACACTAGAATGGTGGTTTCCAAGGGTGGGAGTGGATTGAGATGTGGAGATGTTGGTCAAAATGGTGACTATAGTTAATGTATTATATACTTGGAAATTGCTAAGAGAGTCGTTTTTGTGTTTTCACAACAAAAAATAAGTATGTGAAGTAATGGATATCTTAATTAGATGATTTAACTATTCCGGAAAACATGTATATTTCAAAACATTTTGTTGTACACTATAAAATGCACATTTTTAATTTGGCCAATTAAAAAATACGTAAAAGATAATTTTTTTAAAGTATGTGTTTCAGTAAAATGATCAATACTTGCTAGGGACTAGGAATGGGAGAGAGGGAAGGATGAATATGTGGGAGTACGGGATGTTTAGGACATTGAAACTCTTCTGTATGATACAGTATTGATAGACATATGTCATTATACACATTTGTCAAAATGCATAAAATGCAGTATAAAGAATTAACTGTAAAGATTTTTAGTAGTAGTAGTAGTAGTAGTAATAATAATAATAGAATAGAATTTCCAAAATACTGGATAGTATTCTATCCTGGATATGTACCACATTTTCTTTATTTATTCATCTGTCAATGGGCACTTAGCTTTTTCATTTCTAACTATTACATCTCTTCAAGATCTTGATTTCAGTTCCTTTGGATATGTATCCATTAGTGGTTTTGCTGAATCATATGGTAGTTCTGGTTTTTCTTTTTTGAGGAACCTCTACATTGTTGTCCATGTGGCTGCATGACTGACAGTGTTTGAGGATTCTCTTTGGTCAACATCCTCTCCAGCATTTATCTTTTTGATAATAAACGTTCTAACAGATGTGAGTTTTAATCTGCTTTAATATGCATTTCCCTGATGATTAGTTATATTGAGCATTTTTTTCATATACTTATGGGCCATTTACATGTTTTCTTTTGAAAATATCTATTTGTCTTTTTATTTTTTGAGATGAGGTCTAACTGTGGCTTGGACTGAAGCAATCATCTTGCCTAAGCCTCCTGAGTAGCTTGGACTATGGGAACATGCCAGATTGCCTGATTCCAATTTTAAAATTATATTTTGTATTTTCTTGCTGTTGAATTAAGTTCCTAATGTATTTTGGATAGTAATTCTTTATTAGACATATGATTTTTTCCCCCAGATGTATGGTGTACAAATATTGTCTTGCATTCTATAGATTGTCTCCGCACTCTATTGTTTCCTTTGCTATGCAGAAAAATTTTAGTTTGACATAATTCTGTTTGTCTATTTTTTGCTTTTGTTTTCTGTACTTTTGGGGTCATAAAAAAATTGCTCCCCAGAGCAATGGCACAGAACTTTTCCTTCTGTTTTCTTGTAGTAGTGTTATAATTTCAGGTCTTAATGTTCAAGTGTTTAATTCATTTTGAGTTGATTTTTGTATATGGTATGAGATGAGGATCTAATTTCATTTTTCAGTATGTGGATATCCAGTTTTATCAGCACCATTTATTGAAGAGACTGTCTTTTCCCTATATGTGTTCTTGTGCTTTTTTTTGTAGAAAATGAATTGAGTGTGAATACATGGATTTATTTCTAGGTTTTCCATTCTATTTTACTGATTTTATGCCATGTTGAAACTTTCAGAAATCCTTTATTCAGACAATTTGTTGGTTTTCAAGTGATTACCTTATATATAGCAGATTATTTCCCAAAATTTATACTTTCTATCTTATTTTACTTTTAATAAGGCAAATGTCTGTATTAGTAGCTTCTGAATATGTTCTTTTAAGTAAGACAAAGAATATATTATTCAGGCTTTCAGGGTAAGTATTAGTTACCTTTCTGAGACAAAAATAAAACTTTCTAGTTCGACTTCTTGGCTCAGTGACATGGTAGGAGTTATTTGAAACTTATAGTGAGGCTTGTCTTTTCTGATTATATATTTAGCTATAATTTACTTTTGATTGAGGGTGATGGTATTAAATATGTGTGAATGTAAGAACATTTCTTTTGAACTCTTCTACTTTACAGTGGGTATAATTTTTTTTTTTTTTTTTTGTACTGGGGATTGAACTCAGGCACTCGACCACTGAGCGATATCCCAGCCCTATTTTGTGTTTTATTTAGAGACAGGGTCTTACTGAGTTGCTTAGCACCTCACCTTTGCTGAGGCTGGCTTTGAACTCAAGATCCTCCTGCCTCAGCCTCCCGAGCCACTGGGATTACAGGTGTGTGCTACTGTGCCCCGTGGGTATAATTGTTTTGAGGTAAATTAAAGAATACTGTGCAAATCTTTAAGTTTTATGGATTGAAAAATACTGGTAGCAACAATTGCTTTTAAAAATATAAATGTGAAATAGGTAGATATTTCAATCCCTATGTAATTAAGCTCTTTAAAGAATATTATTATTTGTAAGTTTAAAATCCTCTACGTGAAAGAAGTATGATAATCTATTCCTTCTCTCATGCATTCTAATATAATTTTATAAAAATAAATTATATTTTGTTATAAAATAGAAAAACTTATATTTTTTCCAGTATTAAAAGAAAGTTTAGTAAAAACAAATTTTTGCCTTGCCTCAAGTTGAGGACAAGTCTTGAAGGCTGAAAGTGCTGATGCTGAGAAAGGGATGCTGGTAAGCACATTAAATATAGGAGGAACGTGTGTTGCTCCTCTGCGTGGTCTTTGCGTTTAATTTTTGCTATTTCTGGTGTTCTAATGAGAGATTTTTTTTCCTTCTAGAATTCTATGAAGAAATTCTTTCACTGGCATATAGTTTAACCTGTCACACAATTTCCCCTCAAATGTGGCAACTTCTAGGTATTTTATATGAAGTTTTCCAGCAGGATTGCTTTGAATACTTTACAGGTATGGCTTTGACCATATAGCCTTTTTACTTTCTGGTTCTGGATATTTACTCCTTTGACACTTCAAATATCACACATGATTCTAGCACTAATTAGAAAATGTTCTTATTTTTCTGTCATGAATAGGGTGGAGCTGTTGTAGCAGTGTTTATATATAATCAAAAGAGTTAGGCTGTATTTCTTGTTGTGTTAAGTTACTTTGCAACCAGAGCACATGTCCTTATGTTAATTCAATAAATATTTTCTGAATGTCAGCTATGTTCCATATGCTCTTCTAAATTCAGTAATATGGCAGTGAACTTCAGAAACCCTTTTGAAGCTTGCATTCTGGTGGGGAATGGGAGAGAGCAGGGAAGTATTCAGGTGAATAAGCAAAAATTCAGGACAATCACTACAATAAATGGTAAGCATCTTAATCTTTCAAATTCACATTTTCCTTATTTACAAAAAGGGCAGACCACCTTCATTTCTAGCATTTTGTAGTTGCTAGGTAAGAGAGTTATGTTGGGCATTACGGAAGTGTGGTTTCACTAGGAATAATTATTTCTACTCCTGTTGCTCAAATCTCATTGGGATTTTGAATTTTTTCTTAGACATGATGCCTCTCCTGCATAATTATGTGACAATAGATACAAATACTTTACTATCAAATCCAAAGCATTTAGAAGTACTTTTTACAATGTGTAGAAAGGTAAGCATATCCTAATCAATTGTCACGGTGTTTCTTACTAATACTTGAATATTTATATCCTTTATCAACATGTATTTGTCAATTTGCATTTTCAAAATGAATTTGGGATTGTTGTAATTTGAAAGTTTCACGATATATGTTGTGCTTAAAATGTTTACTACTTTAATATCTACATTATAATTTTGAAGATAAATATAATTGTTCCTTAGAATTTTTTAAAAAAATATTTTTAGCAGTAGATGAACAACTTTATTTTTATGTGTTGCTGAGGATCGAACCCAGTGCCTCCCATATGCTAGGCAAGTGCTCTACCACTGGGCCACAACCCCAGCCCTGTTCCTTAGTATTAATGAAGAATTGATTTCATGATCCCCATGGATGCCAAACTCCAGGAATGCTCAAGCCCATTGAGTAACAGGGGATAGTATTTGCATATGATCTATGCACATACTTTCTATATACTTTAAGTCATCTCTACTTATAATAACTGATACAATGTAAATACTGTGTAAATAATTGTTATATGATAAGACTATGTATGTGTTCAATACAGATGTAGTTCTTCTAAAAAGTATTTTTGATATTTTGGTTGAATCTGGATAGGTAACCTATGGAGGACCAACTGTACTTCTCTACTTTTTTCTTTCTAAAATATAAGCTCATTACTTAATTAAAGAAATGTGCTAAGAAAAGCTAGGAAAACTGGCCACACAATTTCCCATTCTGTCATTGATCTTTTCTTATTTGATTGAATGTGTATATTGGAAATCACAAGGTATAGGTAATTTGAACATAAACAATATAAGACAAATTTTTTTTTTTTTTTAAGCAGTACTTGGAATTGAATCCAGGACCTCATGTATGCTAGACAAGAGCTCTACCACTTGGCTATAAACCCAGCCCCAAACAATTATAGTAGTTAGAAAAACAGCATCATTTAGCTCAGGACAAGATAATTTATAATCCCTATAATGGCAATCCTTTTTTTTTCTTATTTTTTATTTTATTTGTTTATTTATGTGGTGTTGAGGATTGAAGCCAGTGCCTCACATGTGCTAGCCAAGTACTCTACCACTGAGCCACAGCCCCTGTGCCCTAATTTATTCTTTATTTTATTGTTATTATTTTTTTATAGCTATTCTTATCTTTATGCACAAACATGATTGTCTACTGTGTTGTCTTTATAGATTAGATTTAGGCCTCTGTTGGTTATGTCTTGGAATCTTTGATGGCTAAATAATGTTTTCCTTCTCATTTAGATAATTATTGGCATATACATAAATTTAAAACTATATTGCCTAAAGCCATCAGGCAGATTTTAGAAAGCTTAACTAGCCAGAAAACAAAAAGTTTGATTCTGGAGTAGGGAATAAAATAGCAAGTGTGTATAACCCATTATTCTCACTGGAAGAGATGTGTACCAGAATATGGTAAGAGCTGTGAAGTGAAAATCAGTCTGTCTCTTTTAGGTCCTAGTTCATTATTAAAAGCCTGGGAAATTTTGGGAAGTCATTAAACTTCACATCTAAGCTGTGATATTTAAAAACCTCAATTTAGCACTGCGATAGCCCATCTTGTTAAATCAAAATCACTGGCATCTTCAGTTTTCCCGTTATGGAGACAGAAAGGGAGAAAGAAAACAAGTAGAAAACAGCAATCCTGTATGTTCCATTAGTAACTCAGGTGCTCTGTGTTAAAGCATGTACACTAAAACTGATACTCATAATGTCCTTATACTTACCAAGTAGTTAAAATATATTTCATATTCTTGGTTTTAATATCAATTATATTTACTTAATTCTCAATATATCAGGTATTTTCTGAGCACTTTATACATACTGACTTTTTTAATCTGTGTAACATTATGAAGAAGGTGTCACATTTTTATTAATGAGAGAACTAGGGCATAATTTAATTTCTTTTGCTGTGGCTAGAGTTTAGTAAATTGTTTTAAATCACATAGCTACTATGTGTTGGAGGCAGATTTGAAGCCCAGGTAGTCTAGTTCCAGAGCCCTCTCTACCTGTTTAGTGGTTCTGGGGATTGACCCCAGTGGCATTCTCCCATCAACATACCTATCCCTCTTCCTTTAAAATTTTTTTTTTGAGACAGGACTTCGCTAAGTTGCTGAGGCTGGCCTAAAACTTGCCATCCTCCTGCCTCAGCCTCCTGAGTTGCTGAGATTACAGGTGTGTGCTACCATTCCTTGACTCCATTTTTAAAATTACAGGATGTATCTTGTTTCTTTCCCTTTGAGAAAACAGAAATCAATTAAGCAAACAAGTTTCCATGTGAGTGCAATTTTGGGAAATGTTTTTTTTTTTTTTTTTTTCATTACATATCTTACAAATCCCTGAGGTAGGTACTATTATCCTCATTTTATAGATGGAAAGTAAGACACAGGGGTTAAGTGGCTTTTAAAAGTACAAGTAATGATTGGCAAAGCTGTACTTGTTCCAGAGCTGTTTTAGAAGCTGGATTTTGTACATTGTCCTGGAGGGAGAGATTTAAACTTATGTGAATAGCCCTCACTCTTAGCCTTGCTGTCATCTGCTTATGAATCAGTTCACTATTTTCCAGCTTCCAAAATTTTTACTGGTGTATCTTTCCTTTTCTCTTTGTTGAATATGTGCTGTTAAAAACTCTTCACTGTTGTTTTAGTAACCTCTTGGGAGGGAATGCAATTAAATAGGAATGTTCCTTCTGTTGTCTTTCTCAAATCAGTTTTTTAAAATTGTATTTTTCTAGGAAATAATTCAATTTGTTTAGGTTTTCAAATATGGAAATAGTGTTCCCCATATTCCTATTTCTTATTTCTCTTTTATATTTGTCTTACATTTCTAGTATATTTAAGTTTTTGCTTTGTAAACATTTGGCAAGAGTTGTCTACTTAGTCTTTTTTTTCTTAGTGAATCTGCTTTTGGTTTCTCTTTGTAATCTCTTTGTATTTTAAATTTCTGCTCTCATTTTTTTCTATTTTTTTGGGGTTAAGTCAGTTAATTTTCTTATGTTTTGTGTTTGGACTCATTATTTTTTGTCTTAATTTCTAATATAAGCATGTTCTACTCTAGGAACCTCTCTTCTAGGGATCATAAGAAAATTATATTTCATATTTTATATATGAACATGTTTATTATAGAATCATTTATAATAGCAAAAATACAGAATTGACAATAGAAAAACAGTTTAGTAACTTTGTTATATTCATGTACTATTGTACTATGTCCTACTATATGTAACATGAATAGTTATAACATCCAATGAAAATATTCTAATTATGAATTCCAGGTAGGAAAATTAAAAAATGTATAGTATCAAATTACAGTTATGAAAAAAATGGGCAAAAGAGACAGAAAAATAGTTTGCTTGAAAAGTTATTTTGTTTTCATTGCTGCTTTAAAAGGGAATTTTTATTTATCTGGATAGTTAATGCAAATAGCTTACTTTATTAATTTAGAGTCAAATGAGTGAATTATTATGCCTTATAAGGAATTAGAGTAGGTACTAGAGAAGATAAATGGACTTTATTTTGACCTTCCCTTCTTTGGGTTGATAAGTAAACTTGGAAAGCTATAATCCCTATGATTGAGTTTGTATAGAATATTTGCTTCAAGTGGTCTTGATTAAATTGCATGCAATACCACTCACTACTGAGGTAAATTGTAATTGCTGTAGGTACTATGTGGAGATGCAGGAGAAGATGCAGAATGTCATGCAGCCAAACTTCTTGAAGTCATTATTCTTCAGTGCAAAGGAAGGGGAATTGATCAGGTAATACAATTCTGGAAAGTGTCTAAACATTCAAATTTAAAATTTATATGCCTGATTGACATTTTCTTTTGATGCAAAATTTAAAAGATAGCCTATAATTTGTGCTTGTGGGTGCAAATTTTATTTAAATGACCAAACAATCATGCATTTTGGAGATTGTACCTTGCATCCTAGCTGAGAAGGATGCACAATAAATATATAATAATTTAAGGAGCTATGAAATAATGAAAGAAATAAGTGTGTAAGTAAATTTTACTTATTTGGAGCCCTAGTGTTTGCATGTTTCTCTTTTATTTTTTGGCAGTGCTGAGGATTAAACTCAGGGCATCCCACACGCAAGCACTCAACCGCCGTGCTCTCTAGTACATTTCTTTGTTTTTGCGTATACTGTTTAAATACTCAACAAATATCTTTTCTAAACAGAAATTAAGATACTATGAAAAAATGAAAAGGAGAAAGTTTCTCTTGACAAATTTAAAAATTATAAATTTATATTTTCTTTTTTATAAGATAAATTTATAAATTTTCAATGAGATTACTTTTTGGTACTATTATGATATTCAATGATTAAGTATACATATGGAGGCATTAGAGTAAAATTGTGAATTTCTCTTTAGTTTTGTATTTTTCTTTTATTTATTATAATAGTAGTATGGATATAATTCACATGATATACATTTTACCCATTTAAAGTGTACACCTTGATGATTTTCATTGTATTCACAGAATTGTGTAACTATTGCCATGATTTTATAATATTTCATCATCTGCCCCACCCAAAAAGAGTAACCTTTCCGTTTTCATGGGCAATCACTTTTCTCCAACACTCCTCTCTCACTCCCTCCAGCCCATGCAATCACTACTGTATTTCCCATCTTTATAGACTGGCCTATTCTGAACACTTCATGCAAATGGAATCACATTATATGGAATCACATTATATGATCCTTTGTTGTAGGCTTCTTTCACTTAAGGTTCTCAAGGTTAATCCAAGTGGTAGTGTATCAGTTCTTTATTTCTTTTTGTTGCCAAATAATATTCTATCATGTAGAAATATCACATTTTTCATTCATTCACCAATTGTTCATCATCTGAGTTATTTCCCTGTTGTGGTTATGATGAGTATGCTGTTATGAATGATTGTGTATACGTTTTTATGTGGACATATTTTCATTTCCTATGAGTGGAATTGCTGGATAATGTGGAATTCAAAGTTTAATCATTTGAGGAATTGTCAAACTGTTTCTATTCCCCAAAGGAGTGAAGGCGGTTTTCCATTTCTTCAAGTCCTTGACAACACTTGTTTCATCTTTTTGTGATAGTCATTATAGTAGGTATTAAGTAGTGTCTCATTGTAGGTTTTTTTTTTAGTTGTAAATGGACACAATACCTTTCTTTTATTTTATTTTTGTGTAGTGCTGAGAATTGAATCTAGTGCCTTGCTCTAGTTTTTTTTTTTTTCTCTGATAGTTAAGGATGTTGAAGATCTTTTCAAGGATAATTGACTTTGTATACTTTTTTTTTTTTTTGAGAAATGTCTAATCAAATTCTACACTTATTTTTAATTTTTAATTGCATTGTTTCTTTATTGTGGAATTGTTGGAATTCATTATATATTCTAGATTCAAGTCCCTTGCAGATAAATGATTTGCACAAATTTTCTTTCAATTTGTAGGCTGTCTTTTAACTTTCTTGATCATATCCTTTGAAGCACATCAGTTTTTAATTTTGATGCTGTTTAGTTTATTTTTTCTTTTATTGCCTGTTTAGTGTCATATTTAAGAAAAATTTCTAAATCCAAGATCACAAAGATTTACCTGTTTCCTTCTAAGAATTTCATAGTTTTAGCTCTTATACTTGGATCTTTGCTCCCTTTTGAGTTAATTTCTTGCATATGAAGTGAGAGGAGCTCTAAATTACTTATTGCATGTGGATATTAAGTTGCTTCAGCACAGTATACTGAAAAGACTTTCCCCCCATTGAGTTTTCGTGGCACCCTTGTCAAATCAATTGACCTTAAATGTGAGGGTATTTTTTCTGGGCTGTCACTGTGATTTACTTATTTATCTGGTTTTACAAGTAACTGCTGTATCTTTATTCCTGTAGCTTTGTGGTAAGTTTTGAAATCAGGAAATTTGAATCTTCCAACTTTATTGTTTTGCGAGATCATTTTGGCGATTCAGGATCCCCTAAATTTCCACGTATGAATTTTAGAATCAGCTGACCAATTTTAGTAAAGAACCCAGCAGGGATTGGGATAGGCCTTGTTTGGAATTTGTAGATCAATTTGGGAGGTATTGCCATTTTAAAATATTTAGTATTTTAATCCCTAAACATGGTATGTCTTTACTTTTATTAGATCATCTTTATGTTCTTTCAATATTTGATAGTTGTCAGAGTATATGGTTTACAATTCTATTCTTAAAATATTTCTATGTATTTTATTCTTTTTGATACTATTATAAGTAGAATTATTTTCATAATTTTATTTTTAGATTCATTGCCTATGTATAGAAAAACAAATGTGTTTTGTATGTTTATCTTCTACTACCTTGCTAAACTCATTTGTTTTAGTAATTACTTAGGATTTTTTATATAAAAGATCATATCATCTACAAATAGTTTTACCTTTCTAATTTGGATGCTTTTTATTTCTTTCTCTTGACTAATTGCCTGACTAGAACTTTGTATCCCATGTTGACTGCCTTTGGTGGGAGGTGACATCTTGTCTTGTTCCTGGTCTTAGGAAGAGAAAACATCCTGTCTTTTACCATTAGATCTAGTGTTAATTGGGGTTTTTCAAAGATGCCCTTTATCAAGTTGAGGGAGGTTCTTGACTATTGCTAGTTATTGAATATTTTTATCATGAGGGGGCTTGAATTTTTGTCAAATGATTTTTTTGGCGTCAATTGAGATGATGTGGTTTCCTCCCCTTCTTTCAGTTTTCAGATTTTAAATCAACTTTACAGCCCTGGTACAAACTTGGGCATAGAGTATAATTCATTTTATGTATTTCTAGACAAAGTTTGTTGATTTCCTCCCTCCCTCCCTCTCTTCCTTCCTTACTTTTTTTTTCTCTTTTTCCCTTCCACTGTGATTACAGGTATGCACCATTATGTCTGGCTGTGTCTGTATTCATAAGAGAGATTAATATAGAATTTTCATTTCTTGTGATGTCTTTGGCTGGCTTTGGTATCAGAGTAATGTTGGCCTCAGAATTTTGGAAGTTCTCCCCTATTCTCTTCTTTCCAAGAGTTTGTGAAGGATTGGTATTCTTCTATGTTTGGTAGACTTCAGTGGTTAGTTGTAAACTTACTATCACAGTCTCTTCATTTGTTAGTCTATTCATATTTCCAGTTTTTTTTTTAAATCAATTTCATTATCTAGCATCTTTCTAGAATTTGGCCATTTCATCAAAGTTGTTTAGTTTGTTGACATGTGGTTGTTTATAGTGATTCTGTACAATTCTTTTTTTTTTTTTCTACAGGAGTGGCAATAATGACCTTATTTTGTTCCTGATTTCAGCAGTCTTCTCTTTTTTCCCTTCGGTAATTGACTTAATGGTTTTGTCAATTTTGTCCATCTTTTTAAAGAACTAACTTTTGGTTTCATTCTTTATTTTCTGTTTTCCATTTTTTAGTCTTCCCTCTAATCTTTATTTTTTTTCTCCTCTGTTGATTTGTTATTCTTTTTCTAGTATTTTTAAGGTGGAAGTTTAGGTTATCAATTTGAGATCTTTCTTCTTTTTTAATATAAGAACCTATAGCTATAGATTTTCCTCTCAGCACTGATTTAGATAAATTCCATAAATTTTGATATGTTTGTTTTATTATCTCAAAATGTTTTCTAGTTTCCCTTGTGATTTATTCTGGACCCACCAATCATTTAGAAGTATTATTTTTAATTTTTGTGAATTTGTAGATTTTCAGAAATTTTTAAGTTTGACTCCATTGTGAGTGGAGAACACATTTTGTCATATCACTCCTTTTTAAGACCTTGGGGGTTGTTTTATGCTTTTCATCTAGTCTGTCTTAGTGTTCTGTGTGCACTTGTGAATAATGTATATTCTGCTGTTCTTTGATGTGTTCTGTAGGTGTTTGTTAGGTCTGGTTGTTGGTTTATAATGTTAAGTCCTGTATATCTTGATGATCTGCCTACTTGATCTGTCCATTATTGAAAGTGAAGTATTTAAGTCGCCTGCAACTATTGTTGGATTGTCTACTTCTCTAATTTCTGTTCATTTTTGCTTCATATTTTTTTTGGCTCTGTTGTTAGGTTTGTGTATATTTATAATGGTTTTAGCTTTCTGATGGATTGACTCATTAGTCAAAATTTCTATTTCTAGAAACTGTTTTAATGTCTATTTTGTCTGATATTATCTTTTTTCATAGTTGTGTTCCCTGATATATTTTTTTTCCAATGGTTTTGCTTTTAATCTATTGTGTGTATTGAATCTAAAGTGTTTTCTGTATACAGTTTATAATTGGATCTTGTTTTTTTAATCCAATCTGACATCCTGACATTCTCTGTTATTGTTACATGTGGATTTAGTCAATTTTTTATATCTCATGTGTTTTTGTTCTCATTTTTAATCCTTTATCTGCTTTATTTTGATTAAGTAAGTATTTTCCAATGTCACATCTTAATTTCTTTAATTATTTTTTTTCACTATACTTTTTTTGTTCTCTTAGTGGTTACTCTATATTTTTTCACTATTTAAATTTTTTTGGATGTTAAAAACTTTAAAGACATGACTAAAGTAGTGTTTGATATAAATAGTGATTGTTCATTTGATTCACAGAGAAGCCCAGTGAGAGATTCCATCTGAAATGAAGTACGCATAGGCCAGGAAATTGGACAGAGAAACCTAAGGCCAAATCTGTCAGCCTAAATATTTTCTCTTCCTGATCCCCCTTTATCATGGGTTTACAGCAAATAATCATGGCCAGGATCCTATAGTTTAAGGAATTCGAGAGTTGTTGGTATAGCTGAAGATTTTAAAGAATCTGACATAGGCTTATAAACTTTTTCATTTTAATAAATTTTTTCTGGTGATTTATAGAATCCACTTAATATTAATTTCAGAAAGATAACAGAAATAGTCTGATATAACTCTTTCCCCTTCTCTCTTTGCACTGTTCTTATACATATTACGTTTATGTTACAAATCCAATAATACATTATTAATAATTATTACTTTTTGTAACTTTGCATCTGTTAAAGAAATTGAAGAGAGAGAGGAGAGATAACCAAGTATGTATGCACAAAGTTGTTCTTGGTTTGTGGAATATGGGGCTTTTTATATTAGCCTTCTTATTTAACCATCTCTGATTCCTTTACTTGTTCCTGTGGACTTACCATCTGGTGTTATTTCCTTGCTTCAGGATTACCTTGCTTCTCCTACCTCTTCTGTATTATTACATTGCTTTATGTCATAGGCCCAACAGTACAATTGTGGTATACTTTGTTTTATGTAGTTGCTTTTTAAAACAGTAAAGAAAACAAAGTCAGGGCTGGGATGTGGCTCAAGTGGTAGCGCGCTTGCCTGTCATGCGTGCGGCCCGGGTTCGATCCTCAGCACCACATACAAAGACAACGTCTGCCGATAACTAAAAAAAATAAATATTAAAAATTCTTTCTTAAAAAAAAAAGAAAACAAAGTCAAAGAAATATTGTGTATGCTCTCTTTACTGGTACCTGTGTGTATGTGTATGAGTGTGTGTGTGTAACGTTTAATTGGGTCATTTGCTTTCACAGCCCAGAGAACCTCCTTTAGTACTTATTATAATGCAGCTATGTTAGCAATGGATTCTCGTTTTTTTTTTTGTGGTGGTGCTGGGGATTGAACTCAGGGCCTTGTACATGTGAGGCAAGCACTCTACCACGTGAGCCATATCCCCAGCCCCTCTCTGGTTTTTTTTATCTGAGTATGCCTTTATCTTGCCTTCATATTTTTATAGCTTTATTTTATTCATTTATTTTTTACGTGGTGCTTAGGATTGAACCCAGGGCCTCATACATGCTAAGCAAGCACTCTACCACTGAGCTGCAACCCAAGTCCCTTGTATTTGTTTTTTAAAGGGATATTTATTTTTTAAAAATATTTTAATTGGTATATTGTAGTTGTACATAATGGAGGGATTTGTTTTTACATATTTATACATGCACACAATATAACAATATAATTTGGCCGATACCATTTCCCAGTATTTCTCCTTTACCTCCCCTCCTCCCACCCCCTGTTCCCTTTCCTCTACTCTACTAATGTCCCTTCAATTTTCATGAGATCCACCCCCACCTTTCTTTTCTTTTTATCTTTCTAGCTTCTGCATATTAGAGAAAACGCATGACCCTTGACTTTCTGAATTTGGCTAATTTTGCTAAACATAATGGTCTCATATTCCACCCATTTTCCTGCAAATGACATAATTTTTAGTTATGGCTGAAAGAAACTTCATTGTGTGTACATACCACATTTTCTTTGTTCATTCATTCACTGAGAGACACATAGGTTTGGTTCCATAGTTTGGATATTATGAGTTGTGCTTCTATAAAGTGGTATGCATGTATCACTATAGTATGATAACTTAAAATTCTTTTGTATAAATAAGAGTGGTATAGCTGGGTGATATGGAAATTTCATTCCTTGTCTTTTGAAGAACCTTCATACTGTAGTTGTACTGATTTACATTCTCACCAACAATGTACAAATTTAACTTTTTTCCCGTATCCTCTTCAGCATTTATTATTGTTCATACTCTTTTGGTACCAGGGATTGAACCCAGGGTTACATAAATACAGAGCCCTATTCCCAGGCCTTTTTGTTTTTCATTTTGAGACAGGGTCTCATGAAGTTGTTTAGGGCCTTGCTAAATTGCTGAGACTGGTTTTGAATTTGTGATCCTCCTGCCTCAGCCTCCTGAGCTGAGGATTATAGGCATATGTCACCACTCCTGGATGTCATTTGTATTCTTGATGGTTGCCATTCTAACTGAAATAAGATGAAATCTCAGTGTAGTTTTGATTTGCTTTTCTGTAATTGCTAAAGATGTTGAACTTTTTAATACATTTTTTGGACATTTGTATTTCTTCTTTTGAGAAGTGTCTAATTAGTTCATTTGCCCATTTATCATTTGGGTTATTTGATTTTTGGTGGGGTTTTTTTTTTTTTGGTGTTAAATTTTTTGAGTTCTTTATATATTCTGCATATTAATCCTCTGTCAGAAGAGTAGCTAGAAAAGATTTGCCTTCATATTTGAAAGGTAATTTTGGTAGATTTTTGGTGAACAACTTTTTCAAAATTTTACCTATGCTATGACATTGCCTTTTGGCCTCCATTATTTCTGGGAAGAAACATTGTTTATTTCTGGGAAGAAACAATGATTAACAGATGTTAATCTTATTAACCTTCCTTTGTTCATTGTGTTGGTATATGTTTTTCTCTTACCACTACTGTCGAGATTGTGTCTTTCAGCATTTTTACTATGATGTGGATGTGTGTGGCTCTCTTTGTGTTTATCTTAATTGAAATTTGTGAGCTTCTTAAATGTGCAGATTATTTTTGTCAAACTTGGGAAGTTTTCAACCATTGTTTCTGTATTTCCCCCCCTTTCTGTCCTGTTTTTTTCCTGGTACTCTTGTTATTCGTATACTAGTGTGCTTAATTATGTTCCACATTTCCTTGAGGTTGTGGACATTTTTCTTTGTTCTCTTTTTTCCTCTGGTCTTTGGAATTCATAGTCTTTATTGCTTGTCTTTTAAGTATGTTAATTCTCTCTTCTGCCATTTTAAACCTTTGGCCAGTGGAGCTTCTTTAGTGAATTTTTCATTTTGTTCATAGTATTTAAGTTCAGAATTTTTGTTTGGTTCTTTTTATAATGTCTGTTTTTATTGTTATTTTATATTTGAGGTATTGTAGTCAAAGTTTCCTTTAAGAATGGTTTCCTCTTCCTTCATGGTGGTTGAACCCAGGGGCTTCACCTGCTAGGCAAGCACTCTAGACTCATCTATATCCCAGCCCTCCTTTATTCTTGAAGCATTTGTAATGACTGATTTTTTGTTTTCAGGTTCTTCTGAGGTTTGTCTTGACCCCGTGAGGGTTGTTCTTGTTCCCCAGGAAAGTTGTTCTTGGCTGTCTCCTTCCTTGGCTTTCTCTGCTGAACTACTGGCCTATCTTGGCTTTGTTTATCAGCAAATTAGGAAGAATTGTAAAAGTGCAAAAAATTGAAATTTCAGTTTGGAGCAATATGGTAGGTAATCAAGAGTTGAATAAGAGGATTGGCTTTTATCTGTGTAGTTTCATTTAAAGTCAGCAACCAAAAATCTCTAAAGTGATATAGTCAATTTCCACTCCTAAAACTGGGTGGTAGAATGATCTGGGAAGATAGTATTAGAGAATTTTTAATCAGAAAGCTGAGGACTTAAGAGGATTTCTAATGGTTGTGAATAGACAGTGCATTAACTATCTATTAAGGAACACATCACCTTGGCATTCCATTTCTCTAAATTTCCTGTCACGTGGTAGTTAAATTTAGAGATTGGGTTAGACTCAGGTTTGACTTTTTTGCCAAGAACAAGTCATGGGTGATGATGTGTATTTCTCCCAGGAAGCACAGTATGTCTAGTTGTCTCCTATCCTCTGAGGTTAGTGGTATTGAAAGTGATATTCTAATCACCATTCCTTCTTCATTTATTATATGAAATATTTCTATAAAACGAAATGTTTTCTCATAAATTATCAGATTATCCTGAGAAAGTCTGAGTATTTAAGTATGTTAATTCTTTCTTCTACCATGATTCAAAATAATACTTTTTATCTTGGGTACTAGGGATGGAACTCTGTGGCACTTGACTACTGAGCCACATCCCTGGCCCTATTTTGTAGTTTATTTAAAGACAGAGTCTCACTGAGTTGCTTAGTGCCTTGCTATTTCTGAGACTGACTTTGAATTCACGATCCTCCTGCCTCAGCCTCCCGAGTTTTCCCAGCACCATTTGTTGAAGATGCTATCCTTCTTCCATTGCATGCTTTTAGCCCCTTTATCGAATATAAGATAGTTGTAATTTTGTGGATTGGTTTCTGTGTCCTCTATTCTGTACCATTGGTCCACCCGCCTGTTTTGGTACCAGTACCATGCTGTTTTTTTTGAGGATATTGTGAATGGGGTGGTTGTCCTCATTTCCAGTTCAGAAGATTTGTCGCTGATATACAGGAATGCCTTTGATTTATGCGTGTTGATTTTATATCCTGCCACTTTGCTGAATTCATTTATTAACTCTAGCAGTTTCTTTGTAGACCCTTTTGGGTCTGTTAGATATATTATCATATCATCCATGCCTTTAATTTCTTTTGTCTGTCTAATTGCTCTGGCCAGTATTTCGAGAACTATATTGAATAGAAGTGGTGAGAGAGGGCATCCCTGTCTTGTTCCAGATTTTAGAGGGAATGCCTTCAGTTTTTCTCCATTTAGAATGATGCTAGCCTGAGGCTTAGCGTATATAGCTTTTTCAGTGTTGAGGTAAGTTCCTGTTATCCCTAGTTTTTCTAGTGTTTTGAGCATAATGGGATGCTGTACTTTGTCGAATGCTTTTTCTGCATCTATCGAAATGATCATATGGTTCTTATCTTTAAGTCTATTGATGTGGTGAATAACGTTTATTGATTTCCGTATATTGAACCAGCCTTGCATCCCAGGGATGAATCCTACTTGATCATGGTGCACGATCTTTTTGATATGTTTTTGTATCCGATTTGCCAGAATTTTATTGAGGATTTTTGCATCTCAATTCATTAGGGATATTGGTCTGTAGTTTTCTTTCTTTGAGGTGTCTTTATCTGGTTTGGGAATCAGGGTGATATTGGCCTCATAGAATGAATTTGGAAGTTCTCCCTTTTTTTTCTATCTCCTGAAATAGATTGTAGAGTATTGGTATTAGTTCTTCTTTAAAGTTCTTGTAAAACTCTGCTGTATATCCATCCGGTCCTGGGCTTTTCTTGGTTGGTAGTCTTTTGATGGCTTCTTCTATTTCCTCACTTGATATTGGTCTGTTTAGATTGTTTATATCATCCTGACTCAATCTGGGTAGTTCATATGTCTTAAGGAATTTATCGATGCCTTCACTATCTTCTATTTTATTTAGAGTATAGGGTTTCAAAATAATTTCTAATTATCTACTGTATTTCTGAATTGTCTGTTGTGATGTTGCCTTTTTCATCCCGTAAGCTAGTAATTTGGGTTCTCTCTCTTCTTCTCTTTTTTAGCGTGGCTAGTGGTCTATCAATCTTATTTATTTTTTCAAAGAACCAACTTTTAGTTTTGTCAATTTTTTTGATTGTTTCTTTTGTTTCAATTTCATTGGTTTCAGCTATAATTTTAATTATTTCTTGCCTTCTACTGTATTTGCTGCTGATTTGTTCTTCTTTTTCTAAGGCTTCAAGGTGTAGTGTGAGGTCATTTATTTGTTGGCTTTTCCTTCTTTTAAGGAATGAACTCCATGAAATGAATTTTCCTCTTAGTACTGCTTTCATAGTGTCCCAGAGATTTCGATATGTTGTGTCTGAGTTTTCATTTACCTCTAAGAATTTTTTAATTTTCTCTTTGATGTCTTCTGTAACCCTTTGTTCATTTAGTAGCATATTGTTTAATCTCCATGTGATGTAGGATTTTTCCTTTCTCATTTTATTATTGATTTCCAATTTCATTCCATTATGATCAGATAAAATGCATGGTAGTATCTCTCCTCCTTTGTAATTGCTAAGATTTGCCCTGTGACATAATATATGGTCTATTTTTGAGAAGGATCCATGTGCTGCTGAGAAGAAAGTGTACCCACTTGATGTTGGGTGGTATATTCTGTATATATCAATTAAGTCTAAATTAATTGTATTATTGAGCTCTATGGTTTCTTTATTCAACTTTTGTTTGGAAGATCTGTTCAGTGGTGAGAGAGGTGTGTTAAAATTTCCCATGATTATTGTGTTGTGGTCTATTTGACTCTTGAACTTGAGAAGAGTTTGTTTGATGAACGTAGTTGCACCATTGTTTGGGGCATATATATTAATGATTGTTAAGTCTTGTTGGTGTATGGTTCCCTTGAGCAGTATGTAGTGTCCTTATTTATCCTTTTTGATTAACTTTGGCTTGAAGTCTATTTTATTTGATACAAGTATGGACACCCCTGCTTGCTTCTGGGGTCCGTATGAGTTATATGATTTTTCCCAACCTTTCACCTTCAGTCTGTGTATGTCTTTTCCTATCAGATGAGTCTCCTGTAGGCAGCATATTGTTGGATCTTTTTTTTTTAATCCATTCTACTAGCCTATGTCTTTTGATTGGTGCATTTAAGCCATTAACATTTAGGGTTACTATTGAGATATGGTTTGTATTTCCAGCCATATTTGATTATGTATGTTACTTAACATGATTTGTTTTTTCTCTATGATTAATTTTCCCTTTACTGTACTACCTCCCGCTGTTGGTTTTCATTGTTATTTTTCATTTCCTCTTCCTGTAATGTTTTGCCAAGGATGTTTTGAAGAGCTGGTTTTCTAGCTGCAAATTCTTTTAACTTTTGTTTATTGTGGAAGATTTTTATTTCATCTTCAATCCTGAAGGTTAATTTCGCTGGATACATGATTCTTGGTTGGAACCCTTTTTCTTTCAGCGTTTGAAATATGTTGTTCCAGGATCTTCTAGCTTTCAGAGTCTGGATCAGCTGCAGAACCGTGCTGGTAGCCACACCCCCTTTGATGGGTTTTAAGGGTTGATGGGCTTCCTTCGGACTAGCACACGGGGCGGGGCCGGGCTTCCTCCTCCGGTCTGGCTTGGCGCTGGGCGGCTTCCTCCTCCCGTCTGGCTTGGCTGGCGCAGGGCGGCTTCCTCCTCCCGTCTGGCTTGGCTGGCGCTGGGCAGCTTCCTCCTCCGGTCTGGCTTGGCTGGTGCCGGGTGGCTTCCTCCTCCAGTCTGGCTTCGCATCAATTATATATTAACATTCATATATAATATATATCTTACTGCTATTTATGTACAGTCATCAATATTGAGTTGGTCATTGTTTCTATGAAGAAGAGCTGAAATACCTTTTTCTTTTTTTAGTCTGTGCATCATTAGTACACATAGATATATGTAGATATTTCTAATTTCCAATTAAAATTCAGGGCTTCTTTATTTTTAGTTAACTATAATTTTTGGTGTAGGAGATAGGATCAATTAGGTTATCATCATAATTACTTATGTGCTTCATTCCACTAATATAAACAATAGTCTCAGAATAATTATATCATTATTATCATCAATATGTGATTACTGTTGGGCTGGGGATGTGGCTCATGCGGTAGCGCGCTCGCCTGGTATGCACAGGGCGCTGGGTTTGATCCTCAGCACCACATAAAAATAAAATGTTGTGTCCACCAAAACCTAAAAAATAAATATTAAAAAATTCTCTCTCTCTGTCTCTGTCTCTCTTTCTCTCTTAAAAAAAAATATGTGATTACTATTAACAGTTCAAGATTTTTTGGTAGCTCTTTTCACCTAAGGTATGTCCATACTCTAGGAGTATATAAATATATACGTGTAGTTATTATACAGTCAGATCATTAAATTTAAAGTTACTAAAATAATCCCTGTTTGGCTTATTCATTTACTTCAATTAATCTGAATTTTTAGGGATTGCTTTTTTTTAAAAAAATTAACGAATATAGAACATATACACAGTTCTAAAGTCTAACTTAATAAATAAGGTGTATTCAGAGGAGTCTATCCTCCATCACTGATCCTTTTACCTTACTGCAATTCCCTATTTCCCCCCCATTTTAAATTCATTCTTTCCTTGATTCTTAGATACATAGCAATGCACTCTACCTATGTTTTTCGCCGTTCTTCTCTTGGTGACCACCCTCCACAGTGGTACGCGCAGCTCTCCTGCACTGCTCTTGTAGTTGCACCGTGCTTTATTTGTGGATTTGTGTAACTTGTCCAACCTGTCTCCATAATCAGTTTTGTCTTAATATACGGTAAAGGGGATAATTTTAGTGTTACTAGTTTAAAACTTAAAGATTCCTTTGGTTCCTCTTGGCTTTGTATGTATTAGTGAAAATTTACTTTTAAAACCTCTCAAAAAGAGCTCTTCAGGCTTATTTTCCATTGTGGCTTCACTGATTCTCAACCAATTATTTGGCCAGGGTAATAATTTTTAATGTATTTTAAAATCATATGTGTTGTGCTATTACATTAGAACCAGGAGTATTCTGCATCTGAATAAGAAACAGAGTTAGCATTGGAATTAGATCATTTTATTTTAATGTGTGGGGTTCACCACTTCTTTTTCATCTTTCGTGTAAAATTGTTTTCAAGAGACATACTGAGACTATCATACTTATTTTTAGTCCAAATCATTTATTTTCAATTTGATTAATCAAAGAAAAATCCACCTTCATCATTTTATCTAGCTGGGTTCATTCATGGGTTATTGTCACCATTTGGGTGTGGACTCTACTGGACAGTCTTCCATGAACTCCAGTGTTCACTAAAGAAAGCAGATTTCCTGGCATTGCTGAAGGACTGTTGTTTACTTAATTTCTGTGAATTTTATGAACATATAAATCTTGTAACATCTAAAAACAATTTAAGCAAAAATTTTATTGTCATTAAGACTTTTTGATACTATTTGCCAGCATTAGCTTTCTGTAAGTTACTTGGTTGCTCTGTGTATGGTTGACTCTTCTTTTCTTTTTACTCTTTAGTGCATTCCTCTCTTTGTTCAACTTGTTTTGGAGAGATTAACTCGAGGGGTCAAAACTAGTGAACTCCGTACGATGTGTCTTCAGGTTGCAATTGCTGCCTTGTACTATAACCCTGATTTGCTGCTACATACTTTAGAGCGAATTCAGTTGCCTCACAACCCTGGACCTATCACTGTACAGTTTATAAACCAGTGGATGAACGATACAGATTATTTTCTTGGGTATGTGTGCCTTTGGACTAAATATTGACTTTGTTTCTGGGAAGTTTATATATATATATATATATATATATATATATATATATATATATATAGTAGGATAGAATGTACAAAATCAATTTTCATATCATTGGAACTATTTTTGGTATATTAGTAACATGATGTTTAATTTTTAGAGTATTATGAATGTGTTTCAACAGTAAAATCTAGTGAAAAGAATTCAAACCTCTTCCCATTTAAAAAACTTTTTTTTTAATACTTGTAGATGGACAGAATGCCTTTATTTTGTTTATTTTTATGTGGGCTAAGGATTAAACCCAGTGCCTCAACATGTGCTAGGCAAGTGCTCTGCCACTGAGCTACATCCCTAGCCCCTTCCCATTTGTTTTTGATTATTGTATGTCATTATATCTTAGGCAGCAAAAATTAAGGGTCTAAATGCTATGACTATTATGTGTCTGTGGGCAGACACTCTAGGGAGAATCAGGTTTCTAAGGAGGATACCAGTCTGCCAAAGATGTTACATACTGTCCTGGGATGTTTAGCTCTTTGCAGCTCTCAAAGGAGCCTGTTCTCAAATGTGGTCAGAAAGATTATTAATTTTAGCTTAGAGATTGCCTCTGTAGAAGAGTTTGGCTTTCTGTGAAACACTCTCCTAGTTTTCAAACATAGGAGATGGAAACGGAGCTCAGTGGTAAAGCATTTGCCAAGCATGTACAAGGTCTTGGGTTCATTCCCTAGTGCTACAAAGAAAAAAAAAACACAAATTATGTCTGGGGATATAGCTAAGGTAGAGTGCTTGCGTAGCATGCATGAGGCCCTGGGTTTGATCCCCAGTATTGCGAGAAAAAAAAAAAAAAAAAGGCAGGGGGCATGGTTCAAACTCAGGAAAAGTAAGGTCCTACATTGTTATATGCCCATCTCAAGTCACCCAACACATGTTGATGGCCATATTATGTTAGAATTTGAGCTTGCTTGCTGTCTTAATTTGGGAACATTTTTAAAGTTTTATAAGATATTACTTAGAAAAATTTGCTGAAGGGAGTAGACACTTGGGTAGAAATGATCAGTACACTACCATGTGGGTGGGTGATGATGAAGGCCTGGGTTAGGATGGTAGAATAGGACTGAGTGAACACACTTACAGGATACTCTGCCTGTTTTCTACTTGTAGAAGCCTGGAATTTGTCCCTCACTTATATTTGTTTATAAAACTTTCAAGGGAAAAACATTGTTCAAAGCTAGCCTCAACAACTGCAAGGTGCTAAGCAACTCAAGGAGACCGTGTCTATAAATAAAATACAAAATAGGGCTGGGGATGTGGCTCAGTGTTTGAGTGTCCCTGAGTTCAATCCCCAGAGGCTGCCCGCCCCCCCCCAAAAAAAAGTGTGCTTAAAGTTATCTCTGACAAAGATTTAGAGTCGAGATTTGTTCATGCAAAGTTATCTAGTTGGTATTCTTATATCTTTGTCAACATGAATAAGCAGTTTTTTAAAGACAGTCTTTTTTTTAGCTTTTGCATACACTGGGCATCCTTGGAGAGTGCTTCCTTAGATTCTTTAGAGACCCACTGGTTAATCATCTTTCTTGCTATGATCCACTTGACTGGTATGCACTACTAGTTTGGTACTACGAGAATGAGAAAGCCTTCAGGTCAAGTACAATTCCTCTTACGTCATACAGCTTGGCCATTAGTAACTCAAATGAAGTAAGCAATGCATATAATGAGGAATAACAGAAGCTTGTAAAGTATTCATGAGGTTGTTGTATTATAATCTCATTTTAAATGAATTGAACCACTGCAAGTGATTTTTTTTGTTCATGCTTACAATTTTAAGTGGTTATACTAATATAATAGGCTTTTAGTTCTTAGTATCTTTAGTTTTAAACAATTTAAAGGGAATATATAGAAAAATATGACTAATATAAATTGGTCAAACATCTTTTCCTTCAGAATTAAATTTTCCTGGGGTGGTGCGGAGCATGGGAGGAATGGGAGGCACTTTAGATAGGGCAAAAGGGAGGGAGGGGAAGGGAGGAGGCAAGAGGGTAGGAATGATGGTGGAATGAGTTAGACAGCATTACCCTCAGTACGCGTATGAATACATGAATGGTGTGAAAATACTTTGTGTACAATCAGTGACTTGAAAAATTGTGCTTCATATGTGTAATATGAAATGAATTGCATTCTGCCATTGTGTATAACAAATTAGAATAAATAATTTAATAAAAAGAGTTTCTTATCTATGTTATAGCAGAGGATGCCAGTAGATTTACTTAGATCTATTAAGCTCAGCTTATTGGATGTCGAGTTTTTGAAACACCTTTTGACACCTGATGTTAGTGTATAGTACCTGTGCCAAGAAAACTTGAGGACTAGTCTGATGGGAAGAGTCTGGGGAATTCTCCATGTTTTCCATTGTATAAGAATTTTCTGCTTTAACAAAACCCATTATGCCAACACTCAAATGTAGCATTTACATTAGTCATAAGTTGGTATTATAGCAAGATTCACCATGCTAATTGCAGACTCCCATGGGTCTTTAATGATAATGATTTATAAAACTTTTTTAATGTAAGATTTCATATAGCAGAAAACTGGAGATATTTCTGTATAATCCCAATGAATAAACCCTAGAGTTTGCCTTGAACATTTCTTTTTGTAATTTCTCTGGGTTTTGTCCTTTATTGCACTTCTCATGACTACATTTTTTTCCCTTCAAATTTTGCAGGCATCATGATCGGAAGATGTGTATAATAGGACTGAGTATCCTTTTTGAATTGCAAAATCGACCTCCTGCAGTAGATGCTGTGGTGGGACAGATTGTCCCTTCAATACTTTTTCTTTTCCTTGGCCTAAAGCAGGTCTGTGCCACTAGGCAACTGGTAAACCGGGAAGATCGCTCAAAAGCAGAGAAAGTTGACATAGAAGAAAATGGTAAAGTCTTATACGGTGCTAGAATTGATTGTGATTTGAGCATTGTTTTCTTTGACTTTTAGTCTGTTTGGCTTCATTAAACAGATTTACATTCTTTGGCTTGCTGAACATTTAACAAATATCTTGGACTTGATTGACTTGTTAATTGTATCATGTGGGATAACAGATTTGTGTACTTCTTGAAACTGTAAACTGAATTATTTTTAAACCTGAGCCTAATGGATGTTTTTATACCTGGTAAATATATTTGTAACAGAATCATATGGTCTTGATACATGTTAACAACTTAGTATTTTATTTTCTTGTTAATGCTAATAGACTCAATGAAGGCAGCAGCCATGAATTAAGTGAAACACTAGATTAAGAACAGTGGAGATTGATTTAAAAAAAAAAAAGGATTGGTAGGTGATTCATCTTCCAAAATTATTAATGAGAGATGTATTTGTGGTCTAAATATACATTTAGAATAAAGTTCAGAAATGAAGATGATTTGCATAATCTAAAGTCAGAATAAGATTGTCAATATCAAGAATATTAGACATTTAATAATGAGATTGTAAAGCTACTTGCTAGGGCTCAGGAAGTAGCACTATTTAATTCTGAGTGGAGGTTTTCCTTTTCTGGTTAAAAAAGACATTTATCTTTAGCTAAGAAAAATCAGAATTCTTGCCAGGAAACAAAAGCAAACAAACAAACAAACAAAAAACCAAACTATTTTTTGATGCTAAACTTTGTGATTTCAGGTATAGATTTAAAACACTTTTTGTTTTAACTGGTATCCCAGTTTGTTCATATATAAGGAATTTTAAGCTACCCTTCACCACTCTTACCACAAAAGTTTCTGATTTTTCTGATTTCTGAGTAGATCTTTTGAAGTAGTTTCTTTCTAGAAGTTACTTTTTTTTCCCTCTTTATTATTTTTTTTTTGGAGGGGGCTAAGCATATGCCAAGAATTACAAATTCTTTTTTTCATTTTGTTATGATCTCTTTCTAACTTCATGTTTTGCTGGTTTTTGGCTTATAAATAATACGGCTTGAAATAATTTTTTCTAGTAATATTCCAAGACTTGTTGAATTTCCTTCCAAATTGTAGAATTATTAACTAGCAAAGGTATTTCTTGCTATCTTTGTAATTGTACCTTTGCCACTTTCCCCCACTACATGTCTGGTCCCAAACTATGGTTTCTTGTTTTATCCCTGTCTTTTAGTTTAATCCAACTGTTTCAGTGTGGTGTGTTTTATGGAACTAGTTTTAGATTGACGTTGCCTGGTTTACTCTAGGTTTTTCCTTTTAAGTTGATTTTTATTCTGCATTTGCTGCCTTCTAGTTACAATATTCCAGTTACAATATTCATCTAACCACTTGGAACAGAGCAGCACTGAAAATAGGTCATGCATAACTTGGCTTATAACTTTTCAAGCCACATGTAGTTGACTACTTTATTATTATTTACATTTTTTGCATTTTTACTATTTCTATTAAAGGAAATGACCTCCTCATTTTGGTACTTCTGAACACTTGGTAATCTGTTTAGTCAATGAGAGGTCATTGTTATCTAAACGTGTACTGATTACAAAATCATTTGATGTCTTTTTTTTTTTTTTTAACAAAAATTATGGGAAATCTGCAGCTAAATAGTATTCTCAAGTTAATGAGTCAGCTATAGTATAACATTAGCAATGTTCAGGTAACCCGCAGATCTAGGGAAATTGTTTTCAGTGAGAAGGATAAAGCCATTCTCAATTTATCAAACTGTAGAGTAGGCATAAGGTTTATTTTTATGTATTTGTGTAAAATTGTTGTTTTTCCATTTCTACATTTTTAAAATAGTCTTTTTCATGGAATTTTATCTATTACACTTGCATATTTTGATTCCTTTTAAATAATTAATGGATCCACAGAGGAGATTTCCAGTGATGAGGAGGATACAAACGTTGCTGCTCAAGCCATGCAGGCAAATAATGGGAGAGGTGGAGACCAGGAGGAAGAGGAGGATGACTGGGATGAAGAAGTGCTGGAAGAAACTGCCCTTGAGGGGTTCAGCACTCCACTTGACCTTGACAATAGTGTGGATGAATATCAGTTCTTTACACAAGCTCTGTTAAGTATGTCTTTACTCCCTGAATTTTGAGCTATTTCTTAGAAATTTTTTTTCATTCCTTTCTGTTACTTGTTTTGGGGTCTGACTAAAAATTGGTATAGACACTTAAAATTTTAATTTTTTGTTACAGAAATATCCATACATATGCAAAATGAAAGGGATTAGCATAAAGAAACTCTCATCACCCAGTCCTAGCATCTTTCATCATTTTAAAGCAATAGGGTGAGCCTGTAGGTTATCCTCACGAAAGCAATTCCAGGCAAATGTGTTGTTGATCCTTTAGGCAAAAAGTGAGCAAGCATTTACAGAAAAGAATGAAGTATTTCAGATGTATATTACTTAAAAATGATGGTGTAAACCTTTTAGTTATTCACAGTCCCTGAGGGAAGGAACAGAGAGTAGCTCTTTACTTCTTAAACAGTTTACCAATTTTGTACAGCAAGACACATAAATATAATTAAAAGACTCATTGAAGATTGGGAGAGAAGACTTGCTAAATGTATCATAGGCTTATGATGCACAACAGCCAAAAGCCTTCTACAAATGAGTAAGACCAATGAACTAGTATAAAAATGGGAAATAGAAATTTTACAGAATAAAAATAAATGAACCGGGCATAGTGGTGCATGCCTGTAATCCTAGTAGCTCTGGAGGCTGAGGCAGGAGGATTGCAAGCTCAATACCAGACTCAGCAAAAGTGATGAATTAAGCAACTCAGTGAGACCCTGTTTCTAAATAAAATACAAAATAGGGCTGGGGATGTGGCTCAGTAGTTGGGTGCCCCTGAGTTCAGTCCCTCCCGCAAAAGAAATGATAAACCAATGATAATATTTAGAAAATTATTAAAGACATTATAATGAAAAAAATCCCACTAATGTATATTCTGTTATGGTAGATGGTATTTCTGTGATTGTATCATAATATAACTTATTTTTATTGTTGGACATTTAGGATTATTTCTAGTTTTTTGTTATTATAAGTGATATTAAAGTGGATATGCTTCGGTATAAAATTTTTTTACTGACAGGGACAATATTAGCATAATATTGGCATCATTTAGTGTTGCTGCAAACACCATTCATGAAGATTAAAAACTACCTAAATATTTTTATTGAAATTTCACAGGAATTAAAGAGAGTACAAGGAATGTCATTACAAAACAATAGGAAAATAAAAGCATAAATGTGGAGATGGAAATATGATGTGTACCAAGATAGTTTTTTCCAGACATGGGTGTGCACCCTAGTCACCAACGAAACTTTTAGGTATTGAGTGGAGTCTCAAAAGATGTAGTTCATTTTTTAATTTTTCAGTAATGGGGATTGACTTTAGAGGTGATTTACCACTGAGCTATACTCCCACCACTTTTTTATTTTTAGGTACTGGAGAATGAACTCAGGGGTGTTTAGCCACTGAGCCCTATCTCTAGTCCTTTTGATTTTTTATTTTAAGATAGGGTCTTGCTAAATTGCAGAGGCTGGCCTGAAACTTGTGATCCTCCTACCTCAGCCTCCTGAGTAGCTGGAATTATAGGTGTGTGCCTCTGTACCCAGCACGTATGGTATTATTAAAATGCTCCTCAAGTGATAGTTAGGCACCCAGCTTTGGACCAGTTTGTAATGACCACTGCTGAAAGCCTCAGTGAAGGAATGAAATAGGACGAGATTGTAGCGGCTTTGAGTTCTGGTCGCCATTCCCTAGTGGAGTGTTGAGTGTTTTCTGTAAGGGAGTTTCCAGGTGTTCAATGTGTAAAAAGAGCTGAGGGAACCAAGCATTCTGAGATTATTTTGTTAAGGTAGGAGTAATAAGGTCCTGGAGTAGAGAATGGGATTTAATGGAAAGAATCATATGGGTAGAAAACATCAAGTCTCAGAGGATTGGACATGAAGAGAATGTGGCCAGAGGTGGTAAGGGCTTGGGATGGGTGCCTGGGAGACTAATAGAACCAGTGATAGAAATAGGGAGATAAATAGAGTTGGGGAGAAAGTGCTGAATTTGGTTTTATTGTGTAGAATTTGAGATGAGCTATCTAAGTGGGAAAGTCCAGTAGCTAAGGGGAAGACTTTGCCTAAATGCACACAGATGTGGGTCCTTGTTGTGGAAACAATGCTGAAGCTGCATTTTCCTCTAGAAAACTCTAGAGGAAAATGGTAACAAGTGAGTACAGGTGTATGTCCCATGATCTGGATTTTAGGGAACATTTATAGATGGTAAAATTTAGAAAGAAGAACAGTTTATTCGTTGGTTAAGTTTCATCATCCTGTCCCTTATTATCTGAAGTAATTTCATTGTAATTTGATCATGCCACTTGTTTTTCTCTGAGTAATAGTTGTTATTGGACTCTTATCTTTTTCTCCTTTTCCTATACACCCCTGAAATGCAACAGCTGTGCAGAATCGGGATGCTGCCTGGTACCAGTTGCTGTTAGCCCCTCTCAGTGAGGACCAGAAGAGAACACTGCAGGAGGTGTACACATTGGCAGAGCACCGAAGGACGGTGGCAGGTCAGCCACTCATTTCCACATGTGTCAGACTGCCAGCAGCCAGACTTTTTCAGTGTCCTAGGGGGCACCTAAATATGCTTTTTAAATTTTTAGAGACCAACCCTTTATGATAATGAGGAGTTGTCATCATTGAATGGTTGGTTTTTTAATCATTTCCAATATCTTAGATTTGCAAAAATCTTTCCATTATGTGTTTATCAGTGGTATTCCCATTCAGAGCCTTACATTATTTTGGAGGTATAGGTAAAAAGTAAGGGTAGGCATGAATCTTGCTGAGGGAGACTTAATCAGATGGACACCTACCTAAACATCTTAACCACAGGTAGACCAAAGTCTCTTTATGAATTCTTGCAAGGAACTTGTATTCCTGTGTAAGGGTCCTGCGAAGCGTCGGAGGAAGAGACCACCAAGAGACTGACTCATACAATTGCAGAAGGGGATTTATTGGGGATCCATTCCAGCGCGCTGGGGCTCCGTGCTCACTCAAGAAGGGAGAGCAGCCCAGAGCCCAGAGCAGGGGTTGAGCAATGCTTAAGTACACTTTTTGGGGAGGGCGGGACTTTACATACATCACAGTCTCCTTTAACAAATCATCATACACCGTGGGAAAATCAAACAACAATTCTGAGACATGATTAGTACATTCATTGGTGGGAACAGGTCGGGCGGGGGTGATAGGTCAGTTCTAAAGCAGGGTACACATTCAAACTGATTGGTTCAGGCCCTGCGATGTCTATGTGCAAGGTCACACAGAGTCCTAGGTTATTAAACAACCAGGCGGTCAGGGGAAATATTTACTGGGCAGTTCCAAGTATTGTCTTAACAGCTACAGGAATTTCAGGTTTTACATGTAGCATAGGAACTTAACAATACCTGGTCCTTTACATTTTAACTCAGGCCTTGCAGCTTAGAAACTTTACAATGCCCGGTCTTTTATACTTTAACTTTTATACTTTAACTTCAATTTCTTTTACCCTTACACCTGGAAATGAAATACTACATTAGTCATCTCTCTGTTGCTGTGACAAAATGTCTGAGAAAATTAACTTATAAGGAAGGAAAGTTTATTTTGGCTTCTAGTCTCAGAGGCTTCAATCCACGGTCACTTGGCCCTGTTGCTTTTAGGCCTGTGGTACGGCTGAACAACATTTAGGAGTTTGTGGTGGAGGAAACCTGTTCATAGAGGTGGCTGGGAAACAGAGGAAGGAAGGAGCCAAGGCCCAGTGTTCCCTTAAAGGGCATGCCCCTGTTGACCTAACTTCCTGTAACTAGGCCCCACCTCCTGAAGGTTTCATCCCCCCTAGGAGTGCCAAGGCTGGCAACCAAGCCTTTGGCATGTAGGCTTTTGGGGGATATTTACAATCCAAACTAACAAATGCTCTCCATTTATATTTGTTGGGCTTTTTGTGTTGGTGACTCATGTTGATTTTCAGTTTTTAAGCTAAAGAAATTATTTTTATGTTGAGATTGTTAATGGCCACTCCTAGATTAGCAATGGAAAAGACTTTGTGATCACAAAAATATTTTGGTAGAAAACATCGTGGACGGGTGTCTAGAGTTGAGAACTCTGGTTCTTCTGCACAGACTTAGGTCTTCAGATTTGGTATTGACCCTCCTGCTATGAAAAGTCTGGTGCCTTTTCAGCAGTAGAGACAGTGAAGCTATTGGAATCTAGCTTGAGACTTGTTTTCATTTCACTTATTGTAGTAATGTTTTTCTGTGATAGTAAACATAATTACTCATTGATGTGCTCCTGCTAAAGGCTGGCATTCAATTTGGCCAAGTAACAAATACCATAAGTCACGGTTCTTCAGTTCTAAGTATGTAAAGAATCTGGCTTTACAGAGATTCTTTCCAACTTTGTGCCTTAAGGACTCTTCTGTTTTCTTCCTCTTTTTTTTTTGAAAATGCTAGAGGCAAAGAAGAAGATTGAACAACAAGGAGGCTTCACATTTGAAAACAAAGGAGTTCTCTCTGCCTTTAACTTTGGGACTGTGCCGGGCAACAACTGAAGGAAGGACATCAACTGACCAGATGTCTTTGCTGTGTTTTATCTCACAATTTCACAAAGGGAGTGTGAGAGTCAAGGGGAGAAATTAGGGGACTGCTTTTCAGGGCCCTCCTGCTGTACCAGTTATCATCTGGCATTAGGCAGTACTTTTATCCACTCTCCCTTTCCCCTTTGACCTTTCTCACCCTGAAATATATATTTTCAACAGCTACTGTAATGTATGAAATAAAAAAAAAAACAGAATCATTGCATTGAAAAGGACAAACCTAACGCTCCAAAGGCTGACAGCCTACGGTGATTTTTAGAGGATTGGATTGACTTGCAGGTCTCAGGTTTTTGCCATGCAGAATCCATGGATTTATGCGGATAATAGTGCCTTCTGTTGTACATGAATTATCAGAAAAATTTTTTTGGAGTGCATTGCAATTTTTTTAAAGCATAAAACATATTTCTAGATATAATGTAAACCTTGGTTATATGTCGACTTATTCTGCATTTTACTCTGTGAATTTACTGTTAGGCAGTTAGCTGCAAGTCACTCTGGTTTCAAAAACATCACTGCTCCCTTTGCCCACCCTGCTACAGGGGCTTTCTTCAGGGGTTGTAAAATATGCACTGGCTCTGGTTTTTCATAAGTTGTTTTGTGGCTTTCCTAAGAAGTGTCTTAATCTCTCTTCCATCATATTTTTCTGCCTTGAAAGGGGTGGGATTTCTTTCAGGATCAACAAATATGCATATCGATTTTATTCAGAACCTGATACGTTCAGGACTCAGCAGCTTCTTGGAAGCAAGTGGCAGAGGCTCATTAGTCACTGGAGTTAACAGCAAGTCTAAAGATATTCTGAATCACGTACTTAATTATGCAGTGAAGTAATGATTTTACCTAAAGCACATTGAACTTTTAGGAGAAAGATGCTGCGTAGCACAGTGTCTTTCTGGATGGGGGTTTGTATCTTCAGTAACTCATCATTCCAGCTGTGTTGGACCAGGGTCTTAACCATTTTATAATGAAATTGTTTATTTAGTCACACAACTTAAACAAGTCTAACTTGCTTTCCCACACTTCTGATTTTTCTCCTACATATCTTGTTTTCGTTTTTATTATAGCTCAGTTTGTAAGGGTTGGGTATATTGGTCAGTTGTATTTTTAGATGGGTAATGATCTAGGATGGCTTTTAGTAAATATTGCAGATGGAGGATTTTTCTGAACTGTTCAAGACCTGAACATGGATCATAGTGTGTTCATTCAGTAAAATGAAAATGTATCTTGAGAATTTACGTATTACTGGATGTGATACAGATTTTCCATTTTTGTGAAATGTCTGCAGTTTAAATTTCCCATCAGTGACGGGTGGAATTTTTTTCCCAGGTGCTTCCTATATTACTATCCCTTATTCATATTAACTCTTTACAATTTTAGATTATTTAAATAATTTTCACAGAAGTAGCCTGAAAAGCCATGAGTTTCAGAATTAAATAATCCTCTGCTTTCCTATCCCTCACTTCCCAAGGCATTGAAGCTGAATCTTATCCTTGTCAGTTAAGAGAAAGATGGCATTTTTGGAAATGTTAGGGAACTTTGGAACTCTTACTCTGCCCATGTTCCACATGGCTTAATTTTAACATAAAATGCCTTCACACTGGATTGTAAAAGGCATGTGATTTTTGTGTGTGTGATGTATTATCTTCTGCAGTATTAAAGGGAAAGAAGTATTAATGTGCATTGCCCTATCTTGTTTTTGAAGCCAGGGAAGTTGTATGATTTTGTTACCAGCAGTGCTAACCTGAATGTGATCTGGTTATCTTGGAAATGCAGGAACTTACACGAATGTACTGTAAAATAAAATGCGGACTGATTCCCAGAATTCTGAACTCTTCTGTGTGAAATGTTTTCCAAAATGTGCAGGTGCTTTAGGCAGATGATAACAAAGTATTAGTACGTTTTTCTGAATCCTGCAGCAAGGTGACTTGGTCTGGATGGTACCAGGGACTCATCTGGGCCAACAGAAGGTCTTATCAGGAATAGCCAAAGTATGGGGAGTGGTAGGAAGCCAGCCCCCCCCCCCACACACACACACATATTTTTTGTTGTAGATGGACTCAAAACACCTTTATTTATTTTATGTGGTGCTGAGAATTGAACCCAGTGCCCCACACAGTGATAGGCAAGTACTCTACCACTGAGCCCCAGCCACATATCCAAATGAGAGTGACAGAGCTCTGGAAAAGCAAGGTCATTTACCTACATCAGGAAGGGAAGGTGAAAGGGAAGGAAGAGAAAAGGTGACTAAAATGGAACAATATTCTTATTAATATCAAATTTGGAGTGGTCATAACTGGTTGGATATATGCTAGCCTTTATATTCTTAGTGCTTCCCTTTCTTGACAATAAAAACTTCACCTCTAAATTATTTTAAGACTACACTGAACCAATACACTGGAAGTTAGTGAACATTTCTAAGATAAATGACAATTTTTAAATAATTGTTTTCTAAGTGATAGAGTGAATTACATATAGTATAGTTTTCAGTAAAGGGGACTGAAAATCCAGGGGAACGTGGCCTAGTATTAGGAACCATCTCTGTGTGCATGCACACATATGTCATCTGTTAAAAATCATTCAGGTGTGCTGTAGATGACAACCCTTCCTGTCCTTACTCCATTGTCTGCATTGGGACGAGTGTTCAGTGCTGACTCTGGGTGGGTTGTGAGCTTTTGGGTACTCTGCTGATAAGTCTGCAAAATCAAGAGAGTGGCTTCTCTTTTTAATGCATGGACCGTGCTTGAGGAAGAAGCATAGGGCAAACAGTTGATTCTGTAGCTAAGACAGCAGAAGTATATAATCAACAGCATGTGTTTGGAGAGGCTGGGCAAGACAGTAGTGCTGGTAGAGGAAGGAGAGGAGTGTGTTCCGGAGAGAGGGGATGCAAACTGTACCATCAGGGAGGAAGAGGGAGTGGGTTCACGTGCTCCTAGCAGGACACATGAGAAGAAATTCATCTTGGAGGTTGCCGAACTTGTGAGAAAGATTTTGCAAGTAGATGGGGGTGTCTCAAGACTTTCACAAGGATTTGGAATGTACAGGAGCTAAGATCTATTCGGAGAAGAATGATCTTCAGGAAACTTTTCCTCCAAAGAACCTACCCAGGCATGGAAGAAAAACCTGGGAAGAACGGGAACTTCCCCACAAGGCCTCATGGGTACCTTTCAGCTGTGTCTCGTCGTCAAATACACTGCTTTTGTACATTTAGAATGATTCTCCAGTTCTGCTGCCTTGACGATGAGGACAGTGCCCTCAGTTTCTTTTCCTTGCCAGTCATTCTGCCCTGGAGATATGTTCTATAGCTGGGTCTTCCCTCCTACTGATTTCCATGTAGTCCGACTCCACTAGTCTTATGTCCTTAAACATGGCAATGAACTAGAACTGTGTTCCTGTCACTTGTGTTTTATTGCCTTGCCTTGAATTACACCATTGATGATAGGCTTGAGGGAGGAGACTGCTTTATATAGTACTTTGTCTTATTTGGGCTGGGGATATAGCCCAGTTGGTAAGAGTGCTTGCCTTACATGCACAAGGCGCTGGGTTCAATCCCAGCTCCACAAATAAAATAAATAAATAAAAATAAAAACATCTTGTCATATTTATGATGTGCTGCACCTGGTGGCTAAGCATGGCTGATTGAATGAATGAATATTTGAGGTTCTACCAATGAGCTTGGAACTTAGCAATATCTCAGAGGCCACAAAAAAGGGCTTAGAGACAGCGGTTCCTGTGGAGGCACCTGGCTTTTAGAAGGAGAAAACAAAAATTCAGTATCAGCAGCAGCTCCTTTATAAGAAAAGTTGGCTTATGCCAGTGAAAGCGAGATGTTTGTGAATCACTGTGGCTGTACTTCCTGTTCTTTCTACACCCAGTGCACAATTTTTTTTAAATATATTTTTTCAGCTGTTAATAAATATTTATATGTGGTGCTGAGAATCGAACCCAGTGCCTCACACATGCCAGGCAACTGGGCTACCACTGAGCTACACCCCCCAGTGCACAGTTTTTATGTGCAGCAGTGAACAGTGTTCAAAATAGGCTCCTCCCCCTATTTTTTTTTTCTTTCTCAGACCTCACTTGAGTTTCCTTTCTCCTAACTCCAACATGTTCTTTTTCCCCTTTATGGAGTCATTATCCTCTGTGTAACTTCTAAGCTTGTTCATCCTGATTACTCCCACTGTTTCACACTCACCCTGCAAACACAATGTCTCACTAATTCCTTCTTTGAAATACACTTTGAATCTGTTTACTTCTTCCTATATCACTTTAGTGAAAGTCATCACAATTTCTTTGCTAGGTTATCCTAATATTCTCAAACCTGAGATCGTCTACCTGCTCCTGTGACCCATCTCACTGTCTTTTCCCATTGTTCACAGTGAAGACAGAGTGATTTTTCAAAATCCTAATCTTGATGGTATCACAAACCTAAGATGTCATTCAATGGCTTTGGATAAAGAAAAAATCTTTAATGTGATGTATAATGTCCAAAGTAATCTGGCTGTTCCTCACCCTCCGTAGGCTTTAGCTGCCTGTTTTCACTGTTTCCAATTCATGTGTTTCTTCTCCTTGGTTCCTGGCCTTTTCTTTTTTGGAAGTTTTAAAATTCCTAACTCAATCCCATTTGTTTTTCTTCTGCTTGGGCTCCCTGTTTGTTCTTGATTTAATCTTGGTAGCTTATATGTTTCCATGAATTTATTCATTTCTTCTAGGTTGTGAAATTTGGTGGCCTGTAATTGTTCATAATAGTCCCTTATGATCTTTTTAAAAGAATTTCTGTGGCATTGCTTGTAATGTGCCCTCTTCTGTGAAGAAAATCTCTCTTGATGACTTTATAGCTGAATTTTACCAAAAATTTAAAGCACAACTAACACCAATTCTCAAAATCTCCCTCAAAAAAGATTAAAGGAGAAGGGGATACTTTCAAACTCCTTCTATGAGGCCAGAATGGCCCTGCTATCAGAACCAGATAAGATTATAATAACAATAAAATTATGGACTAATAATATCTTTGGTGAATATGTGCAAAAATTCCCAATAAAATACTAGCAAACTGAATCCAACAACACATCAAAAAAGATTATACACCATGATTAAGTGGGTTTATCTCAGGAATGCAAGGATGGTTCAACATATGCATATTAAACATCAAAAGGACAAAAACCATATGATCACCTCAATAGACATGAAGAGTATTTAATAAAATTCAATATTCCTTCATGATAAAAAGTCTTATCAGATATAGACAATATAATTTCTGAGCTCTTTATGATGAATTAACAGCTAACATCATACAAAATGGAGAAAAGTTGGAAACATTCTGTAAAATCTGGAACAAGACAAGGAAGCTCAGTTTTGTCACTCTTATTCAACCCAATTTGGAAGTCATGGCCAGAGCAGTTAGGCAAGAAAAAGAAAGGGCATCCAAATAGAAAGGGGAAGTCAAATTATCCTTGTTTGCAAATGGCATTATAAATAGAGGAACCTAAAGACTTCATCAAAATACTTAAAACTGATAAATTTAGAGATTTGTGGACATAAGATAAACATACAAAAATTAACATTTCAATTCACCAACAATGAATTAGCTGAAAAAGAAATCAAGGATATAATTCCATTAACAATAGCTACAAAAATAAAACCTAGGAATAAATTTAACCAAGGAGATTTAAAAAACTCTACAATGAAAACTATAAATTGCTGATGAATGAAGCAGCAGAGGACACACACACACACACACACACACACACACACACAATGGAGAAACATCCCATGTTTGTGGATTGGAGGAATTAATACTGTTAAAATGTCTATAGTGCCTTAAGAAATCTATAGATTAATGACACTCCCTATCAAAATGTCAATGATATTCCTTACAGGAATAGAAAAACCTAAAATTTGTTTGAAACTGCAAGACACTTCAAAGAACCAAAGCAGTTCTGAGCAAAAAGAACAATGCTGGAGGTGTCACAATACTTAAAACACAGTACAAAGATAGAGTAACTGCAACAGCATGAAACACAAATAGTGGAAAAGGATAGAGAACCAAAAATAAACCCATGTATTTATAGCCAGCTAATTTTAAAATTTTGTTCTTTTTAGTTACACATGACAGTAGAATGTATTTTAACATATCATACATACATAGAGTATAACTTCCCACTTTCATGGTTGTACACAATGTGGAGTTAAAATGGTTGTGTATTCATATATGAACATAAGAAAGTTATGTCTGATCCATTCTACTGTCTTTCCTATTCTCATTCTCTCCCCCTCTTTTGCCCATACTCCCTCCAATTTGGTGAACTTCTCCCTACCCTCTGCTTATTGTGAGTCAATATCTGCATATCAGAGAGATTTGGGGGATTAGCTTATTTTACTTAGCATGATAGTCTCTAGTTTCATCCATTTACCAGTAAATGCCATAATTTCATTCTTTGTGGCTGAGTAATAGTCCATTGTGTATATTTACCACATTTTCTTTATCAATTCATCTGTTGAAGGGTACCTAGGTTGGTTCCATAGCTTAGCTATTATGAATTGAGCTGCTATAAACATTGATGTGGCTCTTTTGCTGTAGTATGCTGATTTTAAGTCCTTTGGGTATAACCGAGGAGTGGGATAACTGGATCAAATGGTGGTTCCATTCCAAGTTTTCTGAGGAATCTGCATACTGCTTTCCAGAGTGGTTGCACCATTTTGCATTCCCACCAGCAATGTATGAGTGAATCTTTTTCTCCACATCCTCACCAACATTTATTGTATTAACTTGTATTCTAGGTCATTGCCATTCTGACTAGTGTGAGATAAATTCTCAGTGTAGTTTTAATTTGCTAGAGATGGTCAATATTTTTTTTTATATATTTGTTGAGTGATCATATTTCTTCTTCTGTGATGTGTCTGTCAGTTTCTTGGTCCATTTATTGATTGAGTTATTTGTTTTTTTGGTGTTAAGTTTTTAGTTTTTTTTTTTTTTTTGTACCAGGGATTGAACTCAGGGGCACTTGGCCACTGAGCCACATCCCCAGTCCCATTTTGTCTTTTATTTAGAGACAGGGTCTCACTGAATTGCTTAGTGCCTTGCTTTTGCTGAGGATGGATTTGAACTCACGATCCTCCTGCTTCAGCCTCTGAGCCTGTGGGATTACAGGTGTGTGCCACATGCCTGGCTTTTTGAGTTCTTTATAAATCTTGGAAATTAATGGTGTATCTGAGGTGCAGGTGGCAAAGATTTTCTCCTACTCTGTAGGCTCTCTCTTCATGTTCTTGTTTCCTTTGCTGTGAAGAAGTTTTTAGGTTGATATTTGATACTATGCCATTTATTGATTTTTTATTTTATTTTTTGCACTTTAGGAGTCTTGTTGAGGAATTGGTTCCTCACCCTTCATGATGGAAATTTGGGCCTACTTTTTCTTCTAGTAGGCACAGGTTCTCTGGTCTATTGCCTAGGTCCTTGATCCACATTGAGATGAGTTCTGTGCAGGGTGAGAGAGAGTAGTTTAATTTCATTTTGTTACATATGGATTTCCAATTTTCCCAGCACCATTTACTGAAGAGGTTATTTTTTCTTCAATGTATTTGAGAACTGTATTTATGTGGGTTTGTCTCTGTGTTTTCTGTTCTGTACCATTGGTTTTCATGTCTGTTTTGGTGCCAATACCATGCTGTTTTTGTTACAATAGTTCTGTAGTCTAATTTAGGTTCTGGTTAATTATGATGCCTCTTGCTTCACTTTTCCTGCAGAGGATTGCTTTTTCTATTGTGGGTCTCTTATTTTTCCAAATGAATTTCATGACTGCTTTTTTTTATTTATATGAAGAACATCATTAGACCCTTAATAGGAATTGCATTAAATGTGTATAGTGCTTTTGGTAGTATGGCCATTTTGACAGTATTAATTCTGACTATCCAAGAACATGGGGGATCTTTCCATCTTCTAAGGTTTTCTTCAGTTTCTTTTTTTAAGAGTTCTGTAGATTTCATTGTACAGATCTTTCACCTCTTTTGTTAGATTGATTCCCAAACATTTTATTTTCTTTGAGGCTCTTGTGAATGGGATAGTTTTCCTAATTTTTCTTCCATTGGATTCATCACTGATATATAGGAATGCAGTGATTCATGGGTGTTAATTTTATATCCAGCTACTTTACTGAATTCATATATGAGTTCTAGAAGTTTTCTGGTGGAGTGTTTTGGGTCTTCTAAATATAAAATCATGTCATAGAGATAGTTTGAGTTCTGCTTTTCCTATTGGTATCCATTTGATTTCTTTCTTATGTCTAATTGCTCTGGCTAGAGTTTCCAGGATTGTTTAATAGAAGTAGTAAAAGAGGGGGGTATCCCTGTCTTGTTCCAGTTTTTAGAGGGAATGCTTTTGATTTTTCTCCATTTAATATAATGTTGGCCTTGGGTTTAGCTTAGGTAGCTTTTACAATGTTGAGGTATGTTCTTAATATTCCTAGTTTTTCTAGTGGTTTGAACATGAATCGATGTTGTATTTTGTCAAATGCCTTTTCTACATCTATTGAGATAATAATGTAATTCTTGTCTTTCAGTCAGTGATGTGATGAATTACATTTATTGATTTCTGTATGTCGAACCAACTTTGCATCCCTGGGATGAACCCCACTTAATCATAGTGCACTATATTTTAAATATGTTTTTGTATGCAATTTGCCAGTATTTTATTACGAATTTTTGCATCTATGCTCATTAGGGATATTGGTCTGAAATTTTCTTTCCTTGTGTGTCTCTTTATGATTTTGGTGTCAGAGTGATACTAGCTTCAGAGAATGATTTTGGAAGGGTTCCCTCCTTTTCTATTTCATGGCATAATGTGAGGAGGATTAGTGTTAGTTCTTCTTTGAAGGTCTTGTAGAATGCGACTGAGAATCCATCTGGGCCTGTTCTTTTCTTTGTTGGTAGGCTTTTAATGGCATCATCAATATAATTGCTTAAAACTTATCTGCTTAAATTTTCTACGTCCTCCTGATGCAATTTTAGTAGGTCATAGGTTTCTAGAAATTTGCCAATGTCTTCAAGATTTTCTGTTTTTTTAAAAAATTTTTAGTTGTTGATAGACATTTTATTTAGTTAGTTATTTTTATGTGGTGCTAAGGATTGAACCCCGTGCCTCACACATGCTAGGCAAGCGCTCTACCACTGAACCACAACCCTAGCCCAAGGTTTGCTATTTTATTAGAGAAAAAAATTTTTAAATAGTTTCTGCTTATTGTCTGTATTTCAGTTGTATCTGTTGTGATATTTCCTTTTTCATCATGAATTTTACTGATTTTTCTTTGTTTATTTTCATTAGCTTGACAAAGGTGTATCCATTTTATTTATTTTTTCAAAGAATCAGGTTTTGTTTTGTCTATATTTTTATTATTTTTTTCATTTCAATTTTATTGATTTTAGCTCTGATTTTAATTATTTTTCCTGTCTTCTACTGCTTTTGGTGTTGGGAGTGGTGATTTGAATTACTCTCTGACTCTCTGGCAACAGGAGCATGCCTCTGCTGGGAACTCCTTGTGGAAAGGCACAGATTGAGATTGTCCAGTTGCTATGGTGATGCCCTGTACAAAGGAGATTTCATGCTAGTCATGGGACTATCAGTCTTGACACTGAGTTCAGACACCAGCTTCTGGGGGTAAAGAATTATGAGCACAAGTTGATAATTATAATTAGCCTGCCCAGACGTTCATCCTTTACCCTGCCTGCTTTGGAGAAACTTTCCCAGAAAAAATCCTTTTGATATTAAACCCTATATAATAAACGTGCTGAGCTATCTCTGGGTCATTATATCTCCATCAGAGTGTGACGATCCACCTGGTTTCAGCTTTTTCTCTCTTTGTATGTCTGTCTGTCTTTTCCAGGCCACCATCACCCTTTGCTGGGTTTCTGAATTAATGGCCGTGCAGGTTGCAGCATTTTGGTGTTGATTTGTTCTTTTTCTAGGGCTTTGAGATGTAATGTTGGTTGTTTATTTGTTGACTTTCTATCCTGTTAGTGAATGAGCTTAATGCAGTGAACTTTTGTCTTAGCACTGCCTTCAAAATGTCCCAGAGATTTTAACATGATGTATTGCTATTCTCATTTACTTCTAAGTGTTTTTTTTTTTTTAATTTCATCTGCTATCCATTGGTCATTCAATATCTTATTATTTAGTCTCCAAGTTTTAGAGTAGCTTCTGTTTTTTATTTTCTCATTGATTTTTAATTTTATTCCATTATGGTCTGATAGAATACAAGGTATTATCTCTCTCTCTTTTTTTTATTTTCTAAAAGTTGCTTTGTGGCCTAAGATATGGTCTATTTTAGAGAAGGATCTGTGTGCTGCTGAGAAGAAAGTGTATTCAGTCATTGGTGGATGAAATATTCTAATATGTCTCTTAAGTCTAAATTATGAATTGTAGTTTTTTGTTCTATCACTTCTTTTTTTAGTGTTTGTTTGGAGGATTTATCCCATGGTGAGAGAGATGTTTTAAAGTCACCCAGTATTATTTGTGTTATGATCTATTTGATTCTTGAAATTGAGAAATGTTTGTTTGATGTATGTAGATATCCATTGTTTGGGGCATAAATATTTATAATTGTTATGTCTTATTGATATATAATTGCTTTAAGCAAATGTACTTTGTCCCTTCTGATTAGCTTTGGCTTGAAGTCCACTTTATGTGATAGAAACTCCTGCTTGTTTACGAGATACATGTGAGTAATATGTATTTTCCCATACTTTTACCTTTTGTCTGTGAATGTTTTTGCTAAGAGGTAAGGCTCTTGGAGACAACATACTGTTGTTTTTTTTTTTTTTTTTTTTTAATTTTTTTTTT
>NW_025999960.1:2885263-2939388 GCF_001458135.2 Marmota marmota marmota | reverse complement strand
TTTTTTTTTTTTTTTTTTTTTAATATTTTTTTAGTTGTTGATGGACATTTATTTATTTATTTATTTATTTTTATGTGGTGCTGAGAATCAAACCCAGTGCCTCACACATGCTAGGCAAGCACTCTGCCACTGAGCCACAATCTCAGCCCAGGTCTTGTTTTTTAATCCAACCTGGCAGTCTATGTCTTTTGATTGATGAGTTTAGGTCATTTACATTCATGTTATTGAGAAATAATTTTTATTTCCTGTCATTTTTATTTATTTCTGGTTTTTAATTTGAATTAATTTCTCCATTCATTTACTCTTCTTTTAGTGTAGTATGTTTTATAGAGCAGGATTTCTAATTGTGAATTCTTTTAACTTTTGTTTATCATGGAAGGTTTTTATTTCATTGTCAATTCTGAAGCTATATTTCTGGGTGTAGTATTCTCAGCTGACATCCATTTTCTTTTAGAGAGAGAGAGATATATATCTCCAAGGCTTCCTAGCTCTGAGGGTCTGAGTTGAGAAATCATCTGAGATCTGGATTGGTTTCCCTCTAAACATGACTTGTCAGTTTTCTCTAGCAGCCTTTAAAATTTTATTCTTATTCTGTATGTTAGGCATTTTCATAATAATGTACCTTGGTGTGGGTATGTTGTTATTTTTTTTTTAATTTATTTTTTTAATTGGAGTTATTTTGTATATTAAGGGTGCTGTAGGCCTCCTGTATTTGATTTTCTACTTCATTCTTTAGGTTTGGGAAATTTTCTGATATTATTTCATTGCAAAGATTGTACATTCCTTTCATTTTTATCTCTGAGCTTTTGTCTATCCCAATAAATATTAAGTGTGGTCTTTTTAGGTTGTCTTATATTTCTTGGAAGTCCTGTTCATGGTCTCTTAACATGTTTTCTCCATGGTCAGCTTTGTTTTCAAGAATATATATTTTACCTTCATTGCTTGAAATTCTGACTTCCAAGTTGTCTAGCCTGTTGGTGATGCTTTCAATTGAATTCTTAATTTGGTTTATTGACTTCTTCATTTTGAGGTTTCTGCTTTTTTTGTTGTTGTTGTTCAGAATCTTCATCTCTCTGTTGAAGTGATCTTTCACCTCCTGTATTTTCTCTCTGATTTCACTCCTTATATCATTGTTTGCTTCACAGAACAGTTTAATTATGTACATTCTAAACTCCTCCTCTGACATTTCTTCCACTGTGGTGTTGATGGATTCTGTTACTGAAGTATTTTGGTTTGTTTGGTACATTTTGTTCCCTTGCTTTTTCATGTTGTTTGTGTATCTACCCATCTAACAATATAAATTTGAGGCAGTAGAGTGTCTACCCTTTGAATATATAGTTTCCCTGAAGATTTTACCATCTAGGGGAGAGACAAATGATAACAACAACCAATGCAAACAATATACAGCATTAAACCAAAGAGCCCCTGCTATGATGTCTATAGTGTTGTTACAATAAATAGAAATTATGTGATCATTTATTGCTTACAGAAAAAACAGTTAGTTTGCAAAAGGGTTTACAGTTCAAATAGTGCACAGGGAGAGAAAAGAAGTGATGTAGAATGTGATGATTATAAGGAAGGAGGGAAAAGAATAGAAGTAAAAAATTAAAGGAAGAGTGAAAGAACAATAGGGATTGGCTGTTGGCAGAAGAAAAGAGAGAAAGATTCAAGGGAAATAGATGAGTGAAAGAAAAAATATATAAAGTAAAAATTTGAGAAATAAAAATAAAAGAATACAAAACAAAACTGAAATATAACAATCCATATTCCTAATCCTCAAAAACTAACTTGAGAAAAGAAAAAGGGGGAAAAAGATCTCAATGAAAAGTTAAAGAATTGTTTCTATTGGAGTTCAAAAGATTCTCAGCTTTCCTTCTCAATAGTTTGGTGTGGTTTTCTGCAGTATGATGCTTGCTACACCCTTAGTGTGGGGTTGCTAGGGTGAGAGGTAATCCCATAGGCAAGACTTCTGAAGGCAGGATTTAGGCTTAAATAGGCTGCAGGCTCTTTGCTGAATGCCAGTTGGTCTGGAGATTTTAAATCAGTGCACTTCCAGGGCCTGGCAATTGCTGGTCCAAGCTGTAAGTCTGCACCAGGGATCTCCTCTGGGTTCCACTCATGTGGTAGAGGAGCGAATTCTTAGTCCACTATTGTCGAGACCCCTCGCCAGCAAGGGAAAACACGACACAGGATTCTTCTTTCAGCAGTTTATTCAGGCCTTGATTCAAGTATCATCTTCTAGCGACCCCCCGCCGAGCGCCCAAGCACAGCCTAATAAAGCCTCCCGCATACCAATCTTAAGCTGCCACGTGGACCTTTCTCATAGGATGGGAAGGGATTGCGTGCCAATTCTCCATATTAGGAGTTGTTTGTCACAGGCCACAGTGGAAGCCAGCGCCATCTTCTAATGGCGGCCACGGTCTAATTAGAACGGCTCACCACAGTTCCCCCTTCTATTTTATAAAACAATGCAGGCGAAAGTAGAGGTCCTATCCCACTGTGCAGAAGTGGCTGCAATGTATGGTTCAGTCCTAAGGAGGGCCCTTCCCTAGACCTGGTCCCATATCAGCCGATGCCTTTTTTCGTAGGGCGGGGCGTGGACGTCAAACCCGCATGCAATAGGACATGCTTTCCTTGAGGTCCGTTGAGGGATCACTCAAGTGCAGTGCCTTGCCTCGCATCCTGCATCGTGACGACGGCGAGAAGTAGGATAACACAGGTAGCCTGGTAATAATGACAAAATTTAAGTTGGCAACACAATCCCTAAGCCCCAGAGGAAGGTAAAGAGTCTGTAGCCGAGAAGAAAGACCAGTCCTGAAACCCATCTGCGTGCAATGGTAACAAGACCTGCAGAGTGCAAGGGCTATTCAGCACTGGAAGAGAATAAGGAAGAGGACATGCCAATCCCAGTGCAATGTGAAACTCACTTGGGGTGCAATGGCCCTGCCCAGAAATCACTGTTTAAGATGTGCAAGCCAGATTTGTGGAGAAATGCCATTTTCTAAGGCCGCAAGAGCCTGTACAATCATAGCCTTTTCTTGTGCATGGCGAGTTTTAAGGCGACAGAGAAGCCACAAACAAAGTACAACACCGAAGCAACACATTGCCCCAAAAATGCCCACTCCCACCCATTCCTTAAAAAAGGAAAAGGCAGAGGATAGCCAACTGGTGAATTGACCCAAAGTCACTGGTTCGACACGGGTACTATTCAAAACAGCAATCTGAGTTAGTTGAGACTGGATCAAGTTTTCTGCTTCCATGGACCAGGTTCCGGATAGATACTCTCCGATGATGCGGGAGGCATTTCTGGAATCATTAAATCTGACAGAGGTTATACATAAATGTGCACGTTGATCAATACAACCCAAATGTACTAGATCAGACAATTCCTCAACTTGAGCTTGAAGCAGATCTATCCTTTGATTAGCAGCCAGAATCCCAGATAAAATGTGTTGATTAATTCTACTTTGAGATTCAAGTATGGTGGATGTTTGTTGAATAACCTGATTAATAGTGGCAGCAGTTTGTACCTGGCTGGCCATGGCTACTCCAGCTGTAACTGCTGCAGCAGCAGATACCGCCACAGCTGTCACTATGGCTGCCGTAATTCCAAAATCTCTACGGGCTCTAATCAATTCAACAATAGGAAAAGACTCTGGATCTGCAGTAACCGGAATTGGGACAAAGGTCGGAACTTTCATAACCACTGCCGTAGTCCAGGAGCCATTCCAACACTCAGACAAATAGCAGGTAATATTAGAACAATTAAGCATCCCCTGTGATGTATCATTAGCCAAAATAAACAGGAACGGAGATTGGAGACAGACTGCTGCGGAAGGTAAGGTAGCATTAGATAATTGTGAATTATTTGCAGAAATTTTAAGCCTCCTACCTCGCTCCGAGTCTTGGGTACTGCCAGAAACATTAAACAGCCAACTTTGGACTCCTCGTAATTGAGCCAAAGCGGAAATATCAGCTGTGGCTCCCTTTTCATTGGAAATCAACCATGGAAACCAGGACCAACCTGTTCCTACAGAGGAAGCATTGCTGGAAGAATTATACAAATATCTTTTGAGAGAGGGGGAAAGAGAGAAACCTTTAGCGACCTGATGTTTCTCCCAAGAGTGATCTTGACAAGGCGTGAATATTGGAGGGAAGCCATACTCAGGGGTGCAATAAGGAGAAGCCTTAAAATGAGTGGCATTAGAGGTCTGATTAGAAGGAGACAACGGAATTAACACCTGGGAAGTAATGGCCAAAGTGGTTATATTTAACTCAGATGTATTTGTCGGGACTCTTCTTGTCAGGCGTTCTGGAACCCACACCGGCTCCGTCCGGTCCCGGCCCCCGGCGGCGCTCCGCTTTCTCCGCAGCGTGAGCCCGCTCCGCAGCAGTGCAGGCAGGTCCTTCAGCCGCGGCCACAGCGACGCCGGCGGCTGCTCGCGCTCCGGCTCGCGGGCGCTGGGACTGCGGCGCAGAGCGCTGTCCGCCGCCGCCACCGCCGCGGCCAGGGCCGGGTTCTCGCACGGCGGCTGCATCTTGACTGAGCCCACCGCCATTCTCATGCCCAGACCGCGGCCGCGGCCCCGGCAGCTTCTCTCAAAAACATCTGCAAAGTGCTCTGCTTTACTTTAAGTCCTTTTGAACGTAACAACCCATCTAGGGCCAACAAAATTGGGCTTGAAGAAGTAACGCCCATAATGTTTTCAAAACTATAAAGAAAGTGAAAGTACAAAAATCCCCGCTCTCTTCCTTTTACAGGGGAGCGTTCCGTTCTATGAATTTCCCGCTCTCTTCCTTTTACAGGGGAGCGTCCCTTTTCTCGCTCTCTCTTTCTTTTCCGAGGAGCGTCCCGCTATTAGCTTGCGGATTCCCACTTTACCTGGGAACTTACCGGTGCACCACCCTGACTGCTGAAAGTTCTGGATCCTGGGTTCGAGGAATATAATTCCCCGTCCGGGCCACCAATTGTCGCGACCCCTCGCCAGCAAGGGAAAACACGACACAGGATTCTTCTTTCAGCAGTTTATTCAGGCCTTGATTCAAGTATCATCTTCTAGCGACCCCCCGCCGAGCGCCCAAGCACAGCCTAATAAAGCCTCCCGCATACCAATCTTAAGCTGCCACGTGGACCTTTCTCATAGGATGGGAAGGGATTGCGTGCCAATTCTCCATATTAGGAGTTGTTTGTCACAGGCCACAGTGGAAGCCGGCGCCATCTTCTAATGGCGGCCACGGTCTAATTAGAACGGCTCACCACACACTATGTCACCTGTGGGCCCCACATTTCCTGGTTTCGGGTTCACTCTCCAAACTCAATCTCTCCCTCCCTGGCCTTTTAAAATTCCTGGTCAGGCATGTGTCTCCCAGGAGGTCCTGCAAGCAGCCTGATCGGAAGGGGAGAAGGATAGCTATGTGGGTTTCCATGACCAGCTGTCTCCTGTGTAAACCTCTCTCCAGGTTTGATATTCTTAGGCACACTCTATGTTGTGCAGTGTGGGTTTGCCAGGCCTGTGTTTTGGGCCAGATTTGGGTTAGCCAGGAATTGGCTCCCTCTGCTGCTGGTCCCTACATGCAGCTTCAAATGGTTTCTTCTTCTGTCCTCCACACACCTCCAGGAGAGGTGTGGTTTCTTTCCCATACAAGGCTGTTATGAAGCACCTCTTTCAGCTTAGTCAGGCAAGTTGTCTTTGATCTGTAAACTCTCTGTACCCAGACACACCCCAGCCCTCCTAAATATGCAGGTACCTCTAATTCTCCTATCCCTCCACTGTGCTCAGAGAGGGATCGCTTTGGCTGGTGCCTCTAGCAGAAGCTGAGATTGTGGTGCTGGAGATTTCTTCCTTATTTTTTAATATCCAACCTCCTGAGTCCCTAATCTGCTTTGAGTGTCCAGTACTAAATTCTGTTTCTCCAGTGAGTCCCTCTCACATTGCTCTGCAGCTGGACTTCAGGGTAATAGTATGCAGGAGAAGTTATGTATGGTATGTCGTTTCCGAGATTAGGTTATAAAGAGCTGTGACTTTGTCTCAGGTGCTCTCTCTCCCTGTCTCTCTGCTATATCATTGACTCTGGAGGAAGCCATATCATGAGCAGTCCTGTGGAGAGATCTGCGTGGTTTGGAACTGAAGCCTCCTGCCAAAAGACATGAGTGAACCTGAAGGTAGACTTCAACCCTGTGGAGTCTTCAGAATCTTCAGCCTGGATGACAGCTTGACTTATCCTCTTGAGAGCCTGGATCCTGACCCTTCAGCAATAATTGTTTTGAGCTACTACATTTGAGGACAGTTTGTTATGTGCTATAAATAACTAATACATTGTTCATACCCAGGATTGAGAGGGGACAAGGCAGGAAAAGGGATGAAGCATTTTTAATGTTTCTGAAAAGCAATTTTAGACACATTGTAAAACTTGAGTAGATTGATCATATAATCTGCATCTTGTTGAGGCTAAATAATGATGGCAGAGATTTGGGAATTAGACAATTTAAGAAGGGGATTTAAAATTAGTTAGCTACCTATTCCAAAACATGCATTTTATTATATACTGTTTCAGTTTTGCTGTGTAACAAACCACCCCCAAAATTTGTTGGCTTAAAAAATAAGTTTCCCTCACACTATTCTGTGCATGTTTTGGTTACATTCTCAGGACTCACTTATGCAACTGCATTTAGCTGCTTGATTGCCTGTGGGGGTGCTCACCTGATCAAATGAGGCCTCTTTCATCCTGGAGCTGGAAGGCCAAAGTTTTTCACATGATACAGTATGAATGGAAACTGCATGGTCTAAGAGCCTTTGAAGTCACAGAATCACTTAGGCTGCATTTTATTGTATAAAACAAGTCCTTATCAGATTAAAGTGATAGAAACAGATTAGTTCTTGACGGGTGGAGTGGCAAAATCACATTACAAAAGAGTGTGGCCACAGGATGCTATAATTCATTGGAAGCCATTATAGTAAGAACCTGCCACTTCTGCATTCTTTCCCAGTAATTCCTTCTACATGTAAAGTACACTCAGCTCTTCCCAAGATCCCTGAAGTCTTATCCAGTTATTGCATTGGTCCCAAAGTCCATTATTTTATAATCTGCATTAGGTCCAAATGGTTTAGCCTCCATGGGTGTAGCTCCTCCTGATGCAGAGAACTGAGAGCTCAGAGGTTTTCTTCCCTCCCCACCCAATGCACATACAAAGGTGAGACAGGAAGAGGATGTCCACAAAACACTCTCATGGAAAAATATGAGGAATGGAAGGTACTTGATAGTGACTAGTTAACAGGAATTTTGAAACGTGGCTGGCTGGATTCATCTTGCCAGGACCCACTTCTTTGGTAGCAGGGAATGATTAATAAGCACCTAGTTCTAGTCCCTTAGAGTGATTGTCTTATCCTACTTGATCCCTGGTTCTTGGCTTTGCAGTGGGATCTTGGTTCCCTTTAGGCCCTCAGTTGTGCCTTCTGAGATATTTTTCCTTTTTGGTTTAAAAATGTCCCATGTTTGTAGAAGAGTAACTTTCTTTTCCTATTTGCCAACTGTAGAAAAATTTAAGCCCAGACTCTCTATTTTTTACTGTCTCTGTCTCTTCTATTCTAAACTAGTGGCATCCTTACCCATATAATTCTCTCAGAAACTTTGTGGATTTGTTATGTGTCTTATTGGGGTTCCTTTCATAATCCAAAGCCACGTGCATTATTCTTTTGAGACAGACCTAAATTGTCCCACAGCTGAGACAATGTTTTTGAGATTCCTAGGAGGCCTTTTATCCTGCTGAGCAATGTCTACTAGGTGCTGCCTTACATCTTTCTGAAGTCTCAACAAAAGATGATCTTATAGCCACATCTTTGATTCTACACCAAGGTCTTCTCTTACTTTGATGTTTTTTGCTGATTGGAAATATTAGAAATGCTTAACAGTTTATTTCCTGGGTCTTCTATACCTCCTCCAAATTTGACTTGAAAACTGAACAATTTTTTTTAGTTTTCTTTTCGTGCTATATCATGTAGAGTTAAAAAAGAAAAAAAAAAAGCCCGCTGATTTTTACAAAATTTGCCTCTAAATATCCTTAATCAGATACACAGTTTTATTAGGTACATTTTAAAAATAACTCTCTGAGTTACCTGGGCAACAGTTTTACCAATGTTTCCACCAGTATAGAGCATGCATGTTATGGTTTAGATATGAGATGTCCTTCCAAAAGCCATGTGTGAGACAATGCAAGAAAGTTTGGAGGTGAAATGATTGGTTTATGAGAGCCTTAACCTAACCAGTGCATTAATTCTCTGATAGGGATTAAGTGGTAACTGAAGGCAGGCAAGTAGGGTGTGGCTAGAGGAGTTGGGTCATTGGGGTGTGCCTTTGGGCTATATATTTTGTCCTGCCTCACCTTAGGCCCAAGCAATTGAGTCAGCCATCTATGGACTGAGACCTCTGAAACTGTGAGCCTCAAATAAACTTTTCCTCCTCTAAAATTGTTCTTGTCGGATCTATTGGTCACAGCAGTGAAAAACTGACTAAGACAATGGGTCATGATTTCTCCAGAATCTAATAGTGGTTACCCCACTTTCTATCTTCAGTGTTTCATCTGCTTCAAAGGCTAATGCTATGTGTTTTAGGTTTTTGTTATGGCGTCCCCCCTCCCCCCACTTTTCAGTTGGCCTTTGTTACAGAGCCACTCCCAAATTCACAGCTTAAAACAACAATTTGTTATTTCTCAGTATTTTGTAAGTTGGTTGGTTGCTGCTCTGCTGGGCTCACCATTTGGCAATTCAGCTGAGGACTGGGCTCCCCTGGGATAGTTGGGCCTCTCCATTTGAACTTGGAGCCTTAAGGAAGCAAGACTGGGTTCCTTTATATGGAAATGTTTTAAGAAAGTAGAAAGCTTCTTGCTGTCCAGCCTCAGAAGTCCCACAGTGCCACTTCTGCATCCTTTTGGCCAAGGTGAGTCATAGTCAGGCCCTGATTAGAAAGGAGGAGAGATCACTTCTTCTTCTTCTTCTTCCTTTTTTTTTTTTTTGGTGGTGCTGGGGATTGAATCATGGGACTTGTGCATGTGAGGCAAGCACTCTACCATCTGAACTATATCCCTAGCCCAACAGATCATTTCTTTTTTTATATATAATTTTTTTAGTTATAGATGGACACAATACCTTTATTTGTTTACTTTTATGTGGTGCCTGGGATCGAACCCAGTGCCTCATGCATGCTAGGCAAGTGCTCTATCACTGAGCTACAATCCTGGCCCCTCTCCAACAGACCACCCTTCTTGATAAGATGTGTCATCTGGTCTAGCAACTTGGGAAGACAGATTTTATAATCTGCTGAACTCATAGATCTTGTGATATAGAAATCATCTTGGAATTTGATGTCTCAAGCAGCCCACTAAAAGCAGCTAATTTCAAGGAAGCCCCTTTTATCTTTCTCTGCATTTCCTAAAGTCTGTCAGCAAAGAAAAGCCCATATGCTTTCTAACATCACTTCTGATTGCTATTTATTTACCTATGGAAGTGACCAATTAAAGGCATGTATCCCTTGTAAAGAGCTGTGATTTTTGTAAAATATTGTATGGAGCTCAGAAACACTTTTCTCCCCTAGTGATTTGGAATGAATAGGATAAACCTAAAATGGTTTAGATTGTCTACTTTCAAACTAAGGTATACCTGAAAACAGCTTAGATTCAGTTTGCACCTGTTTACAGATGCTAGGCATTCTTTCTTTTTTTTTAATATTTATTTTTTAGGTGTAGATGAATACAACACAATGCCTTTATTTTTATGTGGTGCTGAGGATGGAACCCAGGTCCTGCCCATGCTAGGCAAGTGCTCTACTGCTAAGCCACAATCCCAGCCCAAGGCATTATTTCTTAAGGACTATCATTTGTTTTAATGTTTAGCCAACTTTCTTTTTAAAAAAATATTTATTTTTAAGTTACAGTTGGACACAACACCTTTATTTTATTTATTTTCATGTGGTGCTGAGGATCAAACCCAGGGCCTTGCACATGCTAGGCAAGCGTGAGCCACAATCCCAGCCCCCAACTTTATTTTCTAATATGCAAAACTTTCTACAAGTGACAAGACATGATCTAATTTATAGTTTCCATTTATATGGCCATAAAATCCTATTTGCAACCATGGCTGAATTTTTCATGTATTCAGGCTTCATGCAAGTTATAGTCCTTTGTGGGAAGCCACTCCTGAGCTGCTTAGTACCTTCACTCAGCTTTGAGCCAGGTGTTGAGAGCCACAGCTGAGTCGGAATGGCCCCTGGCATTTTGCCAGAAGTAATGGTTGAGAGGTGAGCCATTAAGATGATGCTGGATTGAGTTCTCCCGGGGTTCCGAGAGTGCGGGGGGACTTCCGGTTGGTGTGTGGTGTGTTCCTGGAGGAGCTGCGTGGGTGGCGTTTGGGAGAGTTCCCGAGGAGCATGTGTGGAGTGTGCTGGTGGCGTTCAGAAATAAAGTTTATTTCTGCTTGAGTGGCTCGTGATTTGTGCCCAGCCAGACTGCGGCAGCCAGGGAGATTTTGGCTCAAAGCTGAGTGAAGATACCAGATTTTCACACTATTTTGTGTCCCCTCCCACTTAATAGATTACACAGTGCACATGACTTCATGGCTCTGTAGACTGATCTCGTAGCTCCAGAGTTGGGCATGACCCACTGGGATCTGGACAGCCCACCTCTTACCTTAATTGGTTAAGAACATTCTATAGAAAGCCTTTGAAGTTCCCCCATATAGATAAAGCAAACAGGGCTCTCGCTCTCTCTTTCCAGTGCAGAAGCTCCACCCTTAAGGTCGAATAGCCCTCCTGCCCTTGCTCTTTAAAACTATTTTCTGTGTTGTGTGATTTTTTGCAAATATCTCAGCCAGCTCACTCCACGCAGGGGAACCCAGCTTCTGTTGCCTGCATGGGCTGTGGGCGAGACTCCTTAATGTACTCATTTGTAGTTATGGATGTGTTCGTGGGGCAGCTCTACTAACTCATACAATTGAGACAGTTCTTCAGTAGATTCTTCTATAGTACATGAAGCACTTGCATTGCTGGTGGTACACACCTGTAAATTCAACAGCTCAGGAGCCTGAGGCAGGAGGATGGCAAGTTCAAGGCCAGTCTGGGCAATTTAATGAGACTGTGTCTCAGAATCAAATCAACTCAAAAGGGTCCAGGATATAGCTAAGTGGTAGAGCACTTGTCTAGCATGCTTGAGGCCCTGGGCTCAATACCCCAATACCCGGTACTAAAAATAAATAAATAAGTACCGCCATTTATCCCTAGCTGGGGACCTAATGCTGGGTTCACAAAATCTGACTATTCCTATAACACAAGAAAATGGTGAAGAAAGCATGCAAACACACAGAAGTACCTTTTCAAAATCTGGGACGGCTCCGTGACCTTAGGGGTTCTGGAAAGAGAGAGCCACTGGAATTCTTTATTCTTATATACGGGACACACAAGGGGAGATTCCATGGAACATTCTATCTCCAAAAGGGCAAAGAGGTAGGATTAAAAAGAAACAGGTGAGTGCAACTCAACCCCAGTGGGTGACGCCTACTCCTGGAGCCATGCCGCGTTGTCTGAGCTGGGGTAAAGCCCATGTTATTGCAGGGCTCAATAATTGTTCAGTATCTCTTGCTCAGGACTTAAGAGCCTGTATTTCCAGAGTGACTCCTGACAAATGAATGAATGAATGAATAGTACGCATGTCTCTCTGCCATTGGGTTCTATTTTTATCATCTCTTGTTATATTCAACTTAGAAATCTGATTTGCAGAGTCATCTAAGGTTAAAATACAAGAGTAGAATTGCCTGTGTTCCATTAAATAACACAGGCTTCTGGATCCTCAGGTCTTTGCTGAACTGTCACTTGACAATGGTTATTTGGTAACACTGTTAATTCTATTTTGCCATTCAGGGAACCACTAAACTAGAGTAATGGAATGTGCTGTCAATCAGGTTTGACCAAACCTCCAGCCTCTAAGGGATTTTGCGATGAAATGTAATAAACTTTCCCTCCTCTAAGTTGTTTTTGTCAGGTGTTTTGGTCACAGCAATGCAAAAGCTGTCTAAAACAATCACATACTGCACATACTTGGTCCTATTAGTTTATATTGCCTGGTGACATTGTAGCTGTCTTAGTTTGTCTAAGCTCTCATATGTGTCTGAGTGACAGTGCAAGAGAATGTTTTTAAAATGGAGTGTACATTTTTGCACAACTCTCCTCTTTTAAAAGCTGTAGATATGTACAGAAGTCACCATAAATAGAGATGGTAACTCCATCTATTGAAGATTGTCTGAAAGTCAACATCTAAGAATATGGACATAATGTAGGCCAAGGCTAGCTTCTGCTTTTCCATGCACACTGGGCAAGCAGAGGAAGAGCCACTGAGCTATTTGCCTCACCCCAGGCCACCTGCATTCTCTGTTACTAGTACTGCAAAGAAGAGGTTGTGACTTACTTTGTCTTTGAAATTTCAAACATTATTTTTACCCACACAAATTTATTGATGCTCTCTAAAACATGCTGTGATTTTAAATTCTTGGTATGTTGTTTCCTGCTTTTTAAAAAAGTATTTATGGGCCAACATGCTTTTTAAAGGTCATTGATACCATTTTTGACAAGGCTTTGTACTTTGTCATCCTCCTATTTTCTCCTCTGATTTCTAATATTTCTTTAGATACCTCTTTATCTCTTCCTATTTGAAAGTTTAGTTTATATTAGGAACATTGCAGCCATTCATGCTAAGCTCATTAACTATCTACTGACACTTTAGAGGTGGAAGGATTGTTAATCTGGTTCACTCTGCATATTTTGACTATTAGATACAAAAGAAGAAAAAGGGGGAAGGAGGAAAGCAGATGTTTGGAAAGAGTAGATAATATCAATCATGTTGTGGTCATTGGCAGAGCTGGGAAAAAAGTCAAATCCTAGTGATGAAAATTCACCTAACCTGTGCCATTTCAAAGGCTTTGAGATCAGAGTGGATCATGGGCTGTGTCTGGTGCATAGGGTGGTGGGGATGATGGTGATGCAACTGGTGCTAGGAATGCCCTGCTGAGGAACTCTGGGGGTGTGAGTACTTTTCCCCTGTACCTCACCCCACCACTGTGCCAATGCCTGCTTTGTACTAAGCACACAGTAGGTGTGACGTTGTCAGCACTTCTAGTCAGTACTTGTTATTTTCTGATTTGTTGATTCCCTGCCACTTTTCTCAGTCACTATAGAATACGGCCAATCAGAGATCCTTCCCAGCTCTGAAGGGCCCCAGATAAGGCTGACTGAATCATCCATTCACAAATGCACCTCACAGTGTGAACTTAAACCGAGTGGAGAGAAAAAGAGTGGAAGATGTTTGTCCATGTGAGCAAGCTAAAAGAACTGCTCCAAGATGACTTGAATGTTTAGCTTTAATATTTTAGACATAAAAACTGTTGGGAGGGGTTATCTCTTTGGGGGCTAAAGGCTATTGTCTACTTAATAGCACTTCAAGGAAGTAACTGGATTATAGTAATCATTAGCATATCTTTACTTTTGTTTCCAAAATTGCTGTTGGACTTAGAGGACTGAGACTGTTGGCAAACTGCCAGTTACATGTTTTGATCTTTATGAAAATCAAAATCAAAGGGAGAAAGGTAAATGAGTATAATTTTGGTTTTAGAAATTAAGCCATAGTCTTATACTAATATCACGGAATACTTTCATATTATTTATTTAGAACATTAGCCAGTAACTCAAGGATTCTGTTTTGAAGAATGTTTATTATTTTAAATATTATCTTTAGATATTATTAACTGACTATTAGCCAGAGCTGTCCAGGTAGGAGAAAGATATTTTTTCAGATGAAAATTCAGGAAATCTGGATGTTTGTATTTTAGTTCCTGGTCTTGACACTGGCTCAGGTGATTTCTTTTTCTGTGGAATGGCATTTGTAGAGGGAAACCTGGCTGCCTTGGTGAATTACACCCTTATTATCATGAGGGCAGCATTTTGTAAAAGGAGGATTGTCTTTCTTTCTTTCCTTCCTTCCTTCTTTGTAATTTAGAATAAAAAACAGGGAGCAAAAAAGAGGGCAATTTTGCCAAAGTTATTTTAATATTTAGTCTTCAAAAGCATGTTATTTTGCTTTATATTTAAGAAATGATGTATTCTTCAAAGGGAGCATGGTTCTTGAAAATTAGTACAATTGTGCTCCAGGACACATTACAGAAATTTCAGAAAACAACAGTAATAAAGCAGCTGAGAAATAGGCCACTTAGAAGATGTCCCCTCAAGAAAGCAAAGGACAATTAAAAATTTGAAAATACTTGCCTAGAAAATTGCTGATGGGGTTGGCAGTAGTCATTAATGGGATTTACTTTTTTAGCTTCCACATATGACAGAGAACATGCAGTCTTTTTCTTTATGTGCCTGGATTATTTCACTTATCATGATGTCCTCCAATTCCATCAAAGTTGTTACAAATGATGGAATTCCATTCTTTTTATGGCTAAATAATATTTCATTGTGTATGTATGTGTGTATTGCACATTTTCTTTTGTATGTTTATTCGTTGATGCATACCTTGGCTGATTCCATATCTTGACTATGTGAGTAGTTCCTCAGTAAACCTGGGAATACACATGTCTTTTTGATAGGTGGATTTTATTTTCTTTGGATATAGCTAGTTCTGGGATAGCTGGATCACATGATAGTTCTATTTTTAGCTGTTTTGAGGAAACTCCATACTGTTTTTCATAGTGGTGGTGTAAGTTTTAGTTTTAGCAATAATGTATAAGACTTCCCCTTTCTCCAGGACACCTTGGTTTTAACCCAGTGAAACTTGGGTTAGACGTTTAAATTTCACAGATGAGATAATATTTTGCATTATTTTAGGTCACTATATATTTCTTGGTAACTTGTTACATTAGCCATAGGAAAGATATAACTTCTTTTACTGGTGCTCTTTATTTCTTGTATGGATTCAAGTTGTGTTTAGTGTAATTTCCTTTTAAACTCAAGGACTTCCTTTAGAATTAATTGTATGGGAAGATATGTTAGTTGCAAATTCTCTCAGACTTTGACTATCTGGGAATGTCTTTCTTTAATTCATTTGCATTTTTGAATGGTAATTTTGCTGGATATATACTTTTTAGTTGTCTACTTTTTTTCCATTAGCACTTTGACCTTGTTAATTCACTGCTTTTAGCCTCCATTGTTGCTGATGGGATGTCAGCTGTTAATCTTATTGCAGATTCTTTGTGGTAAGTTTTCTCTTGCTGTATTCAAAAATTTCTCTGTCTTTTGGCAATTTGAGTATGATATGTTTAGGCATGGAACTCTGAGTTTATTCTATTTAGAAATTATTGACCTTCTTGGATATATAGATTGTTTTTGAGCAAATGTGGGAAGTTTGTAACCATTTCTTCAAATATTTTTTTTTCTTTTTTCTCTAAATATAGTGTCTCTGAATTCACCTGGTTCAAAGTGGTGGCCACAGCCATCTGCACTCCCCTGGTTCCCTCACTTAATGATGTGCCTACTCAAGTAGGTGCTTGCTGCTTTTTATATTTACCACTTTGCATACCCCTGTACACCTTCCACCTTCTTTTCTCACTCTTTCCTAGAACTCGAAACCTACTCAACATCATCCCTGCCCGCAGCAGTTGTCATTCAGGGGGAGGTCCTCTGGGAGAAAACTCTTGCTAGTGATTTCTGAGGAGGGTTACTAGTGCTTCTGCATTCTCCTTATCATCCTAGTTGTCTCATTTCTGCCTCTCAAAAAGCTCTGCTGAACTCAGCAGCTTTTGAAAACCTTTCCATTCAATTTATAGGTTTTTTTTCTCATAGGTTTACAAAAATTAAGTTTGTCTCTTTAAAAAAAATTATCTGTCTTGCTCCTTGTGGTTTTCAATAGAAGTCATGGGAAAATTCATAACTATGCTATCACCATATTTATACTATATGTTTATAACTATATAAAAATCCTAGCATATTTTCAAAATGTATTTGCATTGTTCAGAAAACAAAAGCAAAGTTTTCTCAGGGGTTCAGTCAGATTCTGTGTATTTTGTGCATTTCAGTGCACAACTTTCAAGGAAGTTGGGGATCAGGGTGTTGTTATAAGCCACATGTTTAATTTGAATTTTGAGAAGATTTGAGAAGTCTTTAAAAGGGCCAACAGAAGATAAAAGAATATCATAATTTCTTGGTAATTTTCTATAATTGATCTTGGGGAAAGAAGTCAGAGGTGGAAGGGAGAGAGAAACAAAGGGAGAAAGGAGAGGGAAGGAAAGAGAATAAATTTGCAAAAGGAAGAGAAGATGTAAGTGGAAAGTATATTTTGAATGAGTAGGACAAGAAAGAGAGAGAGAGAGAGAGAGAGAGAGAGAGAGAGAGAGGAAGGATGGATTTCTTGAGCCAGCTCTGCAATCTTGTTTATTGGAGAAAGACCAGTCCCAGTGTTCCCAGTGTTGTCTTTCTCTTTTGCCTCTCCTGTGACCCACGTAAGATGTGGGTCTTAGACAAAAATGTCAGAAGAACTAGAATGCCTTTGAGATCTGGATTTCAAATATCCTAATGGAAGGTAGAGGGAATAACCTTGGAGAAGGGGCATCCTTTGAAGACTCTTCCAAATCATAATACAGTTGGGTGCCTACTAATTCTCAGTCTCTACATCTAGTCCAAACAACCCTCATAAACTCATCCAGACAGGACAGGAACATGGACTATGATGTGCTGAGAGGTGATCTGAGAGTGACAGCAGGGGCTGCTGCTGGGATCTTTCCAGAAGGCTTCCTGAGCCGTAGGTCAAAGGTCAGTCCCATCATTTACCTCACTCTTCTTATGCAAACATTGTGAAAGTTGAGCTTATTATAGGAAATGAAGATGTATGATCTAAGTGGCATAATGGCAGCAATCCTTCAACAACTGCCCTACACATACTTTGATGGGATAGTTTACAGAACCCTGAATTCCAACCACAATAATTGCTATGCTTACAGTGAAGCAGTTTAGCTGTTAATCCTTCCTCATGACACAGAATTAAAGATACTAAATAACTTTAGAGAATTAAAGATACTAAATAACTCTGAGGCCAACAGGTATGACTTCTAATTTATCTGTACCACATTAATTTTAAAATTACATATTTTAAAAATTTGAGTTAACACTCAAATTGTGAGTTACAGACCAGATTGTTTCATGTTTTTTCATGAAACCTTAAAATATAGTAAATAATATGACCCATTGATAATTTGTGCCAGTTTTTAAAAATATCTCTTTCAGGGAGCTTTAGAATCTTTAAAGAATAAGCAATATCTGCTTCTGAGTGCTACGTTAGAATTGGTTCAGAGTCATCTAAAAAACAATAGCATAGGTATTTCTCTTCTTTTCTGAATTGAGATGAATGCACTCTTAAAGCTGAGAGGATGAAGTGGAGGAATGGTGGGTAGATGGAGTAATGAAAACTAACTGCTCTGAAAGCCCATGTTGCCTGAAAGCATTGGAGACAAAAATGCAAGAGCACGTGAGGTATTAGGTTTATATTGTACCAAAGGAAAGAACAAAGCTATATATTTATCGATTTAGAAAATACAACACAGTAGCAGCCTTACTTGTATCATTTGCCTCAAAGAAAGTCATAGCCTCTCTCCACTCATCACTGCTAATCCATCCACAGCTCTCCTTGGAAGAAAACTAGGGAGGCCAGATGTCTTCATGGAGTTTTGGGCAAAAGCATTTCCTGTACAGAATTCTGTGTGGGATGGTGCTAAGTTGATAAACTTGATCCTCTTTCTTCTTAAGCATGGATTCCAGGAGATAAGCAGAAATAGAAGTCATCTCCCAATGTTTGATGTGATGGGATTAGTGGTCTGTGAGCCTGTGGTGTAGCCAACTCTTTTAGACCAAGAATGACTGTACAGCCAAAAGGCAGATGATTACTTGGAAACCTGACATGCTGTGAATCCTTATTGGCAATCCTTGCTCTGAAGGGAACTAGGCATGTCTGTAGTAAACCCTGAATGCCACTTTACACACCAAAAACTGGACTTCCGCTTTGAGTCTCTCTCGGGTATTCCATGATTCTTATCAGACCAGACAGAGTGAGAGGTTGCAGAGAGAACAAAGGGGACAAGATATGCAGTCCTTCAGACCTGGGTTCAGATTCTTGTCATTGAGCTGAACACCAGCTACTCTCAGTTATTTAGTTAGATAAAATAAGACCCATTCTATCTGTCCCACCAAGTTCTTATCAGGATTTAATAAAATCATAATGTATCAAACATCCTAAGATTTTGAAAACTGTCTTTTATATCTTTTGCTTATCCTTTGCTGCATAGTGAGATATGGGATCCCCAGAAGGTTGTTTGATAAAAGCTTGTGATATGTATGATCATCTTAAAATCACGACCTCTGTGGTTCATTTGGGATGGAGCCACGTTCAAAGAATACTACAAAGATGAATCAAAATCACACAAATCAAATATGCAACTCTTAGGCAGCTCTTACCCCAACCCCCTTTCCCTCACATTCCTTAGCACCTGACAACATGGATGGAGGCCCATCTCTCCCACAGAAGGAACTGGCCCAGCCCGGTTCTCTCTCTGAACCACCCTGATCCCAACTCTCCCAGTTCTGCTCTGGTCTCTTCATACTTTCCAGGTGTGGGATTCTTCTCTCAATGCCCTGGAAAGTGAAGCATATTTTCATAACTTTTAATTCCTCAGCTCCCCTCCCCCTGCCCCAATTCTGTCCCCCAAGGACCTCAGTGTTGCTTACTTGTGCTCAGAGGGAGAGGCAGGGAAGGTACCAATCAGTGGGCAGAACCAGAACCTGATTTATCTGCAAAGGAGAAGGGCTGGGGACACTCATCCCATAAATGATCAGAGGGAGAATAACAAAGTCAGCAGGTATGTGGTATGTTCCAGCTGGGAAGCTGGCTCTAGTAATGAGCTGCAAGGAGAAACTACATCCCTGATGACTTTGTGGGGATTTGCATGGTGCATTGCACATGGAGTTGGGGCAGCTTCAGGAATCTTTGTAAATGCTGGAGGAATGAGAGATATGGTAGTTCTTTAAAAATAATTTACATACAATAATTCTCCTTTTTAAGAGTAGAGCTCAGTGAATTTTGGTAAATGCATTGTCATCTAATATCATTATCATCCAGATACAGAAGTCTGTCAATCAAAGTACAGAAATATCTGTCACACCAAAGTTCTACTGTTCTCCTTTTCAGTTAGTTCCCTCCACTACCCCCAGTTCCTGTTAACCACTGATCTATTTCCTGTCTCTATAGTATTTTCTTTTCTAGAATGACATATATATTGAATACAGGATATATATTCTTTTGTATTAGAAGTTCATTTTTTATTACTGAATAGTATTCCACTGTACATGTATATCATCATTCATCCATTCTTCAGTTGATGGGCATTTAGGTTGTTTCCAGATTTGGGTTACTATGAATAAAGATATTATGAACATTCATGTAGGTCTCTGTATAGATGTGAGTTTTGTTTCTTTTGTGTAAAATACCTAAGATTTGTATTGGTGTATTGTATATGGAGATATGATGACTTTCACAAGGAAATGCCATACTGTGTTCCAACACAACTACATGAGAGTTTCAGCTGATCCCTAGCCTTACCAACACTTTGTATTGTCATTCCCTTTGATTTTTCATGTATTGATGTGCAAAGGTATTATGTAGTTTCAATTGGCTTTTCCCTGATCACTAATAATTTTGAGCATGTTTTCATAAGCTTATTGACAGATATGTCTTCTTCGTTGACATATCTGTCCAAATCTTTTATTCATTTTATATTGGATTATTTGTCATTTCATTTTTCTTATTGAGTCATTATTAAGATTTCTTTATATTTTATATATTCCTTATCAGATACATGTTTGGAAATATTTTCACTCAGTCTATGGCTGATTTTTTTTTTCATTTTCTCAACAGTGTTTTTTGGATACCAGAAGTATTTGATTTTGATGACATTCAACTTATCAATTGTATTTTTTATGGTTTATTAGAAATCTGTGTCACACAAGGTCACTATTGTGAGTTGAATTGGGTCTCCTCCAAATTATATATCAAAGTCCCACTCGCTAAAACCTCAGATTTTGACTTCATTTGGAGATAGGGTCTTCACAGGGGTAATCAACTTAGAATGAGGTTATTGGGCTATTTCCTCATCCATCATGATTGGTGTCTTTATATGAAGGGGACATTTGAAGACAGATAGATGGAAAAGTGCCATGTGAACCTAAAGGAGAGATTGGGTGAGGTATCCAAAGCCAAAAAATGCCAAAATGTCAGCTAAGCGTGAGGAAAGGGACAGGCCTGCAACAGGTCCTCCCTCACGGTCGTCAGAAGGAACCACCCTGCTCACACCTGGACCTTGGGCTTCCAGCCTCCAGAGCTGTGAGATAACACAATTTCTGTTATTTAAACCCTTCAGTTTGTGGAACTTTTTTTTTATGGCAGCCTGTTGTGTGCAAGCTATGTCATTAACATAGACCAAACATGTTTGTGTCTTTCCACAGTGTCAGAACTTTTGAATAACAATAAATTTTTATTAATGATGATTCTTCAAATGCTTGTGGGTCACCTAAGCAAGCATGTTTTTTTTAAATTCCAATCTTAATTTCTAATATCTCTAACACTCAAGTCACATACTTCACATAATAACATATATATACACATATATATATGCTGTGACATATATGATATATATGTATATGTATATAATATGTATACATATATATATATATCATGGACAGATGAAGGAAAGGTTTAGGCAGCCACAGGGTTACAGAATGCTGAGCCAAGGGCAGAGGCAGAGAGATGAATGCAGAGTCAGAGTCACTGTAGGTCCTCAGATAAGAATGTCAAGAACCAGTTCTGTCAAAACAGAGTGTCTGGACAACAATGGATGTCATTTTCAGTTTCACATTCTCAGCTTGGGTGATGAATAGTCATCAGGAGCAGGAGAAGCCTCACTCAGATGAAGCCAGAGAACAGAGAGTCATAGGTGTGTCACTGTGGTGATTTTTCTGGGTAGGGCTCAGATGATGGGGTCAGGGCACTGCCATGTCTATTCTCAGAGGATTCCTCCTTTCATAGGTCTTAGGCAAGGGGTTGCATCTGGTGAGGTTGATAAGCTCCTGTGTCTGGTGTTTCTGATATGATTTTGGATGTCCATGTGTCTAGGTACTTGATTTAGTTTAATAAGTTGGCACATATAATTTCTCAATTCATGCCTTATGATTGTACTGGGCTGAAGGTGGCTATTTAATTATATGATCAAGGTTTAGACTTATTCTACTTGGCACTTATATTCAAAATATAGTAGCTCATGGCAAACTACTGCTTTAAAAAACAGAGTAACACAGGTTTAGGCACAGCTGAAAACTTGCTGTTCTATGCATCTTATAATAACTCTGAGCAGGTCACAGCTGCTCTCTACACAGTCCTAGCAACAGTCACTAAGCCACTGAGACTTTCTCCAGTGTTTCTTTCAAGAAGTCTTGTAGCACTTATAAAAGATCTATCTGGAAGAGGTTTAATGAAAAACATTACTGAAATCTAAATGATTTCAGAGTATCTTTAAGGAGCTGGATGATGCTTGTAGTAAGATAGTTTTTTATGGGGATAAAGATTCTGTCTTGTTTCTGGCAAGTGGAGAGAGGAAGATTTCATCTTTGTGTAAACAAATTTGATTAGACTAAGAGGCCATAAGAGTTTGGCGTCTGTCTTGCTGTAATTGAAAGGATTAGAAAGACAAAAAAAACATTTTTTTTTTTTTTTTGGACAAGAAGATGCAGGTTGCTGAACCACAATTCTTTCTTCCTTTTTTGAGGAAACTTACTGCTTCTTCGCAGGTAGTGCCCAAATAGAAGATTTTGGAATTAAGCAGGGATGTGCTCAGCTGTGTATTTAGTGTGATTGGCAATGAGACTTGATTAGATTTTTAGCACAGGCCACTGGCTGAAAGGGATCTATCTCAGCAGTGTTTTGGTACCATCTTCTATTTAACCAATCTTGAAGACGTAGGAGTTCAGGAAATTAACTAGATAGTGCGGAAGATCCTCTACATACTGGGCACTGTCAAGGCTTTTAGAAGAAGACCCAGGGCGTGTGGAATCTGTAGTGTGTTAGATTCCATCTGCTTCCGTCTACTTAATCTGCAATTCTTGTGTCTTTCTATGGCAGCACTGGGGATCAGGCCCATGTTGGAACACTCAGTAAAGAATTACAAGCATTCTCCTGATTGAATTGATTATGTCTTCAAATAAACACCTTGCTTCTTAGTAGCAACAACAAAAAATTATACTAGATGGCAAAAATTTCAATTTGTCATAAAAGGTGCTTCAATATTTCACATAAAAGTATGACACATAGATGAGAATGATGATATCTCATGCCTGCAGGTTAAGTTAAAGTAATATTGTAATTATGATTTATAAATGAGGAAATTTAGTTAAAGAGAGGCTAGAAGGACTTACCCAGACACACCAGAAAAACATATTTAATAAAGGCTTTCAAGTGCAACCTTTACCCCCACTAGTACTGGGAATTGAACCCAGTGGTGCTTTACCACTGAGCTATATATCCAAAACTTTTTTTTTTTTCCAAAACTTTTAATTTTATTTGGAGATAGGTTCTTACTAAGTTTCCCAAGCTGGACACAAACTTGCCATCCTCCTGCCTCAGCCTCCTGAGTTGCTGGGTTATAGGTATGCACCACCATGCCCAGCAATTGTAGCTTTTTCCTTCTTTCTTTTTCTTTAAATTCTTGTCACAGGTATCTTCTTTTCTACTTTAGAATCTTTGTTCTTCAGATGTGTAGAAGGATATTGTTTAGCAATTTTCTGTTTCCTCCTTCACTCCAACCTCCCTGGGTGTTCTGCGTATGCTCTTTACCCTCCTGCATGTGCTTGATTTTGGGCTCAGCTACTTGAGTTGCTTTAGCCAAGGGAAGGTCCACAGAGGTGAGCAGAGCCTTGAACTGTGCTTGCATATTTGGGTGTTCTCATGAGCACCTCCCTTTTACCATGAAAATAATATGTCAGGGGCACTGATAATATAGGTGAGTGATGTGGAGCAGGCCTGGACTCAGCCTGCAGCTAGGAGGCAGGTGCCTCTAAGCCCTGCCATATCACCTAAACCCTCAGATGTATGAGTGGGGCAAAGGTTTGGGATAAAATTACTTAAATGTCCAGGTTGTTAAGATCCTTGTTTTGGTAATATTAAATTAACACAGACTTTTGTAAAGGAGCAAATTAACCTGGTGTAGCCTATGTACTTCACCATGGTGATGTGCCCCACCATACTTAAGTACTTCATGTACTGGAAACAGAATTAGACTGGAGGAGGCTGGATGATTTGAAGAAGCAGCCCAGGTCTGAAAATCTGCAGACTTGGGCTACAGTGTTTTTTCTACCTTTAGTGATAATAGCCTATCCTTATGAAGTATTGACCCTGTATCAGGCATGTTTCTAGAATCTTCTTTTGTTAACTCATCCAATCTTCATGACAATTATCAGAATGAGAATATATATGTATAGTATTTTTCCTGATGTAGAATTGAGACAAGTAAAACATAGAATGATTAGGAAACTAATCTAGGTTTCATAGCTAGTAAGTGGCTGAACTGAGATTGCTACCTACTAGACAGTGTTGTCATGGATCCTTTCATGGGCCCCACAGAGTCCCTGTTCAGATCTGTTGTATTCAGTAGCCAGGCTGCTGGGAAAACTGGCATCCTGATGGCTCTGGCTGAGTCCCTCTCTGGAAGTTGTCCTTGACCAAAGGGAGCTGCCACACCCCAGATCAAATCCTTTCTTGGAATATCTCACTCCTAATGTCTGGGCAATGTGGACTAAAAGCCTCTATGTTAAGGTATTGGTATGCCCTTTCCAATCCAAGAGGTCTTTGCAAGGTCAGAGTAGCCCTCCTATAGCTCCTTTGTCACCCCTGCCCACCTCCCATCCCCAGTCCTCATAGACATTGGTTTTGAAAATGCACCCCAATAAACCTGCATGCAATATCCATCTCAGAGTTTAATTCAAGGAACCCAATTTTAAATAGCCATGTTCCAGAGTCTGAGTTCCTAGCTGGGGCCCCAAGACCCCAAGTCACCATTCTGAGCTTCATTATAAAGTAGTGATGACAAAATTACTTATTGAGAGAATTAAAAGAGGCAGCATTTTACATCCACTTTCCCTGTGCAATGTGATGACTTCTGCCCCCGACTCCTACTTCACTGAAGCCTTTCCTCTATGATCATCATTGACTTTCAATGACAAAACCCAACTGATATTTATATTGGACTGTCTGCTGCTTTGATTGTACCACCACTGGGTTTTTCCTCTTGTTTCTCCTTTGAGAACTTGGTCTTTCAATGATTGTTTTTTTGCAGGATTCTAACTCTTTGTCTTTTATTCAACAGCCACTTATATATCTATGAATTCCTACCCTAACTTGTTCCCTAACTTTGCTCTATAAGCAGTTGATTATGCATTGTACTTTGATGTCTTTCAAATTTCCACAACTGAAATCATCATTTTCTCTACTAAACTTGCTTTTACTATGTATTTTGCTTTTATTTATGACACTGTCTTTTTAGGTCATAATTCAAATATCAGGATATCTTTCTTAAATAGTTCTTATTCCTCATTCTCATAATAAATCAATAAATCTGGCTAATTTTATCCATGTCCCCAAAGCTTCTCCAGTATGTCCCTCTTCTCTGTTCCATCTATTATTGCTCTACTTGAGACCCTCATCATCTCTCATCTGAACTGTGGTCATAGCTTCCTAGGTGTCCTTTATACATCTGACCTTGATCTCTCAAAGCCTTCTTCCAAACCACAGCCCAAGTGATCTATGCAAAAGAAAAATCTAATCATGCCATTCATCTGCTTCAGATTCTTGAGTAGCTCTCCATTGTCTACAGGATATCATCCAATCTTATCATAATAAAAAGCTCTTCACATCTGACAATGCCATTCAGTGGGTAAAATGTAGGTTTTAGAATCAGATGGTTAAATGAGACTGTTGGCTACATTGATTATTGGTTGTGTGGCTCTGGGTGAAAGAAACACTTAACCTCTCTAATGGAATGGGAATATGATAACATTATCTACTTATGACAGTTGCTCAGAAAATACCTCCACACTTCTCTGTGTCTCTCAGTTCTTCCTGAAGTTAAGTTTGGGCCAGGGGTCTTGTTTTGGCCAATTGACAGGAAGTGGAATTGGTATGGGCCTTGTGACCTTCTTCTATTTGTTTTCCTGCCAGGACCACCCTGGAGGCCACGTGCTCAGGATGGCATAGCTGGTTGTTATGGTTTCGATATGGTGTCCCGCAGAAGCTCACATGTGAGACAATGCAGGAAGGTTTGGAGGAGAAATGATTGGGTTATAGCCTTAACCTAACCAGCAAATTAATCCCTGATTGGATTAACTAAGTGGTAACTGGAGGCAGGTGGGGTGTGGCTGGAAGAAGTGGTTCATTGGAGATGTGGCTTTGGGATATATATTTGTATCTGGTGAATGGAGTCTCTCTCTGTTTACTGATCACCATGTGAGCTGTTTCCCTCCGCCATACTCTTTTGCCATGATGTTCAACCTCACCTTGAGCCCTGAGGAATGGAGCCGGTGGTCTGTGGATTGAGGCCTCTAAAACTGTGAACCCCTAAATAAACTTTTCTTCCCCTAAAATTGTTCTGGCCAGATCTTTTAGTCACAGCAGAAAAAAAAATCTGACTAAAACACTGAGGTTGTAGGAGGGCTGCTCCACCTGTGTTAGACTTAATGCAACTGAAAAATAACCCATTATTGGGCTGGGATTGTGGCTCATTGGTAGAGCGCTTGCCTAGCATGACTAAGGTACTGGGTTCAATTCTTAGCACCACCTACATATAAATAAACAAAATAAAGTCCAATGACAACTAAAAAATATTTAAAAAAATAAAAATAACCCCTTATTGTGGAGAGCCCCTGAGATTTCAGGGTTTTCTATTATAGCAACATTAATAACCTTGACAAACTATCCCATAGAGTTGTTAGAAGGATCAACTGAGGTATGTGGAAGTCCCCTAGCACAGCGCTCACTATGCATCTTCAAATCCTGCCTTGGACTCCATGTGCTTGCACTTTTGAGCCACTTTACACATGGCATCATTGCAAATCTTCATACTGTTCCTTGTGCATGGAATGCCCTTCTGTGGCTCACACGTCCTTCAAAACCTGGCTAAGGTGATACTTGTCCTGGTCTCTCCAGCCTTGTTCAGATGGTCCTGATTTTAATCTTCCAGCAGAGTATTTATTCCTCCACCTGAATAACTATACTCAACACCATGTACACCCTGCCTCCCTGGACAGATGGTGAGGACCTTGAGGGGAAGGTTTTATAGACATCATCTCTTTGCCTAGAATGTTCTTTTGCCTATGCCTGGAAGCCTGGAAGACTCCTCTCTCTCTTTATACCCAGCTCACCACTTCTTCACCTGGAAGGAGCTTTCTCTTTGGCAGAGTTGAGCGCTCTCTCTCTCTCTTATTTTATACCATGTGTTTCAGTTGTGAGATGATAGTAGCCACACTTACTGTTATTCACTGTGTGCAAGGTCCTGTGCTAAGTTCTGCAAGTGCATGATCTTTTGATCTCAGGTCTGAAGTACAGCAAGACAAAGGTCCTTGTTTATAGGACCGGTAAGTAGCAGAGCTAGGATTTGAATCTGTGTATTTTGTCTTTATCTCAGTTAATTGTCACAAGTACCCTATGAGGGTTTATATCCTCTTTTCTTTTTAACTAATAATAAACCAGAAAGCATTTATACATTACTCTTTATGGGACAGGTACTCTTTTAAGTATTTTACATGTTAACTCATTTACTCCTCATAATGATGTCATTACATAGGTACTGTAATTTAGTACCTCCCCATTGAGAGATTGACTGCCAGTTGAGCCCAAGAAGTCCCTGGCTTTTAGCTACTACACTAAGGGACCTCTTGGGAGGGAGGCTAAGTAACTTTTTAAGGGCCTGACACCTGCTAGGAACTAGACTGGGGTTCTAGTGCCAGGTTCTCATGGTGGACTCCACACCATCACATCTGCCTGCACCTCACAGCGCTTCAGGTTTCCCTTCATGTACCTGGTGATGTACATAGGTCTCCAGCTCTCGATTCAAGAAGAAAAACTCTGATGTTAAATAAACAGGGTTTGAGGGAATATGCTCTTCTGCAGCATTATTGGAGTAAACTTGGTTTTTCCTTAGACTGATTAGCTGCATATTTAAAAATTGAAAGCACAATTGTCTTTAAAAAAAAAAAAAAAGCCAGACTGGTTAAATCCGAAAGGGGCCAGCAGTTGCAGCAGATTACCTTTTTTGTATTTATAAATGTTAAGTCTGTCACCAGGCCTCTGGGAACATTAATGCATTTCAAAATATAAATTAGAGAAATATATTGACATAATTGTCTGTCCTAAGGAATTTTCCCCTACTCAAGGTCTTGATGGAAAAATTCCCACTTGGCTTTTCTTCACTAGGCAGAAGTTGGAGTGCACAGATGAGACTTTCCATGTGCTTAGAAGTTAGCAAGAGATGCTTTTGTCAACACAAACTCATTTTAGACCAGAATTTTCCATGGACATCATCTGGATCCTGCCTTCTCCTTTTGCTTTACTCCCACTCAAGATCACCTTGCATCTTGCACCCACAGATGTCCTTGGCTTCACCCACTAAGGCTGCGACTGGCCTTTGTGACCTCTTCAGGATCTGGAACCAGCCAGCTCCCGGGGCTTCCAGTCTTCCCCACGTCCTCTTCATAAGTCCCATGTCCCCACCATACTTGTCTCTGTTCTCTTCCCCACCATTTACTTCCTGCTGGCACCTGGTTTCACCCTATCTGCCCCACTGTTACCATGGTGGCCAGTCCTTGGAGACTCATGGAGCCATTCCACTTCACAAAGCCAGTAGTGCTTCATTTGCATCCTTGAGGATCCTTTTATAGGGTCCTTACTGTTATTTGTGCATTTTTTTGGCTTCTATCTCTCAAAATACTGAGGAGCCAGGGTGTCTAGAGTAGGTACCTGATAAATGCTGGTTGTGTCTTTTTCCTTTTTTATCTGCAAAATATTATCCACATTGCTTGACTCATAGCAGATGCTCAATAAAGATTTATTAAATGAAAGGCTGCATTGCAGCAGAATTTATTACAGAGAAACCTGGAAAAATTTTTAAAGAATTCTATTGTAGGGGCTGAGGATATGGCTCAAGTAGTAGCACGCTCGTCTGGCATGCGTGAGGCAATGGGTTCGATCCCCAGCACCACATAAAAATAAAATAAAGATATTGTGTTCACCTAAAGCTAAAAAATTAAATGAATAAATAAATAAATAAATAGAATTCTATCGTAGGGCTGGGGATATAGCTCAGTTGGTAGAGTGCTTGCACAAGGCCTTGGGTTCAATCCCCATCACCAAAAAAAAAAATATTATAGTAAAATAAGTATAACAAAATTTACCATCTTGACCATATTCATGTGACTAGTTCAATGGCATTAATGCAGTCACAGTGCTGTATTATGATGCTTTGCCTTACAAAACTCAAATTCTGTGTCCATCAAAAAAATTCTCCAGTCTCCCCTCTCCCCTCTGCTGTATCTTTTTTTTTTTTTTTTTTTGGTACTGGGGATTGAAACTCAGGGGCACTCAACCACTGAGCCTCTCTATTTGGTATTTTATTTAGAGACAGGGTCTCACTGAATCGCTTAGTGCCTCACTTTGCTAAGGCTGGCTTTGAACTTGCAATTTTCCTGCCTCAGTCTCCTGAGCCATTGGGATTACAGGTGTGCACCACCACACCTGGCCAGCCACTCTATTTCTTGTAACCTGTGTTCTTATTGTGTCTGTGAATTTGCCTGATCATATAAGTGTAATCATACAGTATTTTTCCTTGTGTGTCTGGGTCATTTCAATTAACATGAAGTTACCCATCAGAATGCATTCCCCCCCTTTTTGTTTGTTTGTTTGTTTGTTTTGGACCAGGGATAGAACTCAGGGGCCTTTACCAAAAACACCTTAAAATTGGCAAAAGACTTATTACACATATATACCACAATTTTTCATATCTCTGTTTGTATATAAAGTAGGTTGACACCCAATTCGTGTCTTCATACGTGTACTTAAGACAGTTGTTTTAAAGTCTTTGTCTAGTAGGGCTGCTATCTGGTCTTTCTCAGGGACTGTTTCTGTAGTTTTTTTCCTTCCTTAAATGTGCACTATAGATCTGTTTCTTTGTGTGGGCATGATTTTTTTTGAATGCTGGGCATTTGATTCTAACAAGCAGGTTCTATCCCTTCCCCAGGTTTGCTGCTGTTTGTTTTGGTTTTGGTTCTTATGGACTGTCTCTGTGCTGAAGATCAGTCTAAGATCTAAATTTAAGGTCTTAGGTCTTTTTCTGTACCTGCACCTTTCCCTGCACGAGCATGTAACTTTCTATTTCTTCTCTCATATACAGCTAGCTGCTTTTAAAGGTCTTAGTCTTTAATGACTGACTCCCAAAAGGGGACTGATGGAGAAATGAAGGGGTGCGTGGGCACTGGTCCTGGAAGTCACTTCAGCCAGAGGAAGAGGGGCTTGCGACAAAGGGTGATGGTGTTGATAGGATTTTAAAAAGTGGCTGGCAGCCTCTGCGTCTGCCCCTGTGTGATGAGAAGCAGCCATTAGCCAAAAGATAGGAGCATTCAAGTCTTTAATCATTTTATCATTTATTTGTCCAGTATAATCTAGAGTCTAACTGGAGGAAGCCTTGACTCCACTTTTCTCTTTTACCCCATGGGAAGCCGTGCTGGTGAAGGTCAGGTAGATCCATGCAGATCTCGCTGAACGGGGAGCCCTAACAAAAGTCTCCTGCTATTTCATGGAGAGGCTGATGCTGGGGAGAGTGTGAGAGGGCTGGGCCTGAAAAGTGTTGACGCCTGAGTGAGGGCAGAGCATGGTGGCCCCAGCAATATAGATTTCAGGAGAGAGAGAGAGAGAGAGAGAGAGAGAGAGAGAGAGAGAGAAAGAGAAATAACTATCAGCCCTTCTTGGCTGGAAGATTCATCAAGGCTGGGTTTTCTTTTGAAGAAAAGGAAATAAAAAGCACAGGAATTAGGGCTGGGGTTGTGGCTCAGCGGTAGGGTGCTTGCCTAGCGTGTGTGAGGCACCAGGTTTGATCCTCAACACCACATAGAAATAAGCAAAATAAAGGTAACATTGACAATTTAAAAAAAAAGGTAAATAAAAGGAAGCATAGTAATTTACCCAAAGAGGAAGGAAGAAAGATATATTAGGTAAGAAATAGGAAAATAGTATTAAAATAGCACTTTTTTTTCCAGCTCTTAAATATCTTATTTATTTATTTATTTTTGCAACTTGTTTTTATTTTTTAAACATCTGACCATTTGAACATATGGCTACAGACCCTTGAAAACCTGGAAAGAGCCCAGGCAAGTGAGATACCTGAAGCTGAAGCTTATTAGCTTCCAGGTAAGCCCTTCCATGAGAGGGGAGAAGGGAAGTGGGTGGGAGGCAGAGGTTCCATGGACATTGCCAATTACAATAGGCAGGCCTTTGGGGGGTCAAAAGGAAAACACTCTCTCATATCTGTACAGTGACCCCTCAGTGTCCACAGGTTTGGTTCCAGGAAACTCCACCCCCAAGATAAAATAGCACTTTCATCTTGATGTTTCAGTAAAATCGTGAGAAAAAATAAACCAACTAAACTCGAACAGGATTTTAGTTCATAGAATTGGTTCATAATTGCTATATAATGATATTTCTGAGAAGTCCATGTGATTCTGTTTGTGACTGGTAAAATCATGGTGCCTCATCTACACATTTAAAAAAAAAAATGAAAGAAGGAGGGACTGACGGTATTCAACATCCAGATCCCACAGGTGGGGCACACACTGCAAATTTTGCTTTTAAGCATCTATGTTTTGGGACTTCAGAGAATTCAGAGAGGGTTTAGGTTTATAATCACTTAAAAGAGAAGGCACATGGAAAGGGAAACCAGAGGGGGAAAACCTCTGTTCATGAGGCAGTGAGCCATTTCCTTTATCCTGGTGTTCATCCAGGCGTGTGTTTGATCTGGATTTAGTTCAATAGCTGCTTTATAGATCTAAATAAATAAGGGATACTTTCAGGTTAGGAATGAGAGCCCATCTTTAGCACCACAGGGTTGTGGAAATCATTCTCTTCACACACTAACATTTAAATGGTTAATATAATTATCACTATTATTTTTTTATTATTTCCAAAGTAATAGAAAACCAGACGTTATTATTTTCCAAAGTGCTATGTATCACAAAAGTTGTTGCTTCTAAAGTGGAGGAAACTGGAAATGTGTAATTTCCCTGCAGAGATAATCTAGTGGACTTGAAGAGATTGAAAACATCTGTGGGAACCCAGGCGATTTCTGTTATCAGGGATTATTTCCTGCTGGCCTTGACCTGCAAGAAAACTGTTTTTCAGTTGTTGTAAAAACTGCTTCTGTTGAATGAAATTGGCAAGAAAAACTTTTTTTCTCCCAATTTTTTATTGTGGTAAAATACACATGAACTCTACCATTTTATCTGTTTTTAATCATCTAATTCAGTAGTATTAGGTAATTCGCATTGTTGAGCAACCATGATCCATCTCTAGAATTCTTTTTATCTTGCAAAAGTGAAACTCTGTACTCATGAAACCACTCCCCATTTTCCCTTCCCTCCCAGTCCATAGAAACTATCATTCTATTTTCTGTCTGTGATTTTGACTTGTCTAGGTACCTATCTAAGAGGAATCATACAGCATCTGCCTTTAAGTGCTTATTTCACTTAGCATAATGTTCTCAAGTTTCCTCTGTGTGGTAGCATGTGCCAGAATTTCCTTCTTTTATAAGGCTGAATAATATTTCATTGTATGTGTGTACCACATTTTGCTTATTCATATTCTGTTGATGGGCACTTGGGTTGCTTCTGGGTTTTCCTTATTATGAATAATGCTGCTATAAATCTGGGTATACATGTATTCCTTTCAGATCATTCTTTTGGGTCTATACCCATAAGTGGAATTCTTGAAACATATGCTATTTCTATTTGTAATTTTTTGAGGAACAGTTTTCCACAAAAGCCACATCATTTCACATTCATCAAACATAGTTCACAAGGTTTCTAAGTTGTCCATATCCTTGCCAACACTTGTTACCTATTTATTTAAATGCAACCATCATACTGGGTGTGCAGTGATATCTCACTGTAGTTTTGATTTGTATCATCTATCTTATAGACCTTTTATCAACATTTATTTAGCTAATACATATAAAAATTTTAAAATAAGGCCTGTCAAATAGTAAGTACCCAGAACATTTTATCTATTAATATTAACTTACTGTCCTAGTCTAAATGTTCATCTTCCACATAATGACATTTGATTCATTGGCCAATCAGCAAACATCTTCATTTAAAAAAATAACACCTTTATAATCTTATTCACTTGTTTACATATATATGTACACATGTAATTTATATTTATATATAAATTAATGATAAAAATTATGTTAGTAAAAATAACTGAAGAGGCTGGTGTTGAAAATGTTTAACAGATAATAGAATAGTTTCCATCTCAAGTTTAGCAAATTATTTCCCAAAGTATCTTTGTACTTGCCTTTCAATAATATTTTAAAAGTCACTTCTTTATTTTCTGACAAAATTATGTCACTTGGAATTTTGTCCAAAAAATAATTGGTATGATCTGAAGATGTTACAGATTCTAACCAGTGACTTTGTCAAATAAAAGAAAAATATAGTGTTTCTATTTGTAAATGTTTACCATTGAGCAAGCTGTGTATACTTTTAATGAATAATGTAGATATTATATGAATTTTAATGAATGACGTAGATATTAAACACCTATTGGATGCAAGACACAGTGTTATAAACATGGAAAGAAGCAGTCTTTCCCCTTAAAGAACTTTCAATCCATTAGATGCTGTAAAGCATATTTATAAAGAGGCCTAATATCACAATTCAACAGACTGTGACTTTCAGATGACAGGTATAGACAGCAGGTGTCCAGGTCAGTGTGACTGTGACTGGGGTATCAGGGAAAGCTTCCCAGGAGAGGAAGAGTCAGTGCATCTTTTTGGGTAAGTTGTACTCAAGTCAGGGTGGGATGAACTATTAGTTTTCTGTTTCTGTGACAAAAATATCTGAGAAAACCAACTTAAAGGGAGAAAAGATTTATTTGGGCTTGTGGTTTCAGAGATTTTAGTCCAAGGTCACTTGGCTTCATTGCTTTGGGCCTGTTTGCAAGACAAAACTCGTGTCAGGGCACATAGTGAAGCAAACTGGCTCACTTACTAGCAGCCAGAAAGGAGGTTGGGGGTTGGGGAGAAAAAAGGGGTGAGAGTCCCAATGTACCCTTCAAGGTCATGCCCCCGGTGACTGACTTTCTCTAACTAGTGCTCACCTCCTAAAGTTTCTACTTCCTCTGTGGTAGTAAACTTTTCATCATGAAGACAAAATACATGAGAAAAACAACCTAAAGGAGGAATAATTTATTGTGGCCAATGGTTTTAGAGTTTTCAAGCTATGTTTGAAATTGCCATTCACTTCATGATGGTTGGGAAGGAGAGAGGTAGGGGGAGTACATGCGCAAGGTGCTAGGGACAAGAAATTTCTTCCAAGTGATGCCCACAGTGACCCACTTCCTCCAACTAGGCTCCACCTCCTACAGTTACCAACATCTTTCACTAATGTGATCAAATTATTGATATGTCAATGAATTAACCCATGGACAAGATCAGAGCCCTCATGATCCAGTAACTTCTCCAAAGCCCTGCTTCTGAATATTGCCTCACTGGGGACAAAGCCTTTGGCTTATGAACCTTTGGGGGACATATAAATGGGTCTATTCCAAGGACACATACAGGCAAGAGGTATAAATGCTCTCAACATATCTAGACATTAGTTGAGCTGGAAGAGAGGATTTTGTAGTAAAACAGAAAGAAAAAAAGCTAAAAATAATAACCCAAGATATTGTGGGACCCTGTAAAATAAAAAATTGAAGGTTCAGTTATAAAAAAGAAACTTAAGACATAATGTCAATTAACCAAAGATTGATTAGATAAACAGTCTTAACAGTGTTAGACTTTACTGTATTTGCTTAAACACTGAGGGGTATTAGTATTAATTCATAAATGTAATGCCTGACTCAATGTTCATACTTCAAGAGCTGTGTCGAGTTGTTAGAGTCTGTAAACAAGTCAAAATAACACCTGGCATTTTGCCAGGGGAATGTTAGAGTTCGTAAACAAGTCTGGATGGTGCCTGGCAAAATGCCAGAGGGAGTGGTTTGAGAAGTAACACAAACAAGCCATTAAGTGTGGAAATTCTTTATTGGTTGACTGATGTATCTAGTTTATGCTAATTAGATAAGCTGTGTGGAATGTATAAATACCGCTCCTGTCCTGCAATAAACGGCTCCTACTCCTGCTGTATCAACGTACACAAGTTATTCGTCACCCCCCCTGATTATTCTGCTGCAGCTGTACTCCGGCATCGAGTTTTTGCTTTCTTAGATTCTTCTTTGTGAGCCAAAGCTCAGCTATAACTTCAGGGTCCTTTGGTTTCAGCCAGAGTGCCTGCTAAGGCTGAAAATCAGAATGCAAGTATACTAAAGGAAAACATGACAAAAAGGTAAAATCATTGATCCTACTCCTCTGCCTTAGCCAGCATGGTGCATCAAACCGTACTGTGGTATGAGTCAAATACATTCTTCATTCTTCCTGACTTTCTCATTGAGAAACGAGGTAGCCCTGATGAAACAGTTTTCTTCCATTTCCTATTTATGACTTGGTGACAATAAAATGTTCCTGCTCACTTTGCAGAAAGGTCATGTGATGCTTTGGAAAGAAAAGAAGATTTGGGGCCAGTTTTGGCTTCATTTGGACCACTCCAGCAGCCTTCTCGGAGGTCCCTGGTGCCTACTCTGCCCTTCCAACCACTGACTACACCACAACCAGACAGCTCTCAAAGCACAGTTCTAGCTGCATTTCTCTTTAAAAACTCTAAACAAAATAAGGAACAAAATCCTTGGTTTGGCTCAAGAGGTCTAGTCCTTACCCACTTCTGCATCTGTATCTCACATGGTATCTCTCCTCCCTCCTGCCTGTCTCCAACAGGACACTCGCTGCTGCTGTGGGGCCTCTTAATGTGATGTTTCACTACAAACTATTCATCACCCAGCTCCTGCACATGTCTTCACAGGAACACCAACCTCCCAGACCGCTCAGGTCCCTTGATTGGATGCTATTTAGGGACATGTCACCCTATGACATCAGTGAGCACAGCTGTGATCCTACATTTGTTTCGTATCTGTCTCCTTCTCTGGACACTATGCGCCATGAGGAAGAAGGCAGTGTTTTCCATCTTCTCATTCAATTCCTGGTCCCCACAGAGTGTCTCCTACACAAGACCTTTAGCATGTTTGTTGATCCGAATCACAGATTTACTGGTTGTGTGACTTTTAAAGAGATAAATGATAACAGCTCTATGGAAAGCTGTTCACTGTTTTGCAGGAGTGCCATCAATATTCAGTGTATCAGCCTGAGGTTCGCAAAGCACACTGTGCACAAATGTTGGTGTTTATTTATTATAGAGATCGCTGAGAACAAGATGAGATAATTCCATGCAAAATCTTTAGCTTGAAGATGAGCTAAAAAGATCCTACCATTTAGAAAGGAAATCTAAGATCGATGATATTTTGGTGACATAATTTGCCAACTGACAGTATTTAGATGTCTCAGCCTTTGCAATGTGCAAATTTATGAATTATTTACCCTCACATCTTTGTCTACCTTTGAGTCCAAATATAATGCCAAAGAGTGGCTTTCTTGTTATGGTGTCCCTGCTTGCTGTAGATTTCTGGCAAGGGGCAGTAGCATTCAAGCTATCCAGTCTCCTGTGACACAATGTGACTCTTTTTGTCTGAACCTCATACCCCAAACCTGAGTCTGCAAAACCACATGAACCTTGGCTTAGAAGATAGTTTGTTATTCCTTATTAAATAAAGCATCCCTGCATAGGAACATTGGGAAAATGCCTTGGGAGCACCATATTATATTATAGTATAATGTTTTATATATTTTTACATTATATAATACTATATTTATATACCCACATTATATATATATATATATATATATATATATATATATATATATTAATATAGGTATACACACACTTTATACAGTGCATTTCTTTTGTTCTCCTGATAAAAAGCCTTCAGTTTCTATGTAGTTAATACATCTAGGGTTACATATGCTGCAATTTACAGTGTGTGTGTGTCTGTGTCTGTGCGCGCGCACATGCACCTGTGTGCATCCATCTACAGCTAGCAAGGATGGCCAAAAGAAACCCACATAGATGATTTCTTCTTTTAAATAAACTGTTGACTAAGTATGACAAATCATGACCCAGAGCCACAGAGCTGAATGGTTTATGTTTTCCACACAACTGTGTAAGAGAAGCTTCACAGATTGCATTTCTAAGGAGAAGAGCTTGTTTTGTGAATTTTTTTTTTTTTAGATAAACTATATACTTTTCTGGTCATGGTGCTCTTGGTAAATGGATCTGATGGGGGGGTCACATGAATCTCACCCCATTTTGAGGTCATCGAAGCCTTCCCTGCGTTTTGTGCCAGGCTCCCTCTCCTTCCTCTCTTCTCCTTTGTTGGTGTGCTTCTCTTCAGTGCCAGGCGGAACTCCTGTGGGCAGGCTGAGGAGCTGCAGCTTCCTGGTGAGTGGCACGGCCTCTTGACACCATCCGTGTTGTAACAGCACTCCCAAGGGTGGCACTGTCACCCTTTGTGCCCCTGGCAGTGCACCAAATTCTAAGAACAAAGCATCACACTTTATTTTTTCTTAAAAGTACTTTTCCAAAGGTCTAAATTTAAGTTTAAGGAGGATTTTCAATCTTGAGCTAGCTTGGTCTTTGACATTATATCAAGAAAAAAATTTAAAAAAAATATGTTCTCATACCTACCCCTTTATACACTGAACCACGGTATGGGACCAGAGCCAAGGGACAGTCCCATCAACCGGGAGAGACTTGTTTTGTCCTCTCTACACCCTTTCATCTGCTCCCCTTGTAAAGTTACTAGTTTCCATGGAAATTAATTCCACTTTTGACTTCATAAACTTCACTTTATAACAAGTCATTAATTAAGATACCATTTAGATGTCTAATATATTATTCTTTTAATTTTTAATTTTTTAGTTGTAAATGGACACAATGCCTTTATTTATTTATTTATTTGGTACCATGGATTGAACTCAGGGGCACTTGACCCCTGAGCCACATCCCCAGCCCTATTTTGTATTTTATTTGAGACAGGATCTCACCGAGTTGCTTAGCGCCTCATTTTTGCTGAGGCGAGCTTTGAACTCACGATTCTTCTGCCTCAGCCTCCCAAGCATCTTAGATTACAGGTGTGCGCCACTGTCCCCAGGTTATTTATTTAGTTTTTATGTGGTGCTGAGGATCAAACCCAGTGCCTCAAATATTCTAGGCAAGTGCTCTACTTCTGAGTTATAACCCCAGCCCCATATTATTCTTTTTGAGAAAGGAAATTGGTACCATTCAAGTTGAGGAAATTAGTACATATCCTACAAACACATCTCTTCCAATTAATTGAAAAGTAATCTGGGCACAGTAACCCCAGCTATTTAGGAGGCTAAGAACTGTTTCAAAGGAAGGAAGGAAGGAGGGAGGGAGGGAGGAAGAAAGACATAGCTCAATGGTAGAACATCCCTGAATTCAATCCCCACTATCCACCCTGCAAAGTGGATGGGCAATGCTAGGGTTTCTGAGCAACTGTGAAAACAAACGAGAGATACTTTACCATTTGTACTATTTTCTCCTCCAGTGACCTTCAGAGTCTGCCCAGGTTCGCCATGACCCTGTGGTGGCTTGGGTTAAGCTGGATGGCCTGTTGGGTATTGGCCATTACCTTGTCTAGATCCCCTCTACCCACTTATAGGTTGGTAGGAGAGAAAACACTAGTATTTATAAAACACTGAGTTTCTCAATTACTCTTGTGACATAACATTCTTCTTCAGCATTGCAGAGCCATAGGTTGATTATTCACTGTGTAAATTAGCATGCTTTTAAAATATTTCTCCTTGCCATTGCCTAACTATAGATCACTTTACTACTTACTTCTATCCTCAATGAGAATAATAATAAAGCAGGAACAATAATGATGAGGATAAATTTTGTGTATAAAATATAAACATGATTATGCATTATTATAATACAGAAAGCTTATTTTTGCCTTCTCTAGGAAGGTAATGCGTTATTTTAAAGTAATCTAATTATTGAAATTCAATTTCAAGCGATCTTTCTCCACTTTTAAACAGACAAGAGGGCTCATAAGGATACAGAATGTAGTCCTCTATCAGGCAGGAAGAGAAGCCTCACCAGGAACCAACCCTACAAGCATCTTAACCTTGGGCTTCTGGTCTCCAGAACTATGAGAAAACATGGCCATTTGTGGTTCCTCTTTTGACATTGTGAGCTCAGGAGGAAAAGAAGACAAAACACACATAGCAATTGTGTAATTCAGAATGCATGTGAGCTGGAGGTCAGCCCTGACAGCCATCTCCTTTGTGGCATGTCAGAATCCCTGCTGGCCACTAATTAACCTGCATTGTCCTGGGGACAGCAAGTTGGGGGACAGTGTTCCTCTCTGTGGTTACACATTGCAGTGGGGTAAAAGTAAAAGTGAGTTCATGCCTGTAATCCCAGAGACTTAGGAGGCTGAGATAGGAGGATGGGAGCCAGCCTCAGTAATTTAGTGAGACCCTCAGCAACTTAGAGAGACCCTATCTCAAAATAAAAAATAAAAAAGTACTGGTTGTAGCTCAGCGCTAAAGCACTCCCGTATCCTTCCCCCCCCAAAAAAATACTTCCTCTCATGTGAGATAATCACCCACCCAGGCATGCTTTTTATCTTGAGAAAGAAAAAGTGAAAAAAAAAAAAAAAAGATTTTCTGAAGAACCTGAAGAACCCTTGAAGGTTATTTTCTTCCTTGGCACAATAATGTAATTGGAAAACTGTCCTTGAGACTCAAGTAACAATGGCTTTGAAGAAAAATGGACATTTATTAATGGATGGTCTACAATCACGAATTCCTACTTTCTAGAAGCCAAAGGGTGTGGCATTCCAAGTGACCAAGCAGCCACAGAAGAGGAGATGGAGTTCTAGGGTGCCATCTCTGGAAACCTGACTAGTGTCCTGATGACACGGTCACCTTCCTCTTCTGCTTCCTAGAAATCTTTCCACTCCAGCCCCTGAGTGAGCGCATCCCTTGAGTGAGCGCATCCCTTGAGTGAGCTCTCCCAAAGCCAGGTGACTTTCTGAGGTATGGCACTTCTATTAAGTTGAGGACTAATGGGTGTTTAGGCTAATGCTAATTATTTTTTTCTAAGAAATGTGCAATTAAAAAAAAATAAAGCAGTTGGGCACATACCTTTAATCCCAGTCGCTTGGGAAACTAAGGCAGGAGGATCTTAAATTCAAAGCAGCCTCAGCAATTTAGCGAGACTCTGTCTCAAAATAAAAAATAAAAAAAAAATCTGCAACCTGTACACTCAGAAAAATGAGAAATTATATCCCATCTGATTCAAATGTATGATATGTCAAAATCATTGTACTGTCATGTGTAACTAATTAAAATAAATAAAAAAAATAAAAATAGAAAAAAAGGGCTGGGGATGTGGCTCAGTGGTTAATTGCCCCTGGGTCCAATCCCTGGTACCAAAAGCAAACAAACAAAAATTAAAACAAAACAAAATAAAATACAAAAATCAAAAATAAAAAGGCTGGGGATCTATCTCAGTGGTAAAGTACCTCTGGGTTCAATCCTCAGTAACCAATAAATAAATAAAGAAAACAGACCTCTTTATAGTCAAGAAAACAACCTCCCACTCATCTGTCATCAGTGTGAACGTCTTATGAGACAGTTATCAGTATCTGCTGTCTTTCACAGAGAATTGAAATTTGGCATTCTNGAAGAAGCGATCTTTCTCCACTTTTAAACAGACAAGAGGGCTCATAAGGATACAGAATGTAGTCCTCTATCAGGCAGGAAGAGAAGCCTCACCAGGAACCAACCCTACATTTTGGGTTTTTCTCTGCATCTAGCAGGATGAGATCAACATAATACAGTGACAATTTAAGCAAGAGAGAAATATGCCTTCAAGAGAAAATGCCAAGAATTCCCAAAGTTAGAGAAAAGTGTGACATGAGTCATAAGCCATAGGCACAGAGGTATGCAACTGTTTGGAGACCGTGAAGATGGTGACATAGAAGCAGAAAACCTCAGAGCAGGTAATTAGTCACAGCTTCCTATTTTTGCAGACTCACCCTCATCTCGTCCATGTTTGCCTGCAATATCTACACTTGTAGGAACCCTGACCTTTCTATTCCTGAAATCCTTAAGGTAAGGTACTTTATTTTGACTTGTCCATGCACATATAGTGGCATGAGATAAAATATCTAAAGGGCTGGACTTGTAGAAGAAGAGAAATTGACGTTGGATTCTCTAGTTTAGGTCTCCACCACAAATTTATATTTTATTGGTCCAATATTCTTTTTATTTGTGTGCTGGGTGAGGATGTACCTAAATGCATGAAAAGAAAATATTTAATTAAATGTGCTATTAAGTGAATTGGTCTAGTTTTTCCAATAGTTCACAAACCCGAGGTAGCAATAATTTATAGGCAGACAGAATCATGAAATTTTATTTATTTATTTATTTTATTGCTTGAGACTATAACCTGGGGCAGAACTAGGCAGATTATAATGTTTGTGGGCTCGTAAATATTTACAAGTCCATCTGTGACGCTGGGTAATGACCAATTCTCTGAGCTAAAGGAGGATCAGAGGAAAATCAGGAAGTCAAAAACCACCCTCTCTCAAATCCACGAGTCCATCTTCCACTCTCAGTTGAAAAAAATAAATCTCTTTGCTGCTTGACATGGTGGTGCTGTCATCTTCTGGTGGACAAGATTTTCAGTTTCTCTTCTGTAGCACTATACTTCTGTCATTCTCTTTCATTACCTCCTTCCCCTTTCTTTCTCTACTTCTCACCCCATCTCCTTACCTATCATTTACAAGACCTTTCGCAATTACTAAACTCTGTGTTCATCTGCAAAATGAGAAGATTGCAAATATTCATTTAAGGTCCAACTTTTGACATGATTCTCTCTATTCATTCCCTTATACAATTTGCCTATTTGTTTTGTTTATTATCTCCATACAAAATGTTCTAGATGTTTATTGCTAGTTCCAATTTCCCTCAACTCTAAACCATCAAGATGCCATTATAATACAAAGGTCCCATTAATATTCAGACTTAAATGTTGACCATTGAGAGTGAGAGTGGAAATTGGTATCCTCTTTTGGAAGCAAATTAATAATATGTCTTAAGAGTCATGAAATATATTCCTACTTATTGACTCAGGCATTCTAATTTTAGGAATCTGTCATAAGAAAATAATTCAAAATATATTTTGGGAAAATGTTGTCTCCCTCCCAAAATTGAAGGGAAGCTAAATGACCAATAGCAATGGAGTTAGGTAACTCCTGATACATTGATTTGATAAATACCAAAATATTATTGAAATAGTTCAGTTCCATGTTGATATATGAAAAATATGTGCAATCTTACATATAACATAACATAGGGGCATGCAAGTTGAACCACCTACAAAGTTTCTGAAGAAAATACACCAAAATGACAATAACTGTTCAGACCTATGACCACACATGAGTTTTTAAAAATTTTTTTCCAAGCTCAATTATACTTTTTATACCATTGTGTAATTGGAAAGAAAGGTTAATTCTAAAAGCTGACCTTATTTCCTTATTTTCTACAACTTTGCCTCTCTATGGCTTCCCCACCTCCATCAGTGGCCATGTGTCTTCTCAGACCTCTAGGTGTTCTGCTCTGGACTTCATAATTTCTTTTCTTTATTTTTGCCTCTTATACTCAAACTATCCCCAAGTGCAATGAAATATTCTACAACAGAATCATTCCATTACCATATTCTCTGCCCATGTCTGAGCTCTTAGCAACTGTAGTTAAAATGCACTTACTAGCCCTCAAATATCCTGAATGTTTCCTCTCCCACAAACCTATCTGTGCTCCCTTTTTATCTACCAATTTCAGATCTGGACCCCCATAGTTGGTTTTACTGCTCTGTCCTTTTAATCTACTTCAACTTTGCAACCTCATTACAAATCCTCAAACCACATTCTCTACCCTTGCCAGACTGCTCTTCTAGGGTCCGCTGCTTTGTACTCATTGGTCTTCCTGGTTCCTCCCTCAAAACCCACTCCAAGTTCATATTAATTATCATGTCCATGTTTGGGGATGCTTTACCTCATGTATTTTTAATCTTTATTTGCATGAACTTTCTAAGCATTTGTTTTAGTCGGCTTTGTGTTGCTGTGACCAAAAGACCTGACAAGAGGAACATAGAAGTGGAAAAGTTTATTTTGGTTCATGGTTTTAGAGGTCCATGGTCAGCTGACTCCATAGCTCTGGAGTTGAGGCAGAACATTATGGCTGAAGGGCCTGATGGAGGAAAGCAGATCATGGCAACAGGAAGCAGAGAGCAATCTCTGCTCACCAGGGACAAAATATAAACGCCAAATGTATGCCCCCAGTGACTTCTTCCTCCAGCCACAGCCTGACTATAGTTATTACTGAGTTAATTCATATCAGTGGATAAATCTTCAATTAAGTTACACCTCTCATAATCTAATTATTTCATTAGATTATGAGCATTCTTGCATTGTCTCATATGTGAGATTTGGGGGGACATCTCATATCTAAACCACAATAGCATCCTAGTGAGATTCAAATAGGACACAATATTTCAAAAGCATTACATAAATATTAGGCAGTATGTTGGTATAGCATAATACTTAAAGAATCATGGTTAATGGTATTGGTACTGATCCACATCCCCAACTCTTTTTTTTTAAAATTATTTTTTAGTTGTAGTTGGACACAATAGTTTATTTATTTATTTTTATGTGGTGCTGAGGATTGAACCCAAGGCCTCATATGTGCTAGGTGACAGGGCCTCATATGTGCTAGGCGAGCACTCTGCTGCTGAGCCACAACCCCAGCCTCTGTCCCCAGCTCTTTTTATATTTTATTTTGAGCCAGGGTCTCGCTAATTTGCTTAGGGCCTGACTAAATGGCTGAGGCTGGCTTTGAACTTTCGATCCTCTTGCCTTAGCTTACTGAGCTGCTGTGATTACAGGTGTGTGTCAACACGCTCAGCTTGGCTAATTTTTTTTCTAACTTTTAAATAATTGGAAAGATAGATTCTAGATGTAACAGACTATCAGTTTCAGGAAAAATACTAGAAAGAATCATGACTCTGAAGGCAAGGCATGATGGTCAGCAGGAGCAAGGAGCAACAGGGCATTCTAGACTCATTTTGGGAGAACTGATTAGCCTTGACCAGGAGAATAGTTTCAGTGAAGTATTCAATAAAAACATTTGACAAAGTTGTGGACTGAGAAATGTGAGCTGGATGATAATGGTTATATAAATCCATAGTTGGTTGAAAAACTGTAAAAAGAATCTTGATTAAGATTAACCTTGGAAAGAAGGTTCTGCAGATATATAAGGGTACTGATCTGTCAGGTGTTGACCTCTTCAGCATTTTAGTCAATCAAGTACTCAGAAGGTATTCTTGTCAAATTTGTCCAATTAATATAGTTTAAAAGGATTGTTTATAATGAATCTCCTTGCTGCTGAAGAATGAGTCAATTCAACTTTTCACTAATGGCTTCTCTGGGCCTGGCATGTGTATCTAAAGCACACGATAGAAATCAGCACATGAAGAGGAAATAAGAAAAGCTGGAAAGGAGGAAGGCTGTTCTGTATCACTGGCCTTAAAGTAAATAACCCGAATGAATGCAAGAAAAAAGAGAAATCCCCCAAACCCTAAAAATTTAGACTAATGTCAAGAAGATAAAGTGCAGATCAATATAAATTCTTCAGTTCAGGTTTAAGAAATTAGGCGTATAACTACTGGATGGAAGACACTTGGTTTAACAAAAGTTCATATGAACAAAAATCAGAGGTTTCATTTGGTTGCATCTCATATTTTCCTCCAATGTGAGCCACATAGTCATATGGAGGAAAAGCATAAAAAAGTAAGTTTGGGATCGGATGACAGATTTAGGGTCCAGAGCAAGGGACGTAGATAATCTGAATTCACTCAACATAATGAACAAGAGTTCAGGAAACCCTACTTAACTGTGGGTTAAATATTTAAAGGGGGGGAATAGACAATCCAGAAGTAATACAAGCAAAGTGACCAGAAAGAGATATGGAAGGAAACCAGGGCAAATGAGGAAGAAGAGAAAAGATGTGGGTGTTCAGCTAAAAAAGGAGAGCATACAACACAGTCATGATAACTGTGCTGCGTATATAACACTCTCAGGTGAAAGAGGGACAAGGGCCACCAGACAGACCACTGTCTGAAAACAAGGCTCCCATGTACTGTAGGTACCCTGAAATGGGTGGCTGAACTATGTGGCGTCACCCTGAAATGAAGAATGAGTCAAATCAATTGCTGCTGAAGAATGAGTCAAATCAATTTTTCTTTAAGAGCTTCTCTGTGCCTGGCCTGTGTCATTAAAACACGCTGTGGAAATCAGCACATGAAACAGAAATAAGGAAAGCTGGAAAGGGGAGTGAGTGGGCTGCTCTGTATCCTTGGTTCTGAAATAAACAGCTGAAGTGAGAACCTCTCGATTTTTCAACTACGTTCACAGATCTCATGGCATTTGAGAGTCACATATGAAAGGCTGGCAAAGGAGTGTGACCTTTGGATTTAGAGTTCTAATCTTGATAATATGCTGTTTTTTCTTCATAATCATCCACAAAGCCAACTATGTGAAATGCAGAATGTCTCATCCATGTACCCTGGTGGTTTATTTAGGTGAAATCTGATTATTGATTTAAAAAACATGGCACCTGCCATTTATAAACACAAATGAAGTAAAAAAAATGAGTATTTTTATTCATTTTGGGCCATTTTTAACTTCTATGTCCAATTAAAAAAAATGTTAAGAGTAAGAATAAATGTAGAAACACAGTAGAGATAGATTTACATAAATTCAAGGTCATTAAACATCTCAGTCATTTTCAAATAATGAACTTGGAGCTTGTTAAACTTCGATGACTGATCATTTCAAGGCTAAGTTTCATTTTTGTCCTCTTCAAAATAAATGTAATTAAAACTTCAGGGTATTATTAAGAAGGTAAAATGTCTTTTCAAAAGTAATGTTAGTGTATTATTTATAGAGGAACACCAATGATTTCAACAGAGATTTCAACTATCTATTAAAAGTATTGACAGGTAGTCAATGTTGAGGGACACTAAAAACTATTAAACTGAAAAGACATTAAAGATCATTCAGTATATTTTTCATAGTTGGAAACAGGTCAAGTCCTTGGCCAGGCTTGTGCTGCTGGTTACTGGGGCAGGATGGAGGGAGGCTTGTGTCTCTAAAACTAAGGCCTCCTCGTTCACAGTCAAGTGCTCTCTATATTACCCCACTGGGTAACCAAAACCCAAAGTATTGAAGTCAAGAGCTACTGTGTAGAGGACATGGTTTGTGCAATGTACCACACCAAGTCCTGGCAGGAGAGAACACAGCACTTTTCTTAAGGAGACTCAGAGCCTTAGCTGGAGACAAGCCTGAAAACCCAAAATTCAATACAAGGCAGAGCCCAGTCAAAGCAGTTCTGTGAATATATCCAGGTTGTTAATGATCTGTCTTGAAAAAGGAGTAACTTTTAGAACAGAAAGGGTGGACAACATATTCTGCATATTTTTTCTTTATTCTTTTTTTTTTAGCTGCTCATGTGGGAATAGGGCAGCTGAGGGTTCTGGGTTAGGTTCCCTGGTGAGCATGTGTAGAGGAGCTAAACACCGCCTCAAGCTGATGCTGAGTTCAAACGTCATTGTTCACACACACCCCAGCAAAGACTGAGGAGTAAAAGGCAATAAAACTCTACAAATAATGTTGTTTTTTCCTGATAGATTTTGCTGCCAAATTAGATCATGCGCGACCACCAGACAGTCAAGGTAAGGGCAGGGTCCTTTTATGCAAAGGAACAACCCAGGGCTGGGTGAGCTACGGACTACGGATGAATAGAGCCTGTCTTCAGAAAACCTGTGTCTAACACACAAATAGGTGGGTGAGGACTCGTGATATCATAGAGCATGATAAATATTAGTTTGTTTATTTAAACATACATTGAATTCACTCACCATAGCCATGGGAAAATGCACTGAAATATCTATTTGCTTCCTGGTGAATTCTCCATGATTAACTAAATGCAAATTTTACCTCTAGGTAACTGACCTGAAGTATAGAATTATTCATGAGATACAAGCCAATTGATTCATTAGATAGAAACCATTAGGTAATGGTTTCTATAGGGAATCTGGCAAAATGTGATGAATTTGATTTTAAAGACATTCTATTCGCCACAGCATTATAAAGAAGATGTTGTTTATTACAGTTATCAATAAAACTATGTATCAATTTGGAGAAGACTACTGACTTACTTAAAAATGTTAATAGCAGGAGCAAGGCATTGAAAAGGAATATTAAATCATTTGGAAACAAGTTAAAAAGAAGAAAGGGATCCAAGATAATCTCTATTTCTTGACACCAGGAATGTTGTCTGTCAGGAGCACATCCTCATAGCCCTCTGTGATCTTCTGAGAGACATTAAGATGCAGCTTCTTTCCTTTAATTAATTAAGCTGATGCTGAGTTCATACATCATTATTCACACATCCCTCAGCCAAGACTGATGAGTGAATGTGCTTGTGAGAAATTTAGGCTTATGATTTTTGTCAAGAACAAAGCTGACATAGATATAAACAAAATGTCAGTTATGGACTGAATTCTGTTCTCCTAGAATTCATATGTTGAAGTCCTAACCCCCAATGTGACTGTATTTGGAGATGAAGTCATCAAAGTAGTAACTGAGGTCAAGTCAGGTCATCAGGGTGAGGCCCTAATCCAATAGGACTGGAGTCTTATAAGAAGAAGAAGCGATCTTTCTCCACTTTTAAACAGACAAGAGGGCTCATAAGGATACAGAATGTAGTCCTCTATCAGGCAGGAAGAGAAGCCTCACCAGGAACCAACCCTACAAGCATCTTAACTTTGGGCTTCTGGTCTCCAGAACTATGAGAAAACATGTTTGTTGTTTAAGTAATCCAGTCTGGTAGTTGGTTGAGGCAGCCCAAGTAGACTAATACCATACCCAATATAAGTTACAAAATAAAGCTCAGAGTGTGAAAGTGTGAAAATCTTTGCAATGCTCATTTATAATATTGACAGTTAAATTTTAAAAATTGTGTGAAGTTGAATGAGAATAATCATTTGCTTGGCCAATAATGAAGCTGAATTTGAAGGCACACCTGCAAACCCTGGCTCGAATTTAATGGAATCTTTCAGTAAGATGATAGCTTCTTCATTTTTCTTCTGGGACTCACAGATTATTAAGAAGGGGGAAATATCTCTATGAACATTTTGCTTGAACGCTTTGGGAATATTTTAAAGTCTCATTTGTTTTAGCAAAGATTTATCATGGATTTTCACTCAAAATCAAACAAGCTAGACTTTGTCAAGGTGCTAACAGATTTTCTGCTTCTGAATTGTCAGTAGAGGGAATGTTAAGACTTAAGTAGTTCTGCAGGTAATTCTCTGGTTTTTCTACCTCCATACCTGCTATGCTGCTTGAGCATTTTGTTCAGAAGTGCACAAGTTGTTCAAAGAACCTTCAACAAGCACTTTCCAGAGCACGGGAGCCAGTTTTACAATGCTCTGGAGGATGATTTGGACTCTGGGTATATGCCATCCTAGTGCAGGCTGTGCTCCAATGGGGGCTGAGGCCCCTGCCAGGGACAGGCCTGGCTATACACCAAAGATGGAGGAATGTAATACACAATGATTTCAAGCCATAAGCAGTATCAGCAGAAAGGAAAGGCTGGCTATTCTAACATCATATTTTTATTAAAAGAAGCTGGTTCTGTCTTCAACTGCTAGCTCAGGGGTCTGAAGGTCCTCAAAGTTAGCACTTTTTTGGTGAAGATTTTCTTTTGTTGGTGCCACAGGAAGCCATCACACTATCCAAACATTAATGTCTTTACAGCCAAAACACACAGGAATCAATCTGCTGTGCTATTAACTAAACTTCAGAAATTCTGTTTGAGCCCTGCTCAGTGCTGGGCACTGTCCTTGGCACAGAGATGAATGAGGGGTGCAGTTCTCTGAGTCAGAGAATGCACCTAGCCTGGGCCCGCTGTTTACGGTCAGCATTTACTGAGCATTGCTGTGTGCAAGAATGCTCCTGACCTTTTCTATTAAATGATTCATTTAAATCTCTCACCAGGATCTTATGAACTGTGTATTAAAGTGTATGATTGGGCTGGGGCTGTAGCTCGGTGGTAGAGTGCTTGCCAACACGTGTGAGACCCTGGGTTTGATCCTCAGCACCACATAGAAACAAATAAAGGTATTATATTCACCTACAACTAAAATAAATAAATAAATAAATAAATAAATAAATAAATAAATAAATAAAGTGTATGATTATTATTGCACCCATTTTTCCTGTGTGACAGATTGGGATGCAGCTCAGGGCAATGACTCATGTGCTCACATAGCAGCTCCCTGGCTCCAGGTGCAGTGCCTGCATTTCCCATACCTGCTCATCCTTAAGAAACCCACTTTCTTTCCCAGGACTCACTGCCCAGAGTGTGGCCCATCGATGCCATCAATGAGGGGGCGTGTTACAAAGGCAGAGTCTCAGCCTATGCTGACCTGAAATAAGGTTTCTACAAGGTCCTTAGAGGCCATTTGCATGCTGGGTTTCATGAGAACTGTTCCATGAAGTATCAAAGGCAGCTGAGTGTGGCACCTGCTACAAGACCCTAATGGCTCATTTCTGTGCAGGTTGAAGTTCTCTGGAAGGAAAACTAATTTTGACTCCATGAGTTTTCATTATGAAGTGTTTGAAGTGGCTCATTCAAAGCAATTTCATCTGGAAGGCAGTGTGCTATTAAGGACCTTGAAAAATTATATTTCCCACAACGACTTTACACTTAATGATATAACTTAGCAAATATTTTATTACAGTGACTGTATGCTTAATGATGCAGTTTAGCAAATATTTATTGTTGTCTGTTCTGGGCCAGGCACTGTGTGAAGTACAGGTCTTAGTGATTTCCCAAGGGAGGTGCCATTCTCACTACTCCCCGCTTATTGTAACTCATCCCATTCCTGTTTTTAAAGTTACATGTTTGTAATAGCATGGAATCTAGAACTTCTTTTTGTTTTCAAATATATAATGCATTATTACTAACTAAAGTCACCATGCTATACAATAGTTCTGCACTTTTTAAAAATGCAGCTTTCTTGTTTATTTATTCATGTGGTCAAACAACATCTAATTCATTCCAAACCCTGAACACCTTTGGGTGATCAAAGCACCATAGAAACCCATTATGTGTGTGTGTGTGTGTGTGTGTGTGTATTTTTAAATGTGTAGATTTGCGCTTTTACACAAAATTATATCCTGAAGCTGTACTTTAATGAGGATATGTTTTTAAAGAGGATTTTAAAATATCTTGATCATTTTACTACTGGTTTTATAGCTGGCAGGACTCCACTTCTGAGATTTCTTGTCTTTATCATTAACTTGGAATTCTCCCTATGTCTCAAGGAAAAACATGAATTTAGGAAAATTTATTTATGTCCTACAGGATATGACATCTCCATCATAAAGGGACTTAGATGCTGTTTCACATCTGCCAAGGAAAATGGTTTTCAGTATTTCTTTTTTTCATTTTAAATGGAGGTTTGTGGGACTCTTTATACCAGGCTGCATAGAATAACTGGTAGTTAAGATAGTGAATTTTTTTTTTTTGGAAGGGGTCAGATACCAGGGATTGAACTCAGCAGCACTCCACCACTGAGCCATATCCCCAGCCCTATTTTGTCTTTTATTTAGATGCAGGGTCTCACTGAGCTGCTTAGTGACTCACTTTTGCGAGGCTGGCTTTGAACTAGTGATCCTCCTGCCTCAGCCTCCCGAGTCACTGGTATTACAGGCATGTGCCACTGTGCCTGATGTGAATTTAAATACCTGAAATCCTCTATTAAATATCAAAGTTACACACTGGGAACTCTGCTTCTTACGGAAAACCACACCTCCCAAGTACCCTTGAGGGATGTCATTCCCAGAAAAGACATCTTGTTGGGTAATTTGGTTTTATATGGAAATAGTAAAAGATACCAAAACTTCAGGCCATAAGACTTCTTATGTCTGTGCTCTAGGAAAATGCTACTTATTCTTGGAATTGTTTGGGGATAGTTAGTTACTGAGGGTTCAGGCCAACCTGTTCGTTGTATCTTTTAAATTTTTTTTTTTTTTTTTTTGCAGTGGCAGAGCAGCAAGGGCTACATTGAAAGCAAAAAGTGGACCACTGTACATTTTCCCACTGTCAATTTATACATTCCATTTCTATGAAAACATGGGTGACAGCATGTCCAAGCTGCTTCCTGCTGAAAGAGGGCAAAGTTGGGAGAAGTAACCCAAAGTCCTTGCTCTCTTTTATGTGGGGCGTGGTCAGTGAAGGACATTCATCATCAGAGCAGTTCAAAGGTCCACAGCTGCAGATGGCAGGTGACTGGACAAGGCATAGATAGGGCAAGGATCATGCTAAGGTAAGAATAAACTAGACAGCAAAGTATTACTTTTTTGTAAATGATTAGCACAAAAGCAATTAGTATCGCAGCCAGTCTCTGAAAACCAGGAAGACAGCAACTCATATCAGTGAAAAACAGATCAAGTTTATCAATGTAGCAGGTTAGGAAGATTTGTAGGTCTATGAGGTCTGGCTCAAATCAACTCAGGACCAACTTGCAACTCTAGAGTCCTTTGTGAGCATAATTATTAGGCGCTCACATGCAAGAACGCTTCCTTCATAGCCTCTAGCTTTATTTAGTTTGGGTAGGGCTGGGTTATCTTGAAGGGCTCTGGCTTTCTGTTATGCACCCTGGGAACTAGGGCAAGTTAGTGTTATCTGTGGAAAGTTTCTCTTTCGCACATAAACCAGGACAGTTGCTCTGTGGGATGCTGGTCGTACAAGCAAAATAAGCAAGCCAATTCTCATGATAGCATTGCTTCTGCAGCCTCACATATAAAACCCTTCTCTCAGTGGGGTTGGGCAAGAAACTTAGGGCACTGTGGAAAGGATATGTGTCACTTGTCCAACCAGCCACCACTGGACAAAATGCCGTGAGAGAAAGGAGGTGCTTCTTGGCAAGACAGTAAGGTATGGAGGTGCTATTGATCAGCCTATCACACTGGGCATTCCTCATAAGCATTTTTCAATAAAACCATAGGCCTCCTATTCTGTCTCTGGGTATGTTGGGACTCATGGCAACCTGACTCACTTTCCTGTTACAACTGGGCTGTGGATATGAAAATCCTAAAGATCATCCCAAGCCTCACTTAAGACCAAACAACAATAAAACACAACAACAACAACAGCAATAACAAATGCAAACAGAGCCTTTATTTATTGCTCACTTACTACTAAGAAGGCTTTGCCAAATAATTTATTTACTCCATCCCCGTTAAGTGGCCACAGTGTGGTTCTTTGATTGGAAGGCTATGTCCAGGGGCTGGGATTGTGGCTTAGCGGTAGAGCACTTGCCTAGCACATGGGAGGCTTTGGGTTCCATTCTCAGCACCACATAAAAATAAATAAATAAAATAAAGATATTGTGTCCAGTTACAACCAAAAATAAAGATTAAAAAAAAGAAGGCTATGTCCAAATCCCACCTGTCCCTTACTAGCTCTGGGTCCTTAGGTAAATTTTACTTTCTTGTTCTTCTTGTTTCTTCATCTGTGAGATGGGAAAATTAATAGAGCCTACACCATTGAGATATTGTGAGAGTAAAATGATTTTAAATGATTAGATACATGCTAGGCACATAGAAGGCACTATTGGTGTTTAGTTATCATCTTATCTAATTTTTAAAAATCACTGTTGAAAACTACCTCCTTTCTCTCTTTTTAAAAAATTTTCTCAAAGAATATAATGTGTTTTGAAACCCCAATACATAAGATCCTTCCACAGTTAAAACTTCTACAAAAAATTTTCCTTCATATCTGATATTACAGATTTATTCATGTAACAGATTTTTCAATAGTCACACATAATACTATTACTACACTAATTTCAAAATAACACCAGTAACAGAGTCATTACCCCTGGGAGCCTCATCCTCAGGCAAACTTGGAGGTGAGGAGTCCTAAGTGGCAGGCCTGGTTCAGAATTCACTCAGCATGTGACATGAGGGCCAAAGAAGTGGGTGTTACTGAATATTCTGTCAGTGATTTCTGAAGGTGAATATTTTGGTAAGAAATAACCAGAACCCACTTGAACTCTCCATTTTAGGGAAATTAAGCAAGTGTGGGAAGCTACCTGTGAGCTATATGAGTGGTCTTTTACTTGGTACTGAGCCATGGAGACTTACATTTTTTTTTTCCTTAGGAATTATCCTGGCTTTCCAGTGTGTACCGAACTGCCCAAGGCATGAGATCTCTGTCTTCTCTCTACTAGTGAGACAACTCTCGTAGATGCAGAGTTGGCATAACCCATTGGGAACTGGACAGCCCACTTCCTACCTTATTTGGCAAAGAACATTCCATAGAAAACCTTTGATGTCCCCCCATATAAATAAAGCAAGCATAGGCTCCATCTCTCTCTTTCCAGTGTGGAAGTTTGATCCCTAAGATCGGAGAGCTGTCCTACCCCCGCTTTTAAAAAAATTACTTCCTGGGTACTGTGGTTTTTTCACCATTTTCTCTTTAATATCTTTTATTTCACAGCCAGCCCATTTCATGCAGAGAAACCCCAGTTCCGTTGCCTGCGTGGGACACTGGTGAGAAGCAAGCCTTATGGAAGAGGAGATTCTTAAGTTACTTAAGTATTAAAAGGTAGAAGCCTGTAGGAAATTTCAGGCAGGCATTTTGCAATTTCTTTTTTTTTTTTGTGAATAAAATGTAATTTTATTTTTCTCTAATCATATTCATGTGAGAAAATATCTTTCTTCCATTTCCAGAAATGATAGCTGAGACTGTCTCTTCATACTAGAAGAATCTCATTTGAGGTGTTAAAAACTGAATCCAATTTAACTCAACAGGTAAAGATCTTTTCAAACTCCTGTGGTTATCCTTCCTTCTTAACTTGATTCAGAGACTAGGATTCAACAGCAGGGAAGGAAGGCAAGGTCTGTTTTGGGATTTGCATTCACTTCTCACCCACTGTAGCCCTTTTGTCTCCTCCAACACTGGGAAAGGGGAAAGGAAATTGGAGGAAAACTAAAATGCTATTTGAATAAGTATTTTTAAAAATAATTTGGAACCCATACTCTCTGGATAGGCAGCAACTTAATTGTTAGCTCTTTTTCATAGGCATAGAATCCTCATTGGCTGTTTGGAGAATGCCTCCATGATCTCTTTTACATAGTGCATCCTGAAGTATACTCTGTAGGTGGCTGCTGGCACACACCCTATGCTCTTGAGGGGCAGCATACCCCAGAAGTATAGACTTTCTGGTTGCAGTCTACTCAAGAACCTTCTACCCCTTGATGCTTCAGAAAGTGGGCTTGCATTACATGACCCATAGCAAAACTGCATTCTGCACCCACCAAACTGCAAGTGTAATTCCTCTCAGGCAGTTTCTGCTGGTTTCCTCATTTTCTTCTTCCCTTGGTGGATCCAGAAATCTGTCTCTGTACTCACACAGCATGCTGAAGCTCTCAAGATTTCATGACACATTCTCTATACTTCTCTATACTCTGCTTCAAGGCTGTACATAAGGACCCATCATTTCCCTTGATCTGCCAGTACCTTTCTATGGGTGTAGAGCACAATGGTCTCCTCACTAGAATGCAGCCACAAGCTCAGCTGATGGTT
>NW_025999960.1:2834967-2885090 GCF_001458135.2 Marmota marmota marmota | reverse complement strand
TCTTAGTTACTCTCCTTATATCAAAGAAGACATTTGGCATTTGTTTTTTAGGGATTGGCTAGCTTCACTTAGCATAATCTGCTCTAATGCCATCCATTTCCCTGTAAATTCTATGATTTTGTCATTTTTTAATGCAGAGTAATACTCCATTGTGTATAAATGCCACATTTTTTTTATCCATTCATCTATTGAAGGGCATCTAGGTTGGTTCCACAGTCTTGCGCCTGTCTATTCTGACAATACAGATCATCTGGAGTTGGGGTGGGTATCAGGCATTACTAAACACCCTCATAAATTAGTTCTGACTGTGTAATAAGTAATTTAGGGGAAACCCAAAGTCAAGTATGGATCTAAATTCCATCTATAAAGGATTATACCATTAACTATATTGGCTGGGTTGATAGATGCCTTCAGGAGGGATAAAATTAATAAAATAAAAATTTCCTCTGAATTGACCAAGCATGTGATATTGGTTAACAAGTCCACAGGTTGTTTTTCCAGACAGAAACAACCTGTGGACTTAATTAACTAGCCAATATTTGTTGAGTTAATGTAAAATAAAATGATTGAAAAGCATCAGTGTGTATCACCTTGATATTCATCCTGTTCACTTAGTAGGTCTACTTTAGACTAAGAATCACAGAGAAGAACACCTTGAATGAACACCTTGATGGAACTGTGAGCGTGTTATGGTTTGGATGTGTGTGGTGTCCCCTAAAAGCTTGTGTGTGAGACAATGCAAGAAGGTTCAGAGGAGAAATGGTCGGATTATGAGAGCCTTAACGCAATCAGTGAATTAACCACCTGATGGTATTAATTGAGTGGTAATTGAAGGCAGGTGGGGTGTGGCCAGAGGCACTGGGGGCGTGGGTTGGGGGTATATATTTGTGTCTGGTGCCTGCAGTCCCTCTCTGCTTCCTGATCACCATGTGAGCTGCTTCTCTCTGCCACACTCTTCCACCATGATGTTCTGCCTCACCTTGAGCCTCCATGATAGAGCCAGCTGCCTATGAACGAAGACCGCTGAAACTGTGAGCCCTCAAACTTTTCCTCCTCTACAATTATTCTTATCAGATCCTTTAGTCACAGCAGCGACTAAAACAGAGGGGTTCCTGGTCAAATGAGATAGACACTTGAGAGTACAAATGGCTCCAGGCTGGGCAATCGTGTGACCATTTGGCATCCTGTATATTTCCTTGTTTGTTAAATAACCCTCCAGTGATGATGTGCTAGACTAATGATGGAGGTTCCTAAACTTTCTTGCACATTAGGATCACCTGAAGAATTTCAAAACCCTAAGGATCAGGTCACACCACGTATTAACTAATTGAGTGCCTTGGGTGAGAGCCAGGCATCAATGCTTTTAAAGGTATCCCTAAATTATCTTCTTGTGTTACAATGCTTGGGAACCATTATCAGTAGCTGTTAGTTGTCCTAACAAGAGGCTTTGAAAGGGCATTTAAGAAACCCTAGGTGGAGAACTACAGAATTAATGAACTTAACAAACCACTTGGTGGCAGTAAACTCCCTGTTAACCACAGTGTGAGTCTGAACTGCTGGGCAGGACTCTTAATTTCTATTCCTTTGTGGGAGTCTCCTTGCTTTATTTATTTAGGTTCTTAAACAATGTCTCAACTAAAAAAAAGGGTATGGCTTTCTTTTATTTTTTCTTACAGACTGAATTATGCATAAAGACTAGACATTATGACCTCTTGTAAAAAATTGAATTTTGAGAGTTAAATTGTAACATGTCTCTTATCAGCCTGAATAAACACTTGTGTACCCTGAGAAGAAAACTGGATTATGTTCTGTGTATTCTCATGTATGTTAAAAATGTCACAATAACTTGCCAAAAAGGCATGTGTTGTTCTGTTGAAACAGCTTTTAATCTTTCTCCACACAATTTGTTGCAGCAACCTTCTCAGCTTTTGTCCATTTAAGGGAAGAGAGATGCACCTGAAAATGTAATTTAACAATAATTCTGAGTTAGTAGATTAGGTGTGGGCATATTGGAACTGATAAATCCAAGTTTGGTTAATGAGGACCCATAATAGGCAAGTTAATTATGGTGTAAGAGACTTAGTGTTCATGCTGATCAGTGGAAATGAGATTCATAGGAGTTTTAGAATTCTCATTTCCAATTCAGAGTTTGTCACCTATTGGTGGTGAAAACTCAGTCAGTCCACTGAAACTCCCTGACTCATGACTCCTCATCTGAAAATTATTGGGTAGAAGGATCCTAGGGTCTTTTTCTTTCCTCTAAAATATAAATAAATAAAATTATATAAAATGCTGTTTTCCAAATTCATCCCTGGGGAATACAGTGGGAATATAACATCTAGTTTGGGGTAGGGTTTCTTCTAAATAGACTTCACACACATGCCATAAAAACTTTCTGGAGGTTTTACATTCATATTATGTGGTAGTGATAAAAGAAACTTATTTCAGCTCGAATCAAAGGAATTCAGTTGTTTCCCCCTTGCCTGGATAATCAGTCTGCATGATCAGAGTTAGGTCATTGCAGCAACCCTGTGACTGCCTGGGAGCCAGACTTGCATGGTGTGGTGAGAAAAGGTTTTTTACCTAGTTTATGGCCTTCTGGTAGAGTGCATTTCTCTCTCCCTCACTGGGGATGGAGGAGTAGTATCTAAACATTCTTACTCTGTATAAAGAAGAGCAGAAATGGAGATTATTTATATGAGAGGCCTCACACAGGTTCTGGAAGTGATTTTAGTTTAACCCTTTTCCATTTGTTCCTTTGAAATCTCTTACATTAGCTCTCTGATGCAACTACTTCTGATTGCTTGCCACCTCTGGGTGTGCTTCTTTATATGCAGAGCCAGGTTTGTTAGGAGTGACTGGTTTTGGGCGAGGTGGAGAGTTAGTCCCAAACCTAACTCATCTCAAAATATGTGCAAATATTTGTGCTAAACTATCTCATGATTTCACAGAAAGCTCTTGCACATCAACAGAGACCATGTAACTAAAATTATCCTTAATGTTTGCTATAGTCTGAATGCTTTCTTCCCTCCAAATTGATATGTTGAAATCTTAACTCTCAAGGTGATGGCATTAGGAGGTGGATTCTTTAGGAAGTGATTAGGTCATGGGGTAGACTCTTCATGGGTGAGATTAGTGTTACAAAAAAGGACCAGGGAGACCTGGAGGTATAGCTCAGTAGTAGAGCACTTGCCTAGTATGCATCAGGTCCTGGATTTGATCCCCAGCACTGTGTTTAAAAAAAAAATGAGGGGTAGGGGAGGGCAAAGATCAAGGGAGCTTGTTTGCCTTTTCCACCATGTGAGGACCCGGCAAGAAAGTGCTGTCTTTGAGCCAGAAAGTGGACCTTCAACTTGATAGTGGATTTCCCAGCCTCCAGAACAGTGAGAAATGAATTTCTGTTGTTTATAAGTAACCTAGTTTGTGGTGTTTTGTTAGAGTAGCCTGAACAGATCAAGAAAATAGTCAGATTATAGCATTGGGGGAAAAAAGCAAGTTTAACTATTTTATCACTGCAACTTAACATTGTACTGGAGGCCTAGTTAGTATAATAAGGAACACACAATAAAGGAACACAGATTGTCAGGAAGTAAAGTGGTTTTTATTCACAGATGACATGATTATATCTATAGAAAATTCCAAGCACTCTACAAATAAATACATAAAACTATAGTTAGTAAGTCATTTTAGCAATGTTGTCAGATGAAAGGTCAATACAGATTATCTTAATACAATTAGACAATTTTAAAAATGTTGTACCACAAAGGCACAAAGATAATGAGAAATTTTTAACAAAATATTTATAGTATCTCTTATGTTGAAACTACAAAGCATTGCTGAGAAAAACTGAAGGAGAGCTAAATAAATGGAGACAGAAATATGTCCATGAGTTGGAAAACTCATGTTAAGATGTTAATTATTTTAAAATTAGACATTTGGTGAAATTCCTATCAAAACTTCAGAAGACCTTTTTTTTTTTGGTAGAAATTTACTCTAAAATATACATAGAAATGCAAAATACATAGAATGGCCAGAACAATCTTGAAGGACTTAACCATGTAACTTTGAGGCTTAAATAAGGGCTGGGGTTGTAGCTCAGTGGTTGAGTGCTTGCCTTGCATGCAGGAGGCACTGGGTTTGATCCTCAGCACCACATAAAAAAATAAATAAACAAAGCTATAAAGCTTAATTGATATTAAAAAAATAATAAAAGACAAGTCCATTAAAAGGGGGGCAAAGGATATGCACTTCTTTTGATGAAGAAAGAAATATGAGTGACCAATAATCACATGAAAAGATGTTCAGTGTCATTACTCACTAGAGAAATGCCAAACTACAGTGACATAACACTTTATCCCCTTCAGGGTGGCTGTAATAGAGCATGGACAAGGAACTAGTGTTGAAGGTGGTGTGAGAAATTGGAGCACTCATGGGAAATGTTGGGAAAAATGTAAAATGGTGCAGTCATTTTGGAAAACAGTTTGGTAGTTACTCAAAATTTAGTTCCATGTAACCCAGATATTTACATAAGAGAAGCCGAAAGACATGTCCAATCAAGAGCTTTTACATGAATACTCGTTATTTACAGTATTAAAGGCAGCATTGTTTATAATAGCAAAAAAGGGGAAACAATCCAATGTCCATTTACAGATAAATGGGTAAAAACTGTGGCATAGCCATACAACGGAATATTAAACAACATTCCATAATAAGAGATGCACTTTGGGTCCATGCTATGATATGATTGAATGCAGAAAATGTGTTGAGAATAAGGGGACAGATGTACATTGTTATTTCACTTACATGAAATATTCAGAATAGACCAAACCATAAAGACAGAAAGTCAGTTAATGCTGGGGAGGTGGCTCAGTGGTAGAGCATTTGCCTAGAGTTCACAAGGCCCTGGGTTCCATCGTCAGTGCTGTAAAACAAAACAAAAGAAAACACCCAGAAAGTAATTGTGCATATCAGGGGATACAGGAAGAAAAATAGGAATGACAGCTAATGGGTATAGGATTTTTTTCCTGGGGCAATATAAATGTTCTAGTGTAAGGTAATGGATATGGTTGCACAATTTTGTGAATATACTAAAAAACAATAGATTATTCTCTTTAGAAAAGTAAAACTAGTGAAAATTCACATATGCACAACACTGTGTAGCTTTCAAGGAGACACAAATATTGAAGATACCCTAAGCATATAACAGTGAGTGGTCTTGAGGTGAAGGGGATAAAATAAAATAGGAATAGGAAAAAATCCCATTAAAAAAAACTGCAAGGAGAATACATTAGTGGTGGCCTGGGGTGAAATTGGAGGCAGGATTTAACTACAAAATGGAAGCATGACAGTCTTTTATCCAGTGATGAAATTGTTCTGTATTCTGATTTTTGTGGTTGATTTGAAAATTTATATTTTTTAAAAATGCATAGAGTAGTACATCAGAAGAAAAAGTCATTTTAAAAAACTGAATGCAATGTTTAAAAACAGTGTGTTGTGGTTTCTGTTTTTATTTTAACCTCTCCATTTGTTCATAAAAAACATGTGTTACTCTTCTCTGTGAGCCACCTCCCTTACTTTATTATTATTATTTTTTTACCAAGTCATGCATTTATCAATTTGTTGGTTATTTCTCAGTTTAGTACATGAAAGGTGTGCTGCATAAATTTATTCAGGCTTTTGTAGACAGAATTTCAGAGATGGATAAACCATTCCTATTATTTTCCTACTGAACCAGAAAGGTGTTGATTTCTTTGACATTAGAAACTACCTTAAAATGTTTCCAGTATCAGGCTTGAATATAATCACTTGCTACTAAAAAAGAAAAAAAGAAAAGAAACCCAAACAAATGGAGCTTGTGTTTAAAAAAACCAGAAGTTTATGTTGTAAAAGATCTTCCACTCATAAGAGTCCCTCTTACTCTCTGATCTCCACCGCGGGTGTTATAAGGAGATTACTACTTGTGTCATGCAACATTTTCTGAATTTATTCTGGGTGGTTTTTCAGAGCATCACCTGTGTAGGTGATTTCTGCTGCACATCATGTAATTTCAGTTCTCCCTCTAATGCTCTTTTTAAGGCAGCACATACCACCAGGGTCTCACTATAGCTGCTCTCTCTGGATCCCCCACTGGAGGTGATGTCACATGTTTCTTCTGGGCCTGTGCAAAAGTGAGCTTTAGATCAGAATAAATCTATTTGTGCTAATATGATCAAAAAGAGGATAGTTTATTTCAGTTGTGACATTGGGTTTTCATTTCTGTTTCAATTGACTTTGTATTTTGTTTTCAATTATTGATGATTATCTAGGGACCAGAATATTTAAATACCCCCAATAAAAGTGTAGAAATATTTATTTTTGGTCCACATTACAATTAGGGTAGTTGTTACTTAGATAATGAGAATAGCCTTTTATGAATTTTTTGGTCTCCCCACCCTCAGTTTTCTGTTTTGTTTTTTTTTTTTTAACTGACATTTTTTTTCTATTTCTTTGAAGATGGGCTTTCTGATTTTCATGTATGGATATCCAATGTCCAGTTTACGTCACAACACTGTAGAGAAGTAGCTTTCACCCTTTGAGAGCTGGCTCTCTGTAATAACCATGCTCTTTGCCCCAGCACAGAGGTAAGATGGGACCCACTGATTTGTACATAAAAACATCTAGGATCCCTTTCCTTTAGAAGTTTGTCTAAGAGAGAAAAATGGTAGAGGGATTTTGTTTTTTATATACGACCAGGTATGCGTCTCAAAAGCTGCATGTAAAATGGGAAAATCTGAAACTAGTTTGAGTACATCAGAGGACCACCTTACTACCAAGTCAAAGCTTTGGAGAATTCTTTTTAAAAAGGGAGAATTGATTTCTCATTACTTTCTTAGTTTGGACTTTTGTAAACTAGGTCTTTTAAAGCAAGGCTGATTTTGATTTTTAGGACACTGAAAAGTTTTTTTTTTTTTAAAGTAATATTAATAGGCTAACGGGATGAATTTGTTTTTTGTAGCTTTAATTTGTGACAAATTTTGAGAAGCTAAATTAATCTAGGTTTTGAGAATCAAAAATCCATTTCAGACTTTCTTATTCTTTTTGGTTTTATATGGGGACAATTTTTTGGGGGAAAGTTTGGGATGAAGAGGGTTCATTGGGCCTCATCATTAGGAGAGGGAGGAGACATAGGGAAAAAGAGCCCAGGGGAGGCTTAGACATGCAGAAGTGTCCTAAGGTGGTACAGGTCATTGATATTAAAAACACCTCAGCTGTGGAACCCATCCTTCAAAGAAATCATACTCAGAAGCCTAATATATTGAGATATAAGCCAAGCTGCTTGGTTGAAGCAATATAGGAAGAGCCTGGCACCCTACTGATAAAGGGCCATTTCTGCCATGGAATTTAATGTGTGTCACTGATTAAAGGTTCAGACCAACTGCTCCTGGAACCTGGGGCTTCCATGTGCCAGCTGTGTGACTTGGATCAGCTGCACCACCACTGTGAGCCTTGGGGCCTTGATCTGTGAAATGCAGGTTAACTCGACCTTGAAGGTTCCTGTAAGGCTTAAGAAATGGAGAGAAACTGCTTGGCAGACTGTCTGCATGTGACAAGATCCAGTGAATGTTTAAACCACCAGTTAGCATCCCACCTGACCTAAAATTTTCATCTAGAAAATCACTAAGGGATTTCACTACTGTGTTGCTGGAAGTGACTCCAGAAGAAAGCATGAAAAGGGAATCAATACCTCTGAAGGGAAGAGGAACCTGCTGTTTCTTCTCTGGGCTTCTTTAACTGACACTTGGGTTTACGAATTGAGATTTCTAGATAACAAGCACAGATTGTTGGAGCTGGAGCAATACGAGAGCACCCACTCAATGGCCTCTTGGACTCATGTGCAACCTGAGCGACAGAAAGGTTGCCAAATGCCCAAGGCTGACCAATTGCAGGACACTGATTATTCACATTCCTTTACCATGAGAAACTGTTGTAAAAATTGGAAGCAAGAATTCACTGCACAATGATGTAAGGAAAACTTCTGGGGTGAAGAAAATGTTCTCTAGCTTGTTGGGGATGTGAGTTTCATATTTTTCTCAAAATTCATTGAACTGTTCATTTAAGCTCTGTGCAATCTACTGTATGTAAATTGTCTCAGCTAAAGAAATTGGAAAGTGTAATGTTGAAATGTATCCATTGAAATCCATGTGTTTTAATTATTCTTTTTTTGGGTGGAGGGGTCGTTTCTGGGATTGAAATAGGGGGCACTTAACCACTGAGCCACACCCCCAGCCCTATTTTGTATTTTATTTACAGACAGGATCTCACTGAGTTGCTTAATGCCTTGCTTTTGTTGAGGCTGGCTTTGACTCCCTATCCTCCTGCCTCAGCGTCCTAAGCCCTGTGTTTTAATTCTTAACCTCCAATACTTCAAGAATGTGGCCTTATTTGGATATAGGGTTTTAATAGAAGTAATTGAGATAAAATAAGATAATTGGGTTGGCCTGAGTCCAATATGCCTGGCGGCCTTATATAGAAGGAAAACTTGGATGTAAAGAATTATAGAGGGAAGATGACCATTTACAAGCTACTGAGAGAGGTCTGGAACAGATCTTTATCTCACAGCCTCAGAACCAACACCATAATCTCAGCCTTTTAGCACCCAGAATTGTGAGGTGATAAATATCTGGCTTTCATGTTACCCTGTTTATTGTTCTTTGTTGTGGCAGTCCTAATAAACCATGCTGAAAGAAAGGAGGGATTTTGGTCCCAGGCCAATACTAATCAATAACACTTAAAACTTGAAGCATGCAATGCCTATGTTATAGGCATTAAACTGAGCACTTAATATGCATTATCATAATTATCAAATATAACATTAACAACACATTTAATATTTATAACATTAGAGGTGGATACTGTTATTTATTTTCTCCTATTTTATTTGCTAATCTTTCTAGCTTCCTCAGATGGAGTCTTCAGTGATTTTTCAAATCTTTTTTTCTAAAATTGCAATATGACTGTAAGTATCTCTGTAATTGCTGCTTTAGTTACATATCATAGGATTTAATCTCTTCTGTGTCTCATTCAATTAAAAATATTTTCTAATTTCTGTTGTGAATTCTTTTACTCCTGGGTTATTTAGTGAATATTGTTTTGATTATGCTATAGTTTGGATGTGAATGCCTTTCAAAGGTTCATGTGTTAAAGGGTTAAATTTCATTCTTCTACATATGGATTTCCAGTTTTCCTATCACCATTTATTAAAAAGGCTATCTTTTCTCCAACAAATATTTTTGGCACCTTTGTCTAGTATCAGATAATTGTACTTATGTGGTTTTGTCTCTGTCTTCTATTTCATTGATCTTCATTGTCTGTTTGCAGCCAGTATCATGCTGTTTTTGTTATGAAAGCTCTGTAGTATAATTTGAGGTCCCATATTGTGATGCCTCCTGCTTTGCTTTTCTCACTAAAGATGATTGCTATGGTTCTAGGCTCTTATTCTACCAAATGAATTTCATAATTGCTTTTTCTAATTCTGCGAAGATTATCATTGGGTTTGATGGGAATTGCATTGAATCTGTATAGGGCTCTTGGTAGTATGGCCATTTTGACAATATTAATTCTATTTATCCATGAACAAGGAAGGTCTTTCCATCTTCTAAAGCCTTCAGTTTCTTTAGGGTTCTATATTGTTTGTTGTTGGTCCTTCACCTCTTTTCCAGATTGATTTCCAAGTATTTTATCTTTTGAGGCAATTGTGAATGCATTAGTTTTCCTAATTAAACCAATGCTTTGTTCATTGAACTTTTGTATTTTTTTAAATTCTCAATTTCATCAATTTTGGCTCTGATTTTAATTATTTCTTCTAATGATTTTGGTGTTGGTTTGTTCTTTTTCTAGGCTCTTGAGATGTGATGTTAGATTATTTATTATCTTTCTATTTTTTTAATGTCTGAGCTCAATGCAATGAACTTTCTACTTAGAACTGCCTTCATAGTGCCCAAGAGATTCTGATGTTTTATCACTATTCTCATTTACTTCTAAGAATTTTTTTGTTTCTCCCCTAATTTCTTCTGTTATCCATTTGCCATTCAAAAGTATATTATTTATCTCCAGGTGTTAGATTGGTTTCTGTTTTTATTTTATTGTTCATTTCTAATTTTATTCCATTATGATTTGATAGAATGCAAGGTATTATCTCTTGTGTTTGCTAAGATTTGCTTTATGACCTAAAATATGGTCTACTTTAGAAAATTCCATGTGCTTCTAAGAAGAAAGTGAATTCAGTCATTGCTGGATGAAATATTCTATAGGTTAGGTCCATATTGTTAACTGTATATTTTAGTTCTATAGAATCTTTACTTGTTTTTTGTCTGAATGATTTAACCAGTGTTGAGAAAGATGTGTTAAAGTCACCCAGTAGTAATATATTGAGGTCTATTTGATTCTTAATATTGAGAAGGATTTGATGTATGTAGATGGCTCTGTTGTTTGGGGCAAAAATATTTATAATCATTATATCTTGTTGATGTATAATTCCCTCAAGCAGTATGAAATGATCGTCTTTGTCTCTCCTGATTAATTTGGCTTGAAGTCCACTTTATCTGATATAAGAATAGCTACCCCTACTTGTTTGAGTCCTTCGTGAATGTATGATTTTTTCTACATCCTTCTGCCCTCAGTCTGTGGATATCTTTCCCTGTGAGGTGAATCTATTACAGAAAGAATATTGTTGGGTCTTATTTTTTAATCCAATCTGCCAACCTATATATTTTTGGGGTGTATGTGTGGGGTACTGGGGATAAACCCACGTGAGCTTAACCACTGAGCCACATCCCCAGACCTTTTAAATTTTTTTTAAATTTTGAGACAGGGTCTCACTAAATTGTTTAGGGCCTTGCTAAGTTGCTGAGACTGGCTTTGAACTTTTGATCATCCTGATTCAGCCTCCTGAGTTGTTGGGATTACAGGTGTGTGCCATTTTGTCCAGCCCAATCTACATATTTTGATTGAAGAGTGTAGACCATTTACATTCCATGTTACTATTGAGATAATTTTATTTCCTGCTATTTTGGTTTACTTCTAATGTTCAAACTGGACTTGATTCTCCTTTAATTGACTATTCTTTCAGTGTAATTCTTCCTTTTGCTGGGTTTCATTTTTAGTTTTTACTTCATGAAATATTTTATTGAGTATGTTTTATAGTACAGGCTTTCTAGTTACGAATTCTTTTAGCTTCTGTTTATCATGGAAAGTTTTTCTTTCATCTTCAGTTCTGAAGCTTAATTTTGCTGGGTATAGTATTCTTGGTTTGTATCCACTTTCTTTCGAGTGTGATATCTATTTTTCCAAGCTATCCTGGATTTTATGGTCTGGGCTGAGAATTCAATTGAAATCCAGATTGATTTACCTCTAAATATGACCAGCTGTTTTTCTCTTGTGGCTTTTAAAATTTTATCCTTATCTGTATGTTAGGCATTTTCATTAAAATGTGACTTGGAGTGGCTCTATTGTAATCTTGTACATTTGGAGTCCTAAATGCTTCTTGTATTTGAATTTCCATGTCATTCTTAAGGTGTGGAGATTTTTCTGATATTATTTCATCGAAAAGATTGTGCATCTCTTTAGCTTGTATTTAGAGCCTTCATCTGTGAGTGATTCTTAAATTTGGCCTCTTAATATTATGCTAGATTTCTTGAATATTCTGTTCATGATCTCTTAGCATCTTTTCTTTATGGTCAACATTATTTTCAACATTATACTTTGAGGCCTAAAAAATCTGTCTTCAAAGTGTCCTAATCCATTGGTGATGCTGTCCATCAAATATTTAATTTGGTTTATTGAGTCTTTCATTTCCAGGATTTCTCGCTGGTTCTTTTTTAGAATCTGTCTTTATTGATCTTTCACTTCCTATACTTTCTCTATAAGGGGAGATTTCTAATGAATATGCCTCATTTCCCTGATTCTTTTAATTGAGTCATTCCTTTCTCAACCCATTTCCTGATTTTGGAGTTGTTTCAAGTCATCACTCAAGAACATAAAAGCATTGGATTTCAAAGCATCCAGGAAAGTTTATGAGCATGTAGGGGTGGGAAAATGAGCTCTCTGACAGGGGAGACTACTGACATTTCATATAATTGACAAAGCTGTCTGGCCTCTGTCAGAAATATTTATAGAAAGGAATAATGGCATTCTGATTTCTCTAGAAGAATTGGTGGGGGGGGGGGAACCCTCCTTACAGCTTTGCTTTTACCCACAGCACATTCTGTGAAGAATTATCTTCTGGCCTCAATACATGTGTGTCTATTGCAGCCATCACAGGAAAAGATGGGATGTTGCAAAGGATGCTCCCTTATAAAACAGGAGACTCCGGGCTACAGATTTCTTAACAACCTCTTCATGTTAGTTCAAAAGAAATCCCAATTTGAATGGACAGATTTCATGGTGGGGGTGGAGTACAAAGAGTCACAAAACCATTTCAAGAATTAATGATTAGTTTATATACAGTAACTTCTCCAATCTTAAGAATATAGGTAAAAATTTTATCACCATTTTATAGATAATTCAATTTTATATAAAAATTGATAAGTAACTAAAAATATAAGTGAAAACATTCTAAATGAACTTAAAATATTCTCATCTTTTAAAAAAAACACTTAAATGAGCTTATTTGTAATTGTCCATTTAATAAGTTTTAAATATTTATACTTTCTCATTTTCTCCTGACAACAATTATGAGGTTTTTGGATCAGAGGTAGATTATTTACTTATAGAATATCCTTGTGTTGGTTTGTAGTCCTTAATTCCTGTTTTGGGGCAATGCAATAGGAATAGATGTCATCCCGCAATCAGAGATATAGAGTGAGCCTTAATATAGGGGAGAAGCCCCCAAATTATAAACCTGGGAGTTTAGGTTGGGATTGCTGCACAGGTTCTCCTCCTCTCTGGAGAGAGGAAGAGAAATTTTATCTTTTGGAAGCAGAAATTCCCTAGGTGTTACAGATCTTTGGAATATAAACATAGGCTAGGAATTTATTACCCTTTGAATTGTGAATAAATGGCTCCAGGGGAGATAGACTAATAAATCTCTTAGGAGTAATTCACAATCTCCAGCTTTTATTGCATGGCTATTTTCAATCATTCTTTAACCCAGGTTGCCAGTAATGTTTGGGCAGGAAACCATAATTCTGCAGAATATGAAAATATTAGTTGTTTCTTAACACTATACAATGTATTTTGATAGAATTATATCTTCCTTTCATGGACAAATGATCATTTTATCCAAAGGCTGGTAGCATAACAGAGTCAGAGAAGATAGTGGTGAAAAGTAACTGGATTATGAAAAGTCCGAAACGTTAAAAGTTGGGATATGTGGATAGACAATAGGCAATCAATGAATATATCTGGTAATTTGAATTTAAAAAAGAGTAGAAAAAATGTGGTGTCAGATATAGAAGAAACAAACTACATGAGAACAGAAATGAAGAATGTGAGACTTTAAAAAATAGTGGGGGTCAGGGCTTGTAGGAGTGAGAGTGGGAAGGGTGGGAATATAAGATTCAATGGTGTCAAATTCATTTTAGAAAAACAAGGAGAGCTGAGGCCTGAGAGAACCACCTTAGGAATTTTCTTTAGATAGCATCATTCAGAGCTTTTATTAAGAATGTGAGTGTGTCTGCTGCTAGGTGTGTACGGAACATAAAAGGTGGCAGGAAAGGAGAAGGCAGATGGGAAAAAAAGGAACAAATTGCTGTAAATCCATAGGAGATTGATTCTAACTTTTTAGAAAAGAACTATGACTTTTTAAAACAACTGGTAACAGTGATCTGGAAGATAAAACATACGTAAGCTATTTTGAAGTGTCATTAACCGACACACTTAAGTTTCACAAGTAAATCTTAGCTGGGTCATCTGTGTAGGTATTTTTCCCTCTGGTTATATTAATAACTTTTCAATCATATAGTTTCCAGTTTGGTTTCTTGTTAACGTCCATCACATTTGTTAATTACTTTCTACTGATTCTCCTTACTTCACTCTGGAATTGCTGCCCCTGTCTTGAGCTGGTGTCTAGTGCCCACTGCAGCTGGAATATGGCTTTGATGTATTCTCCCCTCACCTGACAGAACCGAATATGGACCAAAAGGCATCAGACCAGATGCACATTTGGGGTCTATCATTAGTTACTGTGTTAGTCACTGTTCTAAACATCTCTCAGGTGATCTCATAGTTAGGATCCAAAAGCAACAAGTCTAGATTTGGAGTCCCAAGGAATCGAGCAGTTTCTAGTCAGAAATCACTCCAAGAACATAAAATGATGCAAAAACCCCAGCGATTGGACATTTCCATTCACCTTATTTAGAGACTTTCTCCAAAACACAGGTCAGTTAAACATACTGTAATGGTTTGGATCTTAAATGTCCCCATAGGGCCAGTATGCCAGTCACCAGCCTGTGATGCTCTTGGGAGTCTTTAGGAGGTGGGGCCTAGTGGAAGGAAGATAGGTAATTGGGGTGTATTTTGGAGGGGATATTGGGACATGGGCCCCTTCTTGTCTGTCTTTGCTTCTGGCCAGGATGAGCAGCTCTTTTACCATAAACTTCCACTATGATGTGCTGCGCTGCCACAGGCCCAAAATAACAAGGTCAACTGACCAGGAACTGAAAGCCAAAATAAATCTTCTCTCAAGTTGACTTATCTCAGGTAGTTGTTACGATAAAAAAGAGCTGAGTAACATACTTTGGGAGAAACATCTGAACATCATATTCCCTTCTTGAAAATTCCCAAGATATATGATCATATATATTTATGACTCTCATAACAAAGGAGCCTACTTATCTTTGCTTAACTCAGCATTTCCTGAGTTTATTTGACCATTAATCTCCCACTGGCCTCACTCAGAACTTCTTTTTCCAGAAAGACACTTTGGGAAATGCTGCTCTTGACTGAGGAGGGATAGAATCAATTCAGGTAAATGTTGCATCTACCCAATGCTTGAAGGTCCTAACACAGCTCTCAGGAGAGGTGATGGCATCACAGCTGCATGAGTGTGCAGAAGAAAAGGGCTCTTGGATTCACAAGGCTTCTAAATGTGTCCCTTAAGGAGACTCCCTAGATTGAAAGAACCAGCCATGCTGTGGGTGGAGCTGGAGTCTGTCTCACCAGCATTCCCAGGTGGTTCAGGGCACTCTCATGGTGAGCTATGACATTAAACATTAGAAATTGTAAGCCATGATTGTTCAAACGCCTTTAGATTTGGCATAGTTTGTTCATCATTTTCCCCCCAGGTATTTCATGGCTGAAATAAAACACTGAATTCTTCCTTTGCTTTTTCTTCAGAAAGGGAATGACTGTGCTGTTCTTTTTGTCTACTTTTAAAAAATAGCACTTTACATTTGCTTAAAAACTTGCAGCTGGAGGTAGACATATTTGGCAGGAGATCACAGATCTGATACATGTTCGTATAACTAACTCTTAGGTAATGCAAAATTTTGAAATGTTTACAAAGCTAGCATGATTAAATAACTTTCTACCCTTTGTGGGCTTATAAAGGTCCTTTCATGTTTTATTTATTTTGTACCAGAAATTGAACCCAGGGACGCTTAACCACTGAGCTACATCCCCAAACCTTTATAAGTATTTTATTTAGAAACAAGGTCTCACTGAGTTTATTAGGGCCTCGCTGAGTTGCTGAGGCTGGTTTTGAACTTGTGATCCTCCTGCCTCATCCTTCTGAGCCCCTGGGACTACAGGCATGCGCCACTGCACCTAGCTCCAAGTTCTTTTGGTAGAAACTCCACATAAGGTGCTCTTTCTGGCCTGGTAGAATTGCCGACAACCTACTCATGTAGTGCCTTCTATTTACAAAAGACGGTAGAATTATTTGGTTCAAATAGGCAGGTTTACATAATCATCTTTGAATCAGGGCATCAGCAAAGCTGGTGTCACTAAGAAGTATCAAGATGTACACAATTCACACACATAAGAAGAAATCATGCCTCCAAAATGATTCTTCAACTGGATTCTTCAACTGGATTCACCATTTTGTCTCCCTCCCGCTTCTGCCACAAGGTTCTACCTTGTCTGATGTAGTTCACAGCATGAAAATCCTGGCAAATCACATACAAATAAAATCTTAAATGATGTCCACTTATATGAAAAGCAAAGGAAAAAGGAAAGTCGACACTCCTGAAGTTCAAAAGCATATGCAAAGGTCTGGAAAAAAATCAGAAAATTGGTGTTGATACAGGAAACGAGGGGATCAGTGCACGTCCTAAATCATAAGGAAGCCAATTAGCACAGCAACATAATTTAGATGTTTCTGCTGTATTTAGAATGGACATTTGACAATTTAATAGGTTCCTTCCATCTCTGTCACCCAACAAATAAAACTATGGGTTTGGCTTTGAATGTGGAAAAAGTTGAGATAGTGTCCGAGTAATAAAAACATGATCGGTGCTTGTCAAATCCCTCGACTGGTGGAAGCCTTGCTTGTCCTCTGTTCTGCCCTATCTGAGAAGATCAATTTCATTTTGGAGCAGAAAATCCTATTGAAGGGCCAAGGAAGACGAGCTGCATTACTTCAAAGGCCCCATGACAGCTGAGAAAGCTGTTTCAAGAGAGATTATTGAGGCAGCTGCACAGGGAAGCAGCTGTGATTAGTCCTGATCCTTCTCTGCAGACCCCTCTGATGGGCAAAGACTATATATCCCCAAGCCCCCTGTGAGTGGTTGTCAGGAGTGGCCAGATAAGAGCTGAGCACCCCCTGGCTTTGAGCAATAGAAATGTGGAGACTGGCTTCCCTGACCAGGAAGCAGGTGGATCCCCATCTCTGCTCAGCAGAGGAGCAAAGCTTTGGGAGTGGGCATTACCAATGGAGCGGGCTGCCTTCTTGTCCCTTTGTAATCCTACCCCTTATCTTTTTTGGATAGAATCTTCCATGGAACCTTCCCTTGTGTGCCCCCTATATAGGAATAAAGAATCCAGGTGGCTCGCTCTTTCCAACGGACCCCTAAGGTTGCAGAGCCATCACCCGACTCTAAGAAAAAAGGTGCTTTCTGCATCTGTGTAATTATTTCATGCCAACCCAGATTCACCTGGGTGACCTTGAATGATCTAGTCACTTGTTGCGGCAAGTGGTAACTGAGGAACAAAAAAATCCCAGTACTGCCTCTGAGAGGGGCCAAAGGATATTGTAACTTTAATGAGGTTAAAAAAAACAAAACCTGTGATGGGGGTGTGGGGGACCAAAAAAATAAATTCTCTGTTCTTTATGTGCCTAAGAGCAGTCCTGGGCATCTCAGATGTAAGAACTTGACGTGATTACAAAAGGGCATATATTGGCCAGGATTTATTGACTCAAACTGAGTTCCTGACCTCTGATAGAGGTGTCCAGTGAACATGGAGAGGGCAATTCCTGTACTCACTCTTTCCCTGATGTCAAGCAGAAATAGCATACTTGGGACATTTTCCTCCTTTTATTACAAAAGAGGTGATTTCTTAAAACTTGATCTTATTTCTCTGGATTTGGGGTTTCTTAAAATAAACATCTGAAAGTACTAACTATGGGAAAGATCTGAGCAGTTCCCTAAGGTCTTCCATAGGGGACTCGCCCGTCTGCTTTGTCCAGGGGCTGCCTTCTCTGCCTGGGCCTCAGCCCAGCTTCCTGGATTTTATGTTCACTTATGATCCCATGGCCACTGTGACAGTCATGTTCACTAACCACAGAATGGTTTTTCTTATTTTTTTAAAGATTTTTATTTGTTTTAGTTTTACGTGACAGTAGAATATATTTATGCACTTTGATATACCCTATATAGATGGGATATAATTTCTCATTTTTCTGAGTGTACATATTACAGAATCACATTAGTTGTGCAATCATGTATATACGTAAAGTAATAACGTCTGTTCAATTCTACTATCCTTCCTATCCCCACGTCCCCTCCCCTTCCCTCCCTTCACTTCCCTCTATCTAATCTAAGGTAACTCTATTCTTCTCTAGTTTTTTCCTTTTTGATCAGAAACCAGAAACAAGTTCACTCTGAGCTTTCCAAACCAGGAACAAATATCCACAAGGAGGAAGGAAAGAAGGGGAAAGAGAATCCTAAGGAAAGAAAATATAAGCTAGGTGAGAAGAGCTTATTATTCATTGTGTTCAGAGTAAGGACTTTGTTGTAACAAATAGCCCTGAACTAGCATTGGCTTGTTGGCATTCTTTGTAACTTACTGAGTCTGTTTCCAAACCTTGTCCTCCATCCTGATAATGCATAGACATTTTGTTTTTATTCCTAGTAATAGAATAGGTCTGAAAGTAATATCCTCTTTCTCAAGGTAACAATTTCTATAGGCTTCCCCCAGCCACAGGCAAGAACTACATAATTTATGAAACAAAGCTAAATTTATTTAAAATATTCAACAACCAGAAAAATAAAATTTGATTTCTTTCAAATTCAGTTGTATAAGACATAGGCTTTTATTTCTTATTCACCACATGCCTATGGAAGGATAAAACCATCTTTGTGTCTTTCCTTTTTAATTAAACATGAGTTTCAGTTATATTGGAGACTGAGTCTTCAGAAAAGCCAAGGGAGGATTATCTCTCCTGGAAAAATGAATAATTCAAGAGATGTGTGTGTTTTCATGTCAATTGTCAGAATAAACTTAAGCATATCTTGAAGCCGACGTCCACAGGTATGTTATACAAAGTCCTGTTCACAGTTTTTTTTTCTATTTAAAGAAACTTAGAGTTCCCTTAGTATAAAAATATATATATTTGCCAGCATGGTGGTACACATCTTTAATCCCAGCAATTCAGGAGGCTGAGGAAGGAGGATTGTAAGTTTGAGGACAGCCTCAGCAACCTAGCAAAACCCTGTATCAAAACAAAACAAACCAAACAAAAAAATAAAAAGGGCTGGGTATGTGGTTCAGTGTTGAGCACCTCTGGGTTCAATCCCCAATAGTCCCCTCCTTGCCAAAAAATCCAACAAAAAATCCAACCAAACAGAATCAAACCAGACTTCACTGAATTGGAAAAGCCTAGTGAGTTTTAGCCCACTTTTAAAATTAAATTATTTATTTATTCTAATTTGTTATATACAATGGCAGAATGCAGTTCATTTCATATTATACATATAGAGTACAATTTTTCAAGTCACTCATGTACACAAAGTATTTTCACACCATTCATGTCTTCATCATACTTAGGGTAATGATGTCTAACATTACACCATCATTCCTACCCCCCTTGCCTCCTCTTTTCCCCTCCCTCCCCTTTGCACTATCTAAACTTCCTGCATTCCTCCCATACCCCCCCACCATCCCCATTATGAGTCAGCATCCTCATATAATAGAAAACATTTGGCTTTTGGTTTTTTGGGATTGCTTACTCCACTTAGCATTCTGTTCTCCAACTCCATCCATTTACCTGCAAATGCCATGATTTTATTCTCTTTTAATTTTAGCCCACTTTCGAAGACCTGGTATAAATGAACATTTCATTCAATGAGATAGCATTTCATTGCTCTTGCCATGTTTTAGAATTATTTTTTCATATAAGAGAAATGTAAAATTTTTAGTACAGGAGCATGTGCAGTGCATTCAAGTAATAAACCTTATTTTTTCCACTTTAAAAGGCAAACATAAGTACATACAGAAATAAACAGTTTGAGCTGCATGGAAAAGGAAGAGACAGGAAAGAAATTGTCATGGAAAAATCTCTAATTTATTGAGAATTTTATTCAAATATTGGAAGGCTTAAATATTTGATAAATACAACATATATTTATACACTTAAGAGACTCTTATTCTACATCTAACAGCATTTCATTAAGTAAAAGCCAGTAGACAAAAAAATTCCTTCCTTCCTTCCTAACCATTGTATTTACTAAGAGAAAAATGGAATACAAGAATAATCTAAAATAGTGGTAATGATATTTTCCATTGGCCTTGTGCTTTGCAGCTTATAGAATAATTCCCCAGATATTATATCATTTAATTTCTCCCAAATTGTAAGTTATTTTTAAATTTTTTACTGCATATATTTAAGATATACCAGATAAAATACATAATTTATTTCACTTTAATGACTATTTTACTATGTATTAACATATCCATCTTATGTAGTTACTGTTGTTTTTTTTTTTTTTTCCTCCTTGGCAAGATCAGCTATCATGCACTCATTTAACAACAATCCTGAGTACAATATGCTGTTATTAACCAAGTCCTCATGTTGTACACTAGATCTATAGATCTGTTCATCCTACATACTGCTGCTTTGTATCTTTTGATCTGAATCTCCTCTTTTCTTCCTTCCCTTCACTCTAATAACACTGTTTTCTGCATTGTATATTTGACCTTTTCATTTTTTTAAAAAAGATTCTATGCATAAGTGGGATTGTGCAATATTTTTATTTTTGTGTCTGGCTTATATTTCCTTTGGCATAATGTCCTCTAGGCTCAAGTTAAAATGATAATTTTACTTACATTATAGTTGAGGAAGCTAATTCTTGGAGAAACTGAGTAAATTATGAATCATAACAAACAAAATGACTAGTACCTCAGAAGCACTGGTCTCTTATAGTGTAAAGAGGCAGATGATTCTGGCTAATCTGTTTTCTCAAACAGTATGAACAATGACTTCAGTACAACATTAACTAAAACCCTGTGAGCTATAGTCATGGAACTCAAAGATCAGATAGCAGATACTGTATGTATATATGTTGTTACGATTGATCTTCAATGTGGAATAATTTCTGCTTTTTCCTGTTGACCAATCCCCTCAGCTATAATATTTTGACAAATGGTAGAAAGTAAAACAGTTCTAAAGAAGCTGAACTATCTAAATCTCTTCTCTAACTGAAAAGAGAAGCTTCCTATCACACAAAATGAGCATTATATCTTGAAACTACAGCCTAATAGAAAGCCCATACAGAACCAACAATAGTTAATGAACAAGCTTTGGCTTATCAGAGGTTCTCTAAAAATTAAAGTACAACATGCTTTTGATTGTGATATTTTTAAGCTCTATCTTTCAGGCCACCCAGAGATTACTAATTGATTAAATTTATATAGCTAAATTTAGATTTATTTTTTTATTTCAAGCATTTCCTTTATAGCATATTCACAATCTGTTCAAAAGTCATGGATGTCATCAATTCTTCATTTTTCAAGTGATTTGTAAGTAATGTTGGTGTTCAAGTAAAATTGCACTATGTGCTTGGTTTGCAATTTCCCTTGAATGTACACACCTTGATTTACTTGCCTGGTTTTCATTCTCAGATTTTTTGGAGGTTAACTATGCATAAGGTCAAATGTTTATTTTCCATTTGCTATTGAGAATGAGAGAATGACATAACTGTGAAAAAAAATCACTCATAAAACTTTAATTTTTAGGACTAAATGCCCACTGGAAGCTCAATTTCAGGGTGCTGTACCATGTTCACCCTTTCTTGCTGGGTGCAGGTTCCTTTCTTTATCCTCCAGGGAACAATATCACCCAACCTCAGCTGAACTCAGCTCATGTTATACCATGGGTGATCCATTAAATCCTCTCTCCTGTTGACTTGGCAACATGATTTAAAGAAAAGCTAAGGCCACAGAGGCAGGAAATGAATCCTTTAAACAGTTGACTGTTGTGATACTTAAATTCCCTACTTTCTAGTACTTAAGACTTAAGTATCCAAATTGTTTTTTAAAGGTACTATCATATTTTCCTGCCCCGGTAAAGAAAATATTGTGAATATAATTTAACCTTTTCTTGTTCTGGGGGCAGTGTGTGTGGGAAAAGGCTTTGGTTGAAGTGGAAAGAGAACTTCATATGCAGCCTAGGCTCTATTAGGATTAGGAATGCTCTAGCTGGGTGGCTTGGATTTGTGTTTATGCCTTAGTTGTTTTCTCTGTGAAAGTGGAGCCAATAGCATATCCTACTAGGCTGCTTGGGAACCATGGAGATGGCTATCTAAAAGTACCTATAGTCACCCCTGCTACCTTCTATCTAATAAATGTGGTTGATTTTCTTCTGCAGGACTCTACCTATAACTGATGTGTTTTAGGGTCCTTGGGTCTTTCATGTAGAGATGGAGGGGAATCCATGCAGCTGCAGGACCTCTGAGTGCTGACTCGGTGGTTTGCACAGACCCCATGAACCCATGCCAGGACAAAGCATCTAGCTCTTTGTCTCTCCCATGGCTTTCTCATCTACCAAAAAATGATTTTCTTCGTTGATGTTAACAGCCTTCAACTTGCTCCCATCAGTCAAAATATCAACCATTATTTTTCCATCACTAACAGAGTGAAGTCAAATCATCCTGCCTCCCTCTGTTTCCACCATACAGTGCGTTCTTGAGTGTGAAGGATGGGGGAATCTCTCTATTTAAAAAAATGCAGGGATGTTCTTTGCCAAGAATGCCTTCCAAAGTGTGTTAATGGTTTCTTATCCAAAGCAGATGGTCACATGGACCCCAAATTAAGTTTTCTCCATGTCTTTCCCTCAGACTCAGGATCAAAAGGACACTAGATATATACAAGTACAAATGGGGCTGCGGTAATGAACCCCAACTCTTTAGTTGGGGGGGTCCCTCCTAGGGCCTTGTATTGAGGAAAAGAGGAACTCGATAACAAAGGTGAAGGAAAGAGAAGATGTAGGTGAAGGCAGAGTAGGCAGAAAACCCCAGGATCCTACATAGAATCCAGACGGGGAGCTCTGTGCAGTTAGAAAAAGCTCTGGAAACTAATTTCACATAAACATCAGGATAGTGTGGTGGGGGTGAATCCCATGTGAAACAATTATGTATATACAAATACTAAATATGTTTTCTATATAAAGTATTATAACCTATAATAATTACTTTTATAGAAAATTATATATTCTTACATATAATATATAATATTACATAGATGGAAAATAACATCTATAGATAATGAAAACATACCAGAAAGATGTGCATCAACCCAAATAAAAACTGTAACCTATTATTTCAAAACGAATTAAAAATGATACAAGTCATGAAGAGCATAAAATCGGAATTGAAAAGGTACAGAAATAGGTGACTGTATTTGGGGGAGAATTAGAAATTAAAAACAAAACAACAAAAACAAAACAAAAAACCCTACATCTGTTTAGAAGTGAGGACTTCAAGAAACATAAGTAGAAACAGATAATGCTTTAGGAAGAAAGGAGAGAAGCAAAATCTTAAAGAAGAGATTATAGATTTTCCCCCAGATAAGGCCATTTTTTAACAAATTAATATAAATTAATAGTGCATGCCGCAGTCCGGCTGCAGCAAAATAGCCAGGGGAGTGACGAACAACTTGTGTATATTGATACAGGAGGAGTGGAAGCCGTTTATTGCAGGACAGGAGCAGTATTTATACATTCCACACAGCTTATCTAATTAGCATAAACTAGATACATCAGTCAACCAATAAGGAATCTCCACACTTAATGGCTCGCTTTTGTTACTTCTCAAACCACTCCCTCTGGCATTTTGCCAGGCACCATCCAGACTTGTTTACGAACTTTAACATTCCCCTGGCTAAATGCCAGGTGTTATTTTGACTTGTTTATAGACTCTAACAAGTGCATGCATAGTCAGTATTCATTCAGGCCTACTAAGTGCCTGGGACAGTCCTGTGGGTGGGATGTGAACCCGAACATCTTCCTGGTGGAGACCGCCGTCCAGCAGAGGGCGACACACTGTCAATACAGCAAGAAGGGAGTGTGTGGGAGGGCATGAGCGTCCTGGAGGAGGCGGGATCAGGGCAGAGGGAGAGAAGGGCTGCAGCTGGAAATGGGGGCCTCCTGGAGAAGGCGGCAGAGGCCTGAGGAAGTCTGGGGTGGGGTGGGGAGCATGTTTTTGTGGGATGGGAGTGGGGGTGGGAGGGTGGTCAAGCAGGGCAGATATTGGGGGAAGAGCGCCTGGGGCAGTGGGAACAGCAGGAGCACAGCCCAGGTGGCACTGTGCCAGCTGTTACAGCAGCAGCAAAGCCCTGCGGCTGGAGGCTGGGCCTAGGGAGCATGGAGTTGCAGGAACAGCGAGGGCAGGGGCCCACTGGACAGTCACTTCCAGTAGGGACAGAGCAGGGCAGCTCTGAGACCAGGAGGGACTTGAACCCCGATCCAGGTATCCCCACGTGGCCCTGGTGAGAACTCTGGGGTGGAAGACAAAGGTGGCAGCAGAAGATGGTGGGAGTCACCACAGATATCCAGGCCTCGGAGGAAGCATGGCTGGGCAGACCCGTGGGCAGGTGCCACCTGCAAGAGCAGTAAGCTGACAACGCCTGGTGCTGCTCTAAGTGCTTAACAGGAACCAACTGGAAAATTCTCACAAGAACTCTGTGACACAGGCACTGGCTGTCTCCATTTTAAGGATCTAACCAACATCCTGAGGCAAAATTGCCTCACTGACTCAGAGCATCTTTTAAGCTGTTTTCTTTTTTAAAAATGGGCAAAAATGGTATGAAGCAAAAAAATCTTTTTGAATAAAAATTATACATTGATTTTAAAGTATATCTACTCACGTGATCACGATGTGATTAAAAAAAAAAAAAAAGCCCTGGTATGTTTTTATACACACAATGGTGCTTCTCTGATTTAGTGAACAAAACTATCAGACTTCACATTGTAGAGTGAAAATGCAATTTAATCAAGACGACACACAAATGATGCCAAATTTCCAACTGAGAAATCATAAAGGGTATTCGGGGTTCTGAATGTGAGCACCAATATAGTAACAACTCCAGCAGAGGAACAATCTCCACCTGTTAAACCCGGCAACAAGTGGTGCTGGAATTTTGATTCCTTCCAGAAACTCATGGCAGCTGGCACCAACACCATCTGTAGTTATGACTTATTTTAAAAGTTCACTCAAAATAAGCTGTGTAAATAGTATTTCTTTCCTACCCAGTGGGTCTTTTTTTTTTCTTATTTAACAAATGTTCAAACTACACACATTTATTAAGCATGCTTTCACAGGAAATGTAATTATCTTATTGAATACACGTAGCATATCATCAAAAAGTAGTTGTAGTGGCAGTTAGCATGTGTTGTATTTCATTATAGCTCCAATGTTTCTTTACTATTCACCCATTTCTTTTTTGAAATAGTTTTTTTTTACTAAAAAATATCCAAGTCTTTCAGAATTTCCTTTGTAAGTTTCAGTTGTCTAATTGAGATAATTGAGAACTAGACCAATGAACATTATTATCTTAACATGTCTATGAATTAGTGTTACGGTTTGGATCTGGATTGTCTCCCTTAGCTCATGTTGAAGCCTTTGTCCTCAACTGGTGATACTACAGGGAGGTGGTAGAAACTTTAGAAGATGGAGTCTAGTTGGAAGAGGTTGGTTACTGGGGGCATGTCTGTGAAGGGTGTTTTGTCCTTGGGCTTTCCCTCTCTGCTGCTTGGCTGTCATGAGGTGAGCGACTTTGCTCCCCAACACCTTCCCTACCATGATGCTCTACTCACCCAGAGGCCCAGAAACAACAGAGCCAAGCAACCATGGACTGAGACTGTGAGCCAAAATAAATCTTTCCTTCTCTAAATTTTTTTCCCTCAGGTGTATTGTCACAGTGATGAAAAGATAACACATAATTCTTAATAAAAACAATGTCAGCTCCTTCCTTTACCACATTTTAGCAAATTAAAAAGTGGGATAGGGTCTCATTTGTATAGAATCACTAAGAGCATAGCCATTTCTTTTTTAGTTATACCAATATAGAAAGCAATATGATCAGGAACTTTATTCCTATTTGAGCACTTTTCTTTCCCCTCAGATTTTCTGTTTAAAATATCAATAACAGACATATTAGGAGCATATTGGCCACTCTAAAGGTCCCACAGCTGCTCAGGTGCTCCCACGGCTCCCAGAGAGCAGTGTAATATATCTCCTGTTTGAATGCAATATTGGTGTGGGGTAAGAAAATCAATTATAGTTGACTTACCATATATTTTATGCAGAAACTGTGCATGTGAAGAAAAAAATAGCTGCCTGGGTGACTGAGGGTTTCAGCTCTTTTATTAGAATGGAATTCTGCACATATTTGACTTCCAAACACCTGGGGCACATTAACAAATCTTACAGTACTTGGTGCAATGGGGCATTGTGGGAGTGGAGAGGTAGGAAGGATATCTAGGTGAAAGATCAAAGTTCAGTGGCAGATGGGGTCACATTCTGATGACATTGGAGAGACAAGCCTGACTGGGCAGTAGCAAACTTTATGCAATGTTCCTGAATGCAGGGTATTTGGGATTGAACCCAGGACTTAAGCATGCTAGGCAAAGGTCCTGGATGCAGGGTTATCAACCAGCTCAAAATAACCAAAAATTGTCATACAGGAAGTCTGAATAATAGTAGAAACTTTTATAGTAGCTTGACTATAGTAGATTTTATATTTTACCTATAGTGGATATATTTCACCTTTATAGAAACTTACTTAATCTCTAAGTTACTTAATCTCTACTTAATCTCTACTTAAAAGAGTCAACATACACTAGAATTGTAAACAAAACTAACCAACCTGGTTTCAGCACCATAATGAAAATACAAATAACCAGGACAGAAGAAGATCTCAAATGGATCAGCAAGCTCTCCTTTATTCTGCAGTAGGGTCAATAAATCAGGCATTGGAAGGGCTTATTTTCTAGGTATGAAAATGGCCCACAGGTTACAGAAGGAGTCTGAGTTTTATAGTGTACAATGAGGGTGAATTAATCTTTGGAAACTGTAGACATGCTGATGGGACAGTCAGGTAACTAGTTGTGCAGGTTGAAATTTGAACTCAGGAAGGCAGTTGTAAAAAGTTTGAAACTCATTGTTACTGGGAGAGATAGGAGCTCAGATCCCGAGGGATGAGGACTCAAATGCCACCCACTGCCTTTCTTCTTCCTCTTGGATTCATTGTTTCCCAGAGCTTCACTATTTGCTTTTCTCCTTCCAGGACTCATTGGCAATGGGAAAGGGTAAAAGTCCAGGGCTCAGATTCCATATCTGCCTGCTCTCTTTAGGGACTTTTGCTCATGGAAAAGGATTTACTCGGAGAGGTTTAATGTTTGGCTAATATTCCTCCCTCCTCCTGAGCTACACTGTCTTTCCATTTTTTTCCTGGGAGTCTTGTAGGAATATTATTTTCCATAACCCTTCAAACATTCTCCAATCCCTCTGTGACACTTACTGAGTTATATCCCATGAGCACCCCCATGCAGCCTTTGGTAAACCTGGGCATCTGTGCTCCCACGATTGAGTTGTTGGATCAATAACAGTCAGTTGTGTTTATTCGAAATTTTCATAAATTTTGAATTGTCACATAATTTAGTAAAAAATTCTATAAATGAGTAAAATCTGTATGTGACAACAGTTGTCATTTCTATGAAAACCAAATACTTTACAATGGTTAAAATACTAACATTGCTAAAAAAATATAAAACTGCTATTCAACTAGATATTGAGACACTGTAAAAGACCACAGGGGGGAAAATCATAAAAATCATGGATTTTCTGCCTATCTTGCTTTGCAAATATCTTTAAATTCTTACTCCACTTTAAAGTTATCCAAACTGATATAATTAAAGAGGATGAATTTTGGATATGGCTTATTTGTGACAATGATGAATAGGTGTTCTATCCAAGTGGTATTAAAAGGCATTGACCTGACTTTAAAATAATGGATGAATAAATGTACATTTGTATGCTTTAGGTTAAAGTAAAATGTTCAAGGTTATATATAATTTACTTTATGATTCTCTACTTTAACTTTTTAATTAATCCACTGACTATTGTCCTATTAGAAGTTCACTAAGTGGCATTTTCTGCATTTGCCCTAAGCAGGGTCACCATGTCAACTTCTGGGCTTCATGGATCAGGACATTTCTTGGGTGATCCTGTGCCTGAAGAGCTGAATTGTGGGTGGTCTCTGGACTTTCCTCTACCATCACATGAAGTGGAATGGCAGGAACCCTCCTTGAGGTAACTGAAGGGTCAGAAAGCTTTGGAGTCAGATGGTAGATATGCCAGTGGTATTTTGATTTTCCATTTATAATTTTAAACTGTATTGGACCTGGGACTACCACTAGTGTTTGTTGACTAAGACTTAAGGGAAGTGTTTTTTTTTTATTTTTTTATTTTTTTTAACACTTTTATGATTCATGTTTTAACTGAAACTATAACTTTAAATGCAGTATTCTTCTAGGGCAGGGTTTCTCACACTTTATAAATATATTTAAATGAGCTCCAATCAAAAGGAAGGCAACAAAGGTAATTTGGTAATATTGTAAAAGTAAAATAAAAACTTAAAGGGAGTATATAGAACTAGTTTGAGAAATATAAGAGATCCAAAAAATGATTAGTTGGCAATAAATACATTTGACTGACTAACTTGTGGCTCAGAGTTTGTCTGGGTCTGACCAAAGCAATTTCATTTTGGTCTTATCAACTTGCACACAACTGTTGGAACCTGTTGGGGAAATATATTCAGACAGTGCAAACTTTTATTGAGATTTGGTTGAAATATTTGCATGTAAGGGATTGTTTGTACCTTAGGACCCAGGCAGTTATTAAATAGGAGCTTGAGTAAAATCTCAAAGGAGTGAAAGCTGGCAGGGAGTGTGGTAAGTTAGAGATTTTTTTTTTTAAACATCAGAAATTTATTAGTTGCTCAAAACATTACATTGAGGTAAGCTAGAGATTAACTTAAGTGTTTCTATGTACACAAGTTAGCTACCATTGTTATTATGTCTTGACAATAATGCTACCTGGGATAAATTGAGAATTTACTCACAGGAACAAGAGATCTGCCTTATGATGGTAGAAATGATTTTTTAAAAGTTTCTTATTTTTATCCATAAAAAGTTCTATCTTTATGTAAGGAGGGCTTAGCAAGGTGTAGTTTGCAAAAACAACATAGGCCAAAGATCATCATCATCTTTAATGTATTTCAAAGCCTTTCTATTACTGCACTAATATGAATCCTTTTTATTTTTTATTGGCATGGATCCTTCTTGCTTGATTAGCAGCTACTATAATTTATCTTTCAAATGAGGGCTAGGTAAATGGATGGTCCCTTGGAAATGTGAAAAGATTGGAGTGCTGTTCTGTGATGGCAAAGAGGGTAATCAGAATTACAATAGCCAGGAAGAACTGGGGGAGGAGGCACACCCCCAGGATCACATTGGTTGTCCCCATTGTATTCTACTGTAAGTAGAAATTCATTTTTCCCCTGTGCATTTCATGTGTTTTACTTAACAATGAGCACTTTTTGAACAAGGAAATTAAAAGGGGATAAAAGGAAAACATTTATCTGTAACTTCCAAGGTTACATCTCTCAGAGTTGGCTCTGTTTGCTTTCGCAATGCCTTGGGTTAGTACTTCTAAGAGTCTTAATTGAAATATGCAATTATTGACATGTTTTCTCCACAAGGAAATGTAAAGGTCATAAATTATTTTGGTAGATCCAAAATCATTATTAGAATTACACCAAGTCAAGATTATAATTAAAACATTCCTTTCAACTTAGAATATTAATTCCCATTTTTTTGCAACACTTTGTTATAGAACTGTAAAAGGGATAGAAAAACAAATCTTATCATTTGTGCCCTCAAGTATCAAAAATATTAAATTATTCTTTTGGCATTACTGAACAGTAGGTCAAGAGGACATCTTCAAATTCCAGGTGAGAAGGCAATCAGAAATTTTTTTTTTTAACAAAATAGCATTTATCCAGAAGCTGATAGGAGTAGAAGAGGAAAATTTGTTTTCCTCGAATTTTGAACTCTCTCTTGACTTGGTTTCTAGTTTTGACAATGGCTAACCTATAAGAGCAAGTTCTAATCAACCACTGAGTTAAATACAACATCCCTTGAATTCACTCATTTAATTCTATTAACAACTCTACCAGGAGGGTATTATTGTTGTCATCTCTATTTTAAAGATGAAGAACCAGAAGCACAGAAAGGTGAAATGTTTTTTCCAAGGTCACAAAGCTAGAAAGTAGCAGAGCAGGAATATGAACAAAGCTTCAAATTCTGAGCCTTTAACTATATCCTATACATGATCAAAATCAGTCCTGAGCTTGAGCCAACCTGTGATGTAAAACCAAAGAGCACCCCAGGGAAACCAGCAACATTAGGATTTTGCTATCATGGTGTTTATCTTCATCTTGCAGTAGGAAGTCTGATGCTGGCTCTGGCTTTGCAATTCAGAGGAGAATAGCTTTTTGCAGAGGTAGAGGATAACTCAGGTCACAGGGTAGAAAACTTCTTTCTCCAAGGACCAGACAGTAAATGTTTTGGGCTCTGCAGGCCATATGCCCTCTGTTGCTGGACTCTGCCATTGTAGCATGAAAGCAGCCATAGAAAACACATGGGCAAATGGGCATGGCCCTATTCCTATAAACTTTACTTAAAAAAATAGATGGAGGGCTGGATCTGACCCAAAGGCTGTAGTTTGCCAACTCCTGGTCTAAAGCATTATTATTATTATTGTTTTTATTATTATTATTATTTGTATTTGTATTTAAATTATAACAAGGTCAACTCCCACAGGAGCTCATCAACTTTTTCCCAGTGAATGGATAACTGGGTACCCTTGGTGTCAGGGTATATCTCCTTCAATCCTAGTCTCTACCCTTGATGGAGACCACTAGTTCTTCAGAGAATCCAGGAACTGGATATTTTTAAAAAGAGTTTACTTTCTTGGTATTTTGAAGACAGTAGAGGTAAAATTGACCAAATTATGTCATTTCAGCAACTGTCTTTATCCAAATTTAAGGGTGCATGGGCCCTAACTATACCCAGGTGAGTATGTGTAGTCATCATCAACCCAGATTGGGCCATAAGAAGGTCTCTTGTAAATAAAAATTAAAGGAAATTCCTTGCAGCTGATCATGATTATGATCATTCCTCTTTGTTTATACTGGATTTAGCTTAGGCTGGCAAATACAAAAGCAAAAGCTTATGTATCCTTTGGCTATTAAATGTGATGTATGCTCTTATTACTAGAAATGGCAATTTGGGTGGACCACTTACTCTTGCTGAGCCTCTGATTCCTCATGTGTAAAATGGGATTATAAAGATTGAATTAAAGTGTGTAGACCATTGAGCACAGCATCCCCATAAATGGGAGCCCTCATTAGCAGTATTATGAAACCTGATGAGATATGAATGCTTGTGCTTCTTGTGTGTAAGATTCTTGCCAGTGGAACCCGTGGGGGCCTGTCAGCTGTCTTTCCTAAAAATGGATCAGACAGTGGAATCTCTTTTGTGCAAAGAAGCTCACTTGTAGGAGGCTGGAACTTGACCAAAATTTGGACTTTCTCCAAGACAGAGGCCTATGCTAAGGTGTTCTGTAGGATTGCTTTGCATATTGCCAAGCAAACCCACCCACATAATTAGAGGGGCCTTGGTGGAGCCATATGTCTCAGCAACGGCTGAGTAGGTTTATAGCTTGGAACAGAGGAGAAAACTGAAGCAGGCCTCTGCCAAGTATTATCTTGACCCAAACTGTTGATATTTCTGTTACTTTTCTGAAGCAACTCATGAAGAAATTGGCAGTAAGGCCTTTAACATGCAAGGGGAGGAAATTACTAACACATCTCAGTAGAGCAAGCCCTTGGATTTTGCCCATTATGGCTAATTTGGAAATTTCTCATTCTTTGAAGCTTCCTACAGGCTCTAGGGAGAAAAAGCTTTGAAGACTTGGATTTGCATTCTGCATGTACAGTCCCTGAGCCAACTTCAGTGTGTTCAGGGTCTGTCCCATGCTGTCAGCCACCCCTCTAGAGCAGGGACCAGGTCTCATGGTCATTGTATCTCAGTCATAGTAATGACCCAATAGCTTACATTGCTTTACCAGGTGCTGATAGTTGGTGTTTTGTTTTATTTCATTCTCAGACTACTTGTCTCATAGACGGAGAAGTGAAAGTCACCTTACTGAATGATGTTGTATAGAAGGTAGATTGATATGGTGAGATTGAATAAAACTCAAAAGCAAAGGCGAATTTCAAATGTCCCTATTTAGTACCCAATGTGTTCAAAAATGAAAACTGTACATGCCAAAGTGGATTTTAATTTTCTATCAAAAAATAAAATCAAATCAGATAAATTTATTTAAACATGATGTAAGTAAAACCAGACTATAGAGAAGGTCATTATTTTGGTGCCCTCCTTGCTAGCCACTCCTAGATCCCGACTGGAAGGTTATTTTTCTGCCTAATGTGTACAGTCTCTGTGAGCCTGAAGGTTCCCTGCTGTGTCCATCATGAACCCTAACCTGGTGGAGTTGAGGGTGAGTAGCTCCTGCCAGCTGGCCTGGCTGGCCCAAGAGCTTACATTGCTTTACCATGTGAGGTGATCTGGGTTCAAAGGAGCTGCCTGCAGCAATAAACTCAGAAAACGGTGAAGAAACCACACAAAACATGAATGTGAGTTTCCAGGAAGGAGCAAGAGAGAGCGTACCCAGAACCACCCTATTTATTGGGGGGAAAAACATTTGATAGAATATTTCACCCAAATAAGGCAAGGGATAGGGTTTTGAAAGGTGGAGTCTTGCTTGGTGATGTCTGTGGTCAGCAGATTGATGGACACCTTGGTAAGTCACACCCATCCCAGGTGCTGTGTGGGATCACAGGCAGAGCTAGGGGAAAGGCCCTCTTGTGTTGCACAGCCCAGTCAACACACAATGCCAGACCAGTCCCCTCATAGGCTCAAATGCACATAGCTCACACACAGGTAGCCTAAATTCAACCCCAGCTCCTAGGATTCTCTCTTCTAGGACTTTGGTATAAAAACAGACAAAAGTGGTGAGAGCATACTTGTTTGTTCCAGTTGTGGTTTTCTGAGCTCAAGCCACCTGTAGTAGTCAGCGCCTGAAGTCGTTTGCTAAGGCTGTCATAACAAAACCATAACAGACTCATCACAAAGCCATAATATAGCACCGCAGGCTGGATGGCTCAACCTATAGAAACTGACTTTTTCCCAGTTTGGAGACTGGAAGTCCAGGATCAAAGTGGCAAGTGGCCTCCTTCTTGCTGTGTCCTCACAAGGTTTTTTCCTGAGTATCCATACACCTGATGTCACCTCTCCGTTTCAAATATCTTTTTCTCATAAGGACACTAGTCAGATCAGATTTGGGACTCCATCTTTATTTTAACTTAATCACATCTTTAAAGGCTGCATTTCCAAATACAGTCACATTTTGAGGTACCGGGGCTTTGGGCTTCAACATATGAATTCCAGAGGACATGGTTCAGTTTCTAACATCCCCCATTTCTTCTTTACTACAAGCCAGTGTCCTCAGTGTTCATTTCAGTTCTGCGGGGCTGCCCCACCCTGCAGTATATTCACCTTTTTGTTTAAATTATCTAAAGCCAGTTTCTGTTCCTTGCCATTAATACGTACCCAGTGTAATGTAGACCAACAAAAGTTCCTGAGGAGTTTTGACATAGAAAAGTTCAGCGGTTAAGAACTTTTTTCTTATCTGAAGTTTGTTGAATCAAAATCTCCTTCCACTTGCAGCTGGTAAGAGAGAGATCCCCAGGAGTTGATGGAGGCACCTGTGATTGCAAGGACTGATAAAACTTTATTCTCCATTTATGAATTAATTTTTGTCCTTTATCTGTATGAATGATAACAGCTGCCTTTTTAGAAATTATCAAGTGACATTTTATACTTCATAATAGACATAAATTCTTTCTGTTTGATAAGAGGAAAGGGAGAAAATGCAGGTGAAATAGAACCTGTGAAATAGAGAGTTAAGGGCACTCATTCCACACGACCTCTATCTTCTGAGCAGAGTGAAAATGGCACCTCTGAACTCCACAGGCACCTCACAAACCTTATTTCATTAAATTCTCACATCCAAGTTATAGGAAGAATCAGAATCACCCACAGAATGATGTGATGGGGAATGAGGAAAAACTCAGAGTGAGCACAGAGAAATGGACACGTTATGAGTCATCAGGTAGGGATGAATGTTTCTCTTGCAGCACAGCTGAGGACAAAGAGAGCAGTTTCCTCAAGGAGCAGCCATTTTTAAGACATTAGTCAGCAAAACTTGTGGCTGTTTAATAGGAAGTTTCAGTTTTGCAACCTAAATATGTTCTGTAGATCTATTATGCAGCATGGTGTCTATAGCTAACAAAACTGTAATGCATTCTTAGAATTCACTAGATTGGATCTTATGTTAAGTTTTTATTATATTCATGTACAAGTACCATTGCCAACAATAATAAAGGGGGGAGGATTAAACTTGGGGAAGCCACAGACATGTTTATTGCCTTATGGTGATGATCGTTTCTCCAGTGTATACCTGTTCCCAAACTTACCAAGATGTGTACATTGAATATCTGTAGGTTTTTATGTCAATCATGCCTCAATAAAATGGTTAAAAAAAGTATGAGGCAATGAATAACGTTGTTCCATTTAGAAACACCTTGTACTACATAAAAAGCCCCCAGGACCTGAAAGTCTCTCATTTTCTCATTTAGCAACTCCGCTACAGAGCACAACTTAGCATCCTGCATCACACTTCTCTTCTGTGTGAACACCTTTACCAGTTGCTTGACTGAACAATGAAATTAGGCATATCAGTCTCATTTTGTTTATAGCTGATTTTACAGCCCAGTTCATCATTAACAACACTGTTCCATCTGAATTCACAGATCTGAAAACCTTCTTGTGAGACATTTCTTCATAGATTTACTTTGGAACCAGCTCCTGTTAGGTTTCATATTTGAAAAAAAAAAAAAGGTAAAATTAAGACCTCAAGTAAATTATATCTTCTATTCAGAGTACTAATAAACTAAATTTCCTTTTTTAGCTACTCCTTTTTAATTCTTTTTAGTTATACATGACAGTAGAATGTATTTTGACATATCATACATACATGGAGTATAACTTCCCATTCTTGTGGTTGTACATGATATGGAGTTACATGGGTCATGTATTCATAAAAGAACATAGAAAAGTTATGTATAACTTATTCTACTATCTTTCCAGTTCCCCCTCACTTCTTCCCAATCCCCCCTCTCCAATATGGTGAACCTCCACTCTGCACATGCCCCACTCCGCCACCCCTGGCTATTGTGAATCAGTCAGCATTTATATATCAGAACATTCAGCCTTTCGTTTTTGGGGGTTGGATTATTTCACTTAGCATGATAGCCTCCAGTTCCATTCATATGCCATCAAATGTCATCATTTTATTCCTCTTTATGGCTGAGTAGTAATCCATTGTGTATACCACATTTTCTTTTTTTTTTTTTTTTAAAGAGAGAGAATTTTAATATTTTTTAGTTATCGGCAGACACAACATCTTTGTTTTGTTTGTATGTGGTGCTGAGGATCGAACCCGGGCCGCACGCATGCCAGGTGAGCGCGCTACCACTTGAGCCACTTCCCCAGCCCCCCACATTTTCTTTATTCATCTATTGAAGGACACTGTAGATTAGCTACTGTGAGTTGACCTGCTATGGACATTGATGTAGCTGTATCACTATAGTATGCTGATTTTAAGTCCTTTGGGTATATTTTGAGGGGTGGGATAACTGGGTCAAATGGTACCGGCACTCCATGTTTTCTGAGGAATCCCCATATTGCTTTCCAGAGTGGGTTGCACCAATTTGTAGCAATGTATGAGTGTATTCTCATCAACACTTATTATTGTATTTTTGATAATTGCCATTCTGACTAAAGTGAGATGAAATCTCAGCATAGTTTGAATTTGCATTCTCTAACTGCTAGTGACATTGAACATTTTTTCATATGTTTGTTGATGGATCATATTTCTACTTTTGTGAAGTGTCTGTTCAGTTCCTTAGCCTATTTATTGATTGGGTTATTTGTTTTACGTTTTTTAATTTCTTTATATATCCTGGAGATTTATGCTGTATCTGAGGTGCATGTGGTGAAGATTTTCTCCCATTCTGTAGGCTCTGTAGGCTCGCTCTTCAAGTACTTGATTATTTTCTTTGCTGTGATAGTTTGATACCATCCCATTTATTGATTCTTGATTTTACTTCTTGCACTTTGGGAGTCTTGTTGGGGAATTTGGTTCCTAAGCTAACACAATAGATTTGGGCCTTCTTTTGCTTCTAGAAAGTGCTGAGTCTCTGGTCTAATGCTTAGGTCCTTAATCCACTTTGAGTTGAGTTCTGTGCAGGGTGAGAAGGGTTTAATTTTGTTTTCCTACTTATGGATTTCCAGTTTCCCCAGCACCATTTGTTGAAGAGGCTGTCTTTTCTCCCATGTATGTTTTTGGTGCCTTTGTCTAGTATGAGATAACTGTACTTATGTGGGTTTGTCTCTGTGTCTTCTCTTCTGTACCACTGGTCTTTATGTCTGTTTTGGTGCCAGTACCCTGACATTTTTGTTTCTAGGACTCTGAAGTATAATTTAAGGTCTGGTATTGTGATGTCTCCTACTTCACTTTTCTTGCTAAGAATTGCTTTGGCTATTCTTGGTCTCTATTTTTCCAAATGAATTTCATGTTTGCTTTTTCTATTTGTCTAAATAATGTAATTGGGATTTTAATGGGAATTGCATTAAATCTGTATAGCGCTTTTGGTAGTATGGCCATTTGGACAATATTAATTCTGCCTATCCAGGAGCATGGAAGATCTTTCTATCTTCTAAAGTCTTTTTCAGTTTCTTTACTGTTCTGTAGTTTTCATTGTAGAGGTCTTTTACCTCTTTTGTTAGATTGATTCCAAAATATTTTATTTTCCTTATTCCTTTTGTGAATGGGATAGTTTTCTTGATTTCTCTTTCAGTGAATTCATCATTGATGTATAGGAATGCGATTGATTTATGGGTGCTAATTTTACATCCTGCTACTTTCCTGAATTCATTTATGCATTCTAGAAGTTTTCTTGTGCAGTTTTTTGGGTTTTATAAATATAGAATCATGGGAAAATAGGGATAGTTTGAGTTCATCTTTTTTTACTGGTATTCCTTTGGGTTTTTTTTTTTACTTGTGTCTAATTGTTCTGGCTAAAGTTTCAAGGATAATGTTGAATAGAAGTAGTGAGAGGGTATCTCTGCCTTGTTCTAGTTTTTAGAGGAATGCTTTCAATTTTTCTCTATTTAGAATGATGTTGATCTTGAGTTCACCATATATAGCTTTTACAGTGTTGAGATATGTTCCTACTATTCCTAGTTTCTCTGGTGTGTTGAACATGAAGTTGTGCTGTATTTTGTCAAATACTTCTTCTGCATCTATTGAGATAATCATGTGATTCTTGGCTTTAAGTCAATGGATGTGATGGATTACATTTATTGATTTCTGTATGTCAAACCAACCTTGCCCTGGGATGAACTCCATTTGATCATGGTGCATTATTTTTTAATATGTTCTTGTGATTTGCCAGTATTTTATTTAGAATTTTTGCATCTATGTTCATCAGAGATATTGGTCTGTAATTTTCTTTCCTTGATGTGTCTTTCTGTTTCTGGTATCAAGATGATACTAGCTTCATAGAATGAGTTTAGAATAGTTCCCTTCTTTTTTTCTTACACAATAAGTAAAGAAATAAGTTTTGTATCTATTTTTTAAAAAATTTAAAAATTTGTTTTAATTAGTTATATATGACAGTAGAATGCATTTATGCACTTTGACATACATAGGTGGGATTTAATTTCTCATTTTTCTGAGTGTACATGTTGCAGAATCATATTGGTTATGTAGCCACATATATATATATATATATATATATGAGAGAGAGAGAGAGAGAGAAATAATGTCTGTTTCATTCTACTATCTTTCCTATTCCCACATCCCCTCCCCTCCTCTCTCATCACTTCCCTCTACCTAATCTAAAGTAATGCTCTTCTTCCCTAGTGCCCCCCGCCTTATTGTGAATTAGCATCTGCATATTAGAGAAAAGATTTGGCCTTTGGTTTTGTGGGATTGGCTTATTTCGCTTAGCATGATATTCTCCAACTCCAACCATTTACCTGCAAATGCCATAATTTCACTCTTCTTTAAAGCTGAGTAATATTCCATTAAGTATATATGCCACATTTTCTTTATCCATTTATCTATTGAGTGACACCTATATTGGTTCCACAATCAAGCTATTGTGTATTGAGCTGCTATAAACATTAATGTGGCTGTACACTATAATATGCTGATTTTAAGTCCTTTAGGTATAAAACAAGGAGTGGGATAGCTGGGTCAAATGGTGGTTCCATTCCCAATTTTCTGAGGAATCTCCATACTGCTTTCCATAGTGGTTGCAACAATTTGCAGTCCCACCAACAACGTATGAGTGTGCCTTTGTCCCCTCATCTTTGCCAATACTTATTGTTGTTTGTCTTCATAATAGCTGCCATTCTGACTGGAGTGAGATGATATCTTAGAGTAGTTTTGATTTGCATTTCTCTACTTGTTAGAGATAATGAACATTTTTTCATAAATTTGTTGATTGATTGTATTTCCTCTTCTGAGAAGTGTCTGTTCAGTTCCTTAGCACATTTATTGATTAGGTTATTTGTTTTTTTGGCGTTAAGTTTTTTGAGTTCTTTATATCCTGGAGATTAATGCTTTATCAGAGGTGCATGTGGTAAATTTTTCTCCCAATATGTAAGTTCTCTCCTTACATTATTGTTTCCTTTGCTGAGAAGAAGCTTTTTAACTTGAATCCATCCCATTTATTGATTCTTGATTTTGCTTCTTGTGCTTTAGGAGTTTTGTTAAGGAAGTCAGATCCTAGGCTGACGTGGTAAAGATTTGGGCCTATATTTTCTTCTATTAGGGGCAGGGTCTAGTTCTAGTGCCTAAGTGATTGATCCACTTTGAGTTGATTTTTGTGCAGAGTGAGAGATAGAGGTTTACTTTCATTTTGCTGCATATAGATTTCCAGTTTTCCCGGCACCACATGTTGAATAGGATATCTTTTCTCCAGTGAACGTTTTTGACACTCTTGTCTAATATGAGATAACCGTATTTATGCGGGTTTGTCTCTATATCCTATATTCTGTACCATTGGTCTACAAGTCTATGTTGATTAAAATACCATGCTGTTTTGGTTACTATAGCTCTGTAGTAGAGTTTTAGGTCTGGTATTGTGATGCCTCCTGCTTCACTTTTCTTGCTAACGATAGTTTTAGCTATACTAGGTCTCTTATTTTTCCAAATAAATTTCATGATTGTTTTTTCTATTTCTATGAAGAATATCATTGGGATTTTAACAGGAATTGCATTATATCCATATAATGCTTTTGGTAGTATGGCCATTTTACCAATATTAATTCTGCTTATCCAGGAGCATGGGAGATCTTTCCAACTTCTGAAGTTTTCTTCAATTTCTTTCTGTAGTGTTCTGTAGTTTTCATTGTAGAAGTCCTTCCCCTCTTTTGTTAGATTGATTCCCAGGTATTTTATTTTATTTTATTTGAGGCTATTGTGAATGGAATAGTTTTCCTAATTTGCCTTTCAGTGGATTCATTGATGATGTATAGGATTTATGGGTGCTGATTTTATATCCTGCTACTTTCCTGAATTCATTTATTAGTTCTAGAAGTTTTCTGGTGGAATTTTTTGGATCTTCTAGATTCAGAATCATGCCATCAGCAAATAGTGATAGTTTGAGTTGTTCTTCACCTATTTGTATCCCTTTAATTTCTCTCTTTTGTCTAATTGCTCTAGCTAAAGTTTCAAGGATGATGTTGAATAGAAGTGATGAAAGAGGACATCTTTTTCTTGTTCCAGTTTTCAGCGGGAATGCTTTTAATTTTTCTCCATTTAGAATAATGTTGGCCTTGGGTTTAGTATATATAGCTTTTACAATGTTAAAGTATGTTTCTACTATCCATAGAATTTTGAACATGGAGATGTTTTGTATTTTGTCAAATGCTTTTTCTGCATTTATTGAGATGATTATATGATTCTTGTTTTTAAGTCTATTAATATGATGAATTATGCTTGATTTCTATATGTTGAACCAACCCTGCATCCCTGGGATGAATCCCACTTGATCGTGGTGCATTAAAATACAAGATGAAGAAGGAAATATCACCATGGACATGTCTGAAATACAGAAGGTAATTAGAAACTATTTTGAAAATTTATATTCTAATAAAATAGAAAATATCAAAGACATTGACAAATTTCTAGAGACATATGACCTACCCAAACTGAATGAGGAGGTCGTACATGATTTCAACATCAATTTCAAGCAATGAAATAGAAAACACCATCAAAAACCTACCAACCAAGAAAATCCCAGGACCAGATGGGTTCTCAGTTGAGTTCTACAAGACCTTCAGAGAAGAATCACCCTGATACCAAAACCAGACAAAGACATACCAAGGAAAGAAAACTTCAGACCAATATCCCTGATGAATATAGATGCAAAAATTCTCAATAAAATGCTGGCAAATTGCATACAAAAACATTAGAAAGTTTCCCTTCTTTTCTATTTCATGAAATAATTTGAGGAGAATTTTGTTAGTTCTTCTTTGAAGGTCTGGTAGAAATCAGCTGAGAATCCATCTGGGCCTGGGCTTTTCTTTCTTGGTAGGCTTTTGATGGATCTTTAACTTTACATTGCTTGAGATTGATCTGCTTAAATTTTCTATGTCCTCCTGGTTCAATTTGGATAGGTCACATGTCTCTAGAGATTTGTTAATGTCTTCAAGATTCTCTACTTTATTTGAGTATAATTTTTAAAAATAGTTTCTAATTATTGTGCATATTCAGCAGTGTCCATTGTGATATTTTCTTTTTTATTATGAATTTTAGTAATTTGAGTTTTCTTTCTTTTTGTTAGCTTGGCTAAGTGTTTATCAATTTTATGTATTTTTTCAAAGAACAAACTTTTTTTTTTTTGTCTATCTTTGGATTGTTTCTTTCATTTCAATTTCATAGATTTCAGCTCAATTTTAATTATCTCTTGTGTTCTGCTTTTGGTGTTGACTTGTTCTTTTTGCTAGGGCTTTGAGATGTAATGTTAGGTTATTTATTTGTTGACTTTCTGTTCTTTTAATTAATGAGCTCAGTGCAATGAACTTTGCTCTTATCATTGCCTTCATAGTGTCACAGAGATTTTGATATGTTGTATCACTATTCTCATTTACCTCTAAGTACTTTTAAATTCATCCTTGATTTTTTTTGCTATCCATTGGTCATTCAGCAGCATATTATTTAATCTCCAGGTTTTAGGCCAAATGTTTTCTCAGATAAGTAGATGCTAATCCATAATAGGGAGGGGTATGGGATGAGGGGAGGAAATTTGGATTGGGCAAAGGTGGGGAGAGGATGGAGTATGGGGATAGGAAAGATGGTGGAATGAAATGGACATCAGTACCCTAGGTACGTGTATGATGGCACAAATTGTGGGACCTTACTTTGTGCACAACCAGAGAAGTGAAAAATTATGCTCCATTTGTGTACAATGAATTGAAGGACATTCTGCTTTCATGTATAACTGATTAGAACAAATAAATTTTAAAAACCCCAAATATGAGTATTATAAATGTTTATGTACCACTAAGGTTACAATTAACAGAAAAAAAGAAAAAAAAGAAAAAATCTGGATGGAAAGTTAAAGAGTTCTTTTCATTGGAGTTCAAAAGATTTTCAGCTTCTCTTCTCAGCAATTTTAGGTGAGGTTGTGTGGAGTTGATGCTCTACCCTCTGGACTGCCTGTGTGAGAGGTAATCCTACAGGTGGAATTCCTGGGGGCAGGGTTTAGGCTTAGGTGGGCACCAGGCTCTTGACTGAATGCCAGTTGGTCTAGAGATTTTAGGTCAGTGTACCTCCAGGACCTAGTAATTGCTGGTCCATGCTGGAAGACTATACCCCTGGGATCTCCCTTGGGTTCCACTCATGTGTGGAGGTGCCAATTCTTAGTCCCCTAAGTCACCTGTGGACCCCATGTTCCCTGGTCTTGGTTTCATTCTCCAAACTTGATCTTTCCTACTTCACCCTTCTGAATTCCTGGTCCAACACATCTCTCCCAGCAGGTCCTGCAAGCAGCTGGATTGGAGGGAGAGGGGTAGAGCCAAGTGGATTTCATGACTAGTTGTCCCCTATATAAACCTCTGTACACATCTGATTTTCTCCTGGTCACTTAAGTACACTCTGTTGTGCAGTGTGGGTTCCAGGCCTGTATCTTGGGCCATTACGGTTTGCCAGGAATCAGCTCCTTCAGCTGCCAGTCTCCATGCCACAGCTGCTAAATAGTTCCTTCCTTTGTCCTCCACATGCTGCCTGGAGAGATGTGGCTTCTTTCCTGAACGAGGATATTGTGCAGTGTGCCTTTCAGTTTAGTCAGGCAGTGTACTTGATCTGTAAATGCTTTTGTACCCAGACATGCTTCGGGCTCCTAAAAATGCAGATTTCTTTACTTCCCATATCCTTCACTTTGTTCATGGAGGGACTGCTCCGGCTGGTGCTTCTGGCCCCACCATAGCAGTGGCTGTGCTGCGAGGAGTTCTTCCTTATTATATCAACCTCTTGAGTCAGTCCCTGATCTGCTTTTTAAAAATATATATTTTAGTTATAGATGGACACAATATCTTAATTTACTTATTTGTGTGTGGCGCTGAGGATCAAACCCAGTGACTTACATTTGCAAGGCAAGTGCTCCACCACTGAGCTACAACCTAGCCCCCCGATCTGCTTTTAATGTCTAGTTTTAAACTTCAGTGAAGTCTCCCTCTCACTTTTATTTAAGGTTTTTGTATTGAGACTTATTAATTATAATGTTTTAAATTTATTATTTTATTATTTATCTTAAATTGAGAAGTAATAATTGTGTATATTTGCAGGGTACAATGTGTATACATTATGAGATGATTAGATTAAGCTAATATATGTATATATTATGAGATGATTAGATTAAGCTAATATGTCTATCACCTTATGTATTTATTAATTTTTGGTGGTAAGAACACTAAGAGATTCACTTTTATCTGAGTGATTCATTCATTATAAGGACTCTCTTGAAAAAGCCAAATTTCATTTCATTCCAGTGTTCCAAAAGAAAAATAACAGCAGCACACAGACATAATCAGTATGGTGACCCCGCATTGACTTAGTCAAGTACAGAGCTTGCTCAATCCATGCACAGAAAGATGCATTAGCTTATGTTGGAAAACAGGGCAGAAAGAACAGGTTTACTTGAGATGTAATAGATTCCCTGAATATTCTATTGTATATAACTTTCAAAAAACTCCTCCTTCTCTTGAGAGGCATTTACATGTTAGTCTTTAAAGGGCTGGTTCTTTATTATAATGGAGAGCATAAAAGGTTCATCCCATGCCATCTAACTGCCCTGGAATTCAACAGCTCAGGTGTTGTAGCAAAGGCCACTACTATGCTTTTGGATCCTGGCTGTCCCTCTGACTTTTACTCCTACACATTATTGGCATTTGTATAACACTACTGCCACCAAGACCAGATCTGTAGCCCCAGTGGGACAGCACTGGCCCAGCATGTACAAGGTCCTGGATTGAGTCCCTAGCATCACAAAAGAAAAAAGTAGAAACTCCACTGGCATCAAGGAACCAAATTTGGCTTCTATGCTGCAGCAGGTAACACCATGGTTTTGTGAAAAGCTGTCTCTGAAAGCCCCCTTGCTTGTACTGGGAGAGATTCTGGTCACCAAGGAGCATTGTTTTCTGACTCTGGCATTCCCTCTTTGGTCTGCCAAAACCCTTACATCTAAGGATAACCCAGTGGTAGGCCTACTTCTGAGCTGTACATCTTGGAACTCATCACAGAAAAAGCTGCATTGATAAGATTTTTCTTGCTGACTCTAGCCTAGTTTTAATAACAGGCACAAAGAGTTTGCATAAGTAGCACTTCCAGGCTCAGAGGACCATAAAAGTGATTGTTGCTAAACTGCACACTGTAATATATATAAAAATCTAGTTTGGGTCACATGTCAAATTACCCTTCAATTACTTGCCAATGGTCACCTTTGGCTCTCCCATGGGTGTGGGAACATTCACACCAACATTGTCAGCCGTCAGGAGAAAGTCCTGCTTAGATTCTGGAGACAGGCTCCAGATCACATGGAGCAGGGTTCTGGATGCTAAGTTTACAGAATTTGTTCTAGGATGTAGAGAGATGGGGTTCAAGCAGCTACACCCCCAGCACCTCATCTCTGATTCCGCATCCTACTGGGAAAAGTACAGATGGAGGAGGGCCAGAGTCTCGGCTGTCAGGACTAGGAAATGTACATGTTATTTAACTTAGAATTGAAGTCCTCATCAAAACCTGTGAAGTACATATTATAGTCATTCCCTTTTTCAGATGCGGGGTGTCACACCTGGTCACCACTGGAGTTTAGAAAGGGTAGTACAATTCAGAGCTCTGCCCTAGCATGAAGGTAAAACTCAGAAGACGGAGAACGCTATTCCTTTCCAATTCACATGTCTGCTCTAGGCATCTGAATAAAATAAAATATTTTTTTACCAAGATTTTTTTACCATATTAAGATTAAAGAACTTAAAAGAGGTAAAAGCCCAAGTAAAATGACCCCACTTAAATTTGAAAATTTTTTGGCAAGTATCACAAAAAGCTGACACAGATACCTCAGAAATTAACATACTTCTCTTACAAAAATTTATTCTCAACATACACTTTAATGTAGACTCTAGCAGCCAGGGCTGTGCTGGGGCATCTGAGAAGTAGGTTTACTCCACTGATTTTGGCAAGGCAAGTCTTTTGAAAGTGGTAAATTAAGTGGGTGAGAGACCATGTGCTTTTCTGGCCTCCACAGAGATAAAACCTGAGGACAGCTTGCTCTGGTTGTGTGAAGAAAAAAAATCTGTGCTACTCACCAAAGACCTTAAAAGGAGTCAGTGCAAAGTCTGCTACTTGACAGTACCGTAACGTGGAGAACCAGAAACCAAACTCTGGTGTAACTCACTGCAAAGAATACACACATAAGATGCATTTTCAAGGCAGGTTTGATACGCAGCACTGTTGTCTCAGAGGATGGAGTTGAATCACTGACACACAGAGACCGTCCTTCATTCCTAGGCCATGATATCTCCAATAATGAACATAACATTTTAACAAGCGCTTAGCATGCTGTGCTATAACTGAAGACACTTGCATCTCTCACATGCATTTTATGATGCATGACCAAAGGGAATTTATCAAGAAATGCAAATCAACAATGTTTAGCAATGCTTCAAAATTGTCTTTTAAAACTTTGTAAGTAGTAAATCACTATGTAAAAGTACACACATACTTTTACTACCACTTTTAAGTGATGAGAAAATAGTATTTTCCATTTTAATTCACATCAACTTACAAAGAAGATAATTTTTGAATTTTGGGACAATTATTTTATTGTGTCTACTGTGGATTTGCTTCTTATTTCAATTATATGTAGTAGAGAATTTGTTTCCCATTACAAAGAATGAATTGTACCTTCTAAATATGCAAATGACTTCATAGCAACCTGCTACAAGTATCTCTATATAATGAGAATCATAGGAGATAGGCACAATCTTAACCATTTTATAGTTGAAAAAAATTCAAACTAGGTAAACATATCTTTTATGCTTTGAAAAATAATATTCTAAATAGTATCCTAAAAATCTTCAAAAAAGTCAAAAGTTGATTTATTGGGTGATGTGAGCTTAATTCTAAAGTAGAAGAGTTCTTTGAAGTGACTTTTCTGTATGTGAATGGGTGTCAGATATACTGCATCAAAATAGGGCACTTAGAAACTGAGGAAGCTGCTGAGCAGGAGGCCACTCTCAACTTCTTCCCCTTCTTTCCTGAAGTGGACCATGAAACCAAAATAAGTCACTGTCTGATTTTCTTTTTCTCCTCTCCCCTGAAGACCATCATGCAACATGTCCTGTCCTATAGCTGGAGCGAAGGAATGTCATGCATAATGAAGAGAAGAATCTGAGCAAACAGGCCCTGCTAGGTCCCCTCCCCATGGTTTATTGCCATTAAACCATACCCTTTTGTTGATCAATTACATTTCTTTTCTTTCTTTCTTTCTTTTTTTTTTTTTTTTGGTGGTACTGGGGATGGAACCCAGGGCTTTGTGCATGAGAGGCAAGCATTCTACCAATTGAGCTAGATCCTCAGCCCTCAATCACATTTCTTAATGACTATCCCCAAATATAGATTTCTGTTTCTTGGGGCCTTTGCCAAAAAAATGGACAGAACCCAGAAGTCTATCGTCTGATGAAGGGATAAACAAAATATGCTATATTCATGTAGCAGAATGTTATTTAGCCATAAAAAGGAAAAAAGTATTGATATAAGCTATAACATGAGGCACCTTGAAAATATAAGTGAAAAAAGCCAGTCACAAGCAACTCCATATTGTCTATTCTATTTAGGTAAAATTTCAAGAATAGGCAAATCTATAGAGACAGGAAGGACATTAATAGTTGCTTTATACTGAGGGTGGTTGAGGGTAAATGGAGAGTGATTGCTAACTGATGTGGGGTTTCTTTTGTGGGGGTATGAGATAGTGGTGACAGTTACACAATTCTGTGAATATACTAAAACCCATTGTTTTTTACACTTCAAGTGGGTGAATTATATGGAATGTGAATGACATCTCAACAAGTGATCAGGAAAAAAAAACAGTAGAAAAACAGACACACAAACACACATAAAACCTCAACCAAACAAATGAATAAACAAAAACCCAAAACGTGAGCAAGTGTTGGCAATAATATGGAGAAATGGGAACCATTGGTGCTTTGGTGAGAATGTAAAATGGTGTAGCCACTATGGAAAACTGTACAGTGGTTCCTCAAAAAATTAAAAATAGAATCACTATATGATCTAGATTCCATTTCTGGGTTCATACCCCAAAGAGTTGAAAGGAGGATCTTGTTATACAACTGTGTATGTAGCATCATTGTTTGCTATGGCCAAGAGCAACCCAAGTATCCATTGCCAGATGAATAGATAAATAAAAGGTGATATGTGTGTGCAATGGGATAATACTCGGCCTTAAAAAGAAGGAAACTCTGATGCACGCTACATGGACGAAAGATGAAGACATGCAAAGTAACATAAGCTGTTCCCCCAAAATTAACACAGTATGATTCTACTTATATATGAGATAACTGGAGAAGTTAAGCTTAGAGACCAAAAGTAGAATGGTTGTTTCCAGGGACTGTGGGGAGGACAGAGTGAGGAGTTATTGTTTATGATGGGTACCAAGTTTTGATTCTGCAGGATGAGAATAATTCTGTGGATACATGGTGGCAATGGTAGCAAAACAGTGTGAATGTATTTAATTCCACTGAATGACACATTTAAAAATGGTTAAGACAATATGTTATGAGCATTTTATCACAACTAAAAATTAAGAAAACTTAGAGTTAACACTTATAGGCCAAACATGGAAATATGAAATACACTAGATAAAAAACAGTTTGGATCTGGGAGTTTGGTAACTGGGTTTTTGTTTGAGTCTTACGAGCTCTGTGGCCATAGACAGGTCATTCAAGCCCTCTGAGTCTTCATTTATTTATCAGCAGGTCATAGTATTTCTGGCCACATCTACCTCCAGAGTTGTAGTTGGAGTACTGGAAAAAATACCATGTGACCACTGAGTAAATGCTAAGGAACAGCATCTTCAAACATGGAGCCGTGTATGTAGATATGCATGTAAGGTATCATCATTAGTTAAGCAACCAATGAACATAAGACTCATGGGTGGATATGCTTAATGAAAACCCCATTTGTTGTCCAGATTGATGAAAACTGCCTCATTTAGAGGGTAGTCATTGCTTTGTAACAGAATTTTCCAAAAATAGTCTTAAAAATAGCAACTTCCCTAGGGGATATTATTTATTCCAAAAAGTTTTTATTTTTACATAATTTTCCCAAGAACAAAGTATTGTGAGAGTTCAATTATTTATACATATATAAATTTATATATATACCCTTCTGTTTATGCTGATATACATACCTAGACTTAGAAATCATAAGTATTTATAAAGTTTCCCTTACACTTAATTCATACTATACTCAATTCCACAATTCTATCATTGTGAAATTAAAGATTATGCAAAGTATAATCTCTGACAGATTGATGGATAGTCAATGAGGAGATGTTTTAACTCATCCTGTCAGGTTAAAAAAAAAACATTTTTGAGGCTTCTGCACTTCGTGTTTAAAGATAGAGAGATGTTTTATTTATCTCTTTACTTCAAGTATCTAGCACAGACAGTATTTGGCTTGTAACAGGACTTGACAATGTAGCTGAATATTGGAAGGTATGAAAACAAAGATGAACTGAAAAATGAACCAAACCAAGTTGATCTGAAGATAGCAAGACCCACAGTCATGCACCCCCAGGAGCCACCTCTTCTCAGAGCCTGCTTCTCCTTGATAACCTGGCCTGAATTCTCCTCTCCCAGCCTGGTTCAAGTAGTCAGACTCAGTTTTTCAATCTGAATGTCAGAGGCCTTATGGCCAAAGCCAAAGGATCTTTGCTTTTGCATAGTATGCTCATCTCTAGGATATGAATTATGTCATTTTTTTTCCTGCTACAAATAACCATTATTATAGAGGCCAGTCACCTTATTCTTGAAGCAAAGGCATAATGGAAAACCCACTCTTTCTTGGTGTCCAGTCTCTGTTCCTCTGTGTTAACACACACCTGACTGCATAGGCATATGCCTAGTTGTGTTTAGCATTCTCTAATTATCTTTAGCAGTCTTTCATTAAGCATATACAGCGAGCAAGCCACCATACTGGGTGAAATGAATAGTCATGGAAAATAAAAAGATGATCCCACTCTCACAGAAGCAAAAGCTCAAGGTTTCAGAAAGAGTAAGGAGGAAGAATACTTTTTATGTGTTTTGTTTGTATGTTCCCGTGTTTTAAAAAAGTCTAGATTGTGGAAGAACGGTCTAGTTTGAACTGTGGCTTTCTTGTGGTTTCCAAAGGGAAAAGAAATGAACATATTCTCTATAACATTACTTTTAATCACAAAACAGTTGAACTTTAGAGGCAGATGAAATCTTAGAAATCGTATAATTAACCACCAGAATTTCAGATAAAACAACACTGGGAGGACCATCAGAAGGTTGTCAAGGAAAAATTTTAATAATTAATACCCTTAATTTTGCCAAGTAAGGATATGAATAAATAAAACTACCATCTGCCTTTATTACCATTTCATAAGAGAAAGGACATTCTAATAGCCATGAATTAGAATAGGCGTAATCTCACACTTTAAAAACTGCATAAGTTTAGCTTTATGAAAAATTTATTATGCTGTCTTCCTTTAATTTCCATTGGGCCACAGATCAGTAGAAACCCTGTCATGGACCAATAGTTCACAATGTTCTTTTAAACAACATTTGCGGAGGAAGGCCAACCCTTTCATTTCATAGATCAGAAAGTAGTAATGTGGCAAATTTCAATTATTTTCCAAGGTAACCAGTTAGTTTGGTGTTCTTTTGACTACATTTGCTAAATTTAAGTTTTGGATAATATAAAATGTTTTCCCTGTTGATGATAACCTTGGCAAAATCCATATTTATTATTAATTAACCATTTTTCCCCTCTGGCAACTCAGATATTTGCAAATAATACCTCAAAATGGGTCTCACGTATCATATATAACATTCTTTTTTTTTTGAAAGCAAACAGATTTTATATTTTATTTTATTTGTTTCATCCATATTGAATTGGTGACATTGATTATACTGTGAAAGCCAGTATTTTACAAACCAACAAAGTAGAAAATCAATATCTCACAGGATAGGAAAAAATTCCGTCTTTTGTTTTATAATAGGAAAATAAGAGGTCATATCTCCTTATTGATCTCAGTGCTCTAAACAGGCTGATGGTATTTCATGCTGGTTTTATTTTGGACCAGCAGGAAAATTACATTGTAAATAACTGAGCATTGTTCAAATCAACTATTATTAGAGGAAAAATTCAGGAGTTGGAAGCTGATTATTCATGAAATTAAAATATTAAATGAATTCTCTGTTTATCTATGTCACCATCATCGTGAGTCCTGGATTCTTGGAAAATCATACAAAGCAGGAAATCTTTTGTCCAGTTTTCAACAATGTGAGTAATGAAGATTCAGTCGTAGAAAATCTCAGTTGTCTTAAATAGTCACTGGGAAATGCTTACCATGGGAGATAAATGGAACTGACATAATTCTCCCTATTGTTTTGCTCTCAATTTTTT
>NW_025999960.1:2810112-2831996 GCF_001458135.2 Marmota marmota marmota | reverse complement strand
AGCCCTGGGCCAGGGCAGTTCCGGGAGCCGGAACTCGGCCACCCCGTGCTCGGTGTTCGCTCCGATAAGAGCAGGTTCTAAGAAGCACCCAGGCACTGAGCCCAAGCAATCTGTCTGCAAGCCGCAGGCGAATGGCAGCCTGAAATTACCTGTTCTATGGCTGAATGAGCTGCGGTCATTCGAACACAGGTATGGTGACGTCAGCTTTCCAACATGGTGGCCGCTGGCCTCCTCTGTGGTCTGACTGGTGTGGAGAACCGAGATGGACTGCTTCCTTCCCCTGTCTCGAACCCAGAATTCAGCCCTGAGTACGGGGCTTACACGGCTGGCAGAAACTGCAGTGCTGTGTCCCTGCGTTGCTATCTCCTCGTTTCCCAGCGCGCGCTGCAGACTCTAGCCGCGGGCGATTTGCTGAATAAGCAGTGTTACCGTCCGTGCGACAAACCTCTCGTGTTTGAGTCCCCGTAGCCGATCCTCGTGCGATGGAAATCCTTCCTCCAGGTTCCGGAGCACCCCACTTTTGCTGGAAATTCCTAACAAGATAGCCTTTAGCCGTCCTGACTTGTCAGACTCCCACACAGTGAAGCAGCACACGGGGGCAATGAACTCCCCTCGCCGCCATCTTCCTAATTCTTTCATATATAACATTCTTCATATTGTAGTTCAAGAAATAAATATTGGAGTGTCATTTAATTGAGATTTATACTTAATATTTTTATTTTATGTTGCAAAATGTTTTGAAAATTGTATAAACAATGGAAAATAAGAAAGGATCCTGCTATAAATCCCCCAAATCTCAAGTATCTACAAAGCTAAGAAACTGTATGGTACAAAGTATACCTCTTTATAAGTTTTCAGCCATTTTTTGTTTTTCCTCTCCCCAAATATTTACCTAATTTCTCAGTCTCTATTCTCAGTTATATTAATAAGTTGTATCCCATATTATCATTTCTGCCTTTACAAATTCTCTTTACTCCTCACCCCATTTTTTTATGGTTTAGATGTGGTGTTTCCCAAAAGCTCACTTGTGAGACAATGCAAGAAGGTTTTGGAAAAGAAATTATTGGGTTGTAGCCTTAACTTAATCAGTGAATTAATCCCTGATGGGATTAACTGAGTCGTAACTGGAGGCAGGCAGGGTGTGGCTAGAGAAAGTGGCTCACTGGGGGCATGGCTTTGAGGTATATATTTTGTATCTGGAGAGTGGAGTCTCTCTTTGTTTCCTGATCATCATGTGAGCTGTTGTCCTCTGCTACACTCTTCCACCATGATGTTCTGCTTCAGCTTGAGCCCTGAGGAACGGAGCCCGCCTTCTATGAACTAAGACCTCTAAAACGTTGAGTTCTCAAATAAACTTTTCTTCCTATAATTGTGCTGGTCGGCTCTTTTAGTCACAGTGTTGAGAAAGCTGACCAAAATACCATTCCAATTTATTCATGTTTTCTTAATAGCTTAGAAATTTCCTATCTAGTACTAAAGTGAGTAAATTATCTTATTCTCATGTGTCAGTGGCTGATCAGAACCTATTACTTATTTTGACATTGCTCACTATTTCACTTTCAATAGTAAGAGGTTTCAGTTATTTGAAATATGGCTAAGACATGAGAAAAGAAGACATTAAATTTTATGTCTCCTTCTGGATAAAAATAAGAGGGCAAAAAATTTGTAATACATCAATTTAAGCCACAAACATGCCTGCCTGTTCAAAAAGGACACCCATAAAACCAGTGCTTGGCACTAGAAAGAAAGATTATTCTCATTCATTTTGTTGATAAAATTCTGACCCTAAAACTATACAGTGCTAGTTTGGTCCATTTTTGTTGCTATAACAGAATACTACAGACTGGATAGGTTATAAAGGAAATGATTTATTTCTCACAGTTCTGGAGCCTGAGAAGTCCAATATCAACATGGCAGCCTCTCATGAGGGCCTTCCTACTGTGTCAACATGGCAGAAGTCATCACATGGTGAGAGCAAGTCTCTGAGCTCAGGCTACTCTTACTCTTCATATAAAGACACCAGTCCCATCATAGGTACCCCATCTGCATGACCTCATCTAACCCTAGTTACCTCTCAGAGGGTTCAACTCCAGGTACCATCGACATGTGAATTTGGGGATTAAGTTTTGAATACATGAACTTTTCGAAGACATGCTCAAGCCATAGCAAGTAACTAAGCACGCAGCTGATGATACATTATCCTTTTTGTTCCCTTTATTCAGCCATCAAAATGCAGCTGAGAAAAAGGATATTTGGAGTACTTTGAGGTAGATGGAAAATACAGTTAAAGGCAAAATACTTAAGGGGTTAATTCAGTGCATTAGTTTGTTAGGTGGATGCCATAACAGTGCCACAGACAGGTTGGCTTCCACAACAGAATTCAATTTTCTCACCATTCTGGAATCTAGAAATCCAAGCAAAGGTGCCAGCAGGTTGGTTTACTCTGGGGTCTTTCTCTTTGTATTGTAGACGGCCTCCTGCTGCCTCTTCACAGGTCTTTTCCCCTGTGCATACAGAGCCCAGAGTCTCTTTGTGCAAGTAGGTCAGTCAGACTGGATTAGGGTTCTATTAACATCATGTTGACTTAATTAACTCTTTAAAGGCCCTATCTCAAATATAGTCACATTCTTAAGTACTAGGGGATAGGGCTTCAACATAGGATTTATGAAGGGACATAATTCAGCTTATAAGAGGTATTAATATAGGAAAATGAAGTATTGTTTTGTTTGGAGTCATTCTGGGCTTTTCCAACAACGTTGGCCAAATCAATCCTCTGAGATTAATGAGGACTCATCCAATCTTCAGTGAGGGAAATTAAAACTTCTGTGGGCTTCATCGATGGATGATTGAAGACAGGATTTGGCTCCATGGTGATTTGAAATAAACCTTTAATCAGTAAAAAGATCACCTTTCTTAGAAGAATGACCAAATGACGCTTTTACTCCTTTCTCCTATGTTTCTCTATAGTCTTTCAGAAAGCAAAGAATTTCTATAAAAAGACAGCAAGTCCTTCATGTAGACATGTTGCTTCTTGGAGTGCTAATAGTTCCAGTAATACTAAATGAAATTTATTGGACATTTACTCAACCAGAAACTATGGTAGGTTCTTTATGTGATTACTCACTTAACTCTTATAACTTTTCAATGAAGTGGGTGTTAAGATTAATTCTGTTATAATAGTTGTGGTAACTGAGCTGTGGAAGTCATCAGAGCTGATGACTGAGGTAGATTTAAATTCAATCCCAATTCTCTAACTGGAGAGGGCCATGCTATAAGCCATCCTGTATGTATTCTTCTTCTTCTCCTTTTCCTCCTCCTCCTGTTTCTCATCCTGGCCATGAGGTGAATGGCTTTGCTCTGCCTTATGCTCCCCACATGATGTGCTGCCTCCCTACAGGCCCCAAATCAGTGTGTCAATCATGGACCAAAACCTTGAACCATAGTAAACCTTTTCTCTTTGTAGGGTGATTATCTCAGTTATTAAGAGTAATAAAAAGCTGACTAACACAAATGTTAGTAAATACAGAAATACTGTAAAGCATTCTAGAGCATATTGAATTTTCTGAATTAAAATTAACCCTTGGATAGCTACAGACCCTGAACTTCTTGAAGGCAAGCCCTATTTGTTATTTGTTTTTGGAGCCTGGGAGTCTAGAAAGACATGACTGGTATATCACAGAACATTTAAAAATATCTGCTCTATTTAGAATGAATTTACTTATTGAATATTGGTTGAATAGATTAAATGAAGCCCTTATTTTTAAGTGGAGTATTTTAAAAATACATATTTGTTATTGGTGCATAATAATTATACATAATAGTGGGATTTGTTGTTACATTTCTGTACACGTACCCAATGTGACAATATAATTTGGTCAAATTCATTCCCTAATACCTCCCTTTCCTCTCCCACTCCCTCTCTTTGGTTCCCTTCCTCTACTCTACTGGTCTCCAAAATATTCCATTTTCATGAGATTCCCAACTATCCCCATATTTTTTTCCTCTCTAGCTTTCACATGTGAGAAAAAACATACAGCTCTTGACTTTTTAAGTTTGATGAAGTCCTAATTTAATCCATCATACATTTTTTACCTGATTTACATATTTAAAACAAAGATCCACACCCTCCCAAGACCTCATATAAGGATGGCATTTTAAGGTACTTAGAATTACTGTCTTATTTTTAATAGGTTGCTTTTCAAGTTGTGCTAGAGCTTTATACAACACGTAGTGGTCTGGTTCCACCCTTTAAAAATTTGTTTTTATTGTTTGCCACAGTCTGGCTGGGCACAAAATAACTGAGCCGCCCCGAGGCACTTGTAGGTTCAAACAGGAACTATTTTATTGCCCGAACTCTCACCCGCACTCCACGATTCCGGGAACTCTCTCACCCTTCACCGGGCTCCTCGAGCACTCAAAGGGCGCCCCGAGCAGCAGGGGCCGCCCTATTGCAGGACAGCAGGGGTCTATATACAACTGAGTACACAGCCTGTTTCAATCCAGCATCATCCAGTCACAGCAATTATGCACAGCTTAACTTAATATCATCATCTTAATGGCTCCTGGCATCACCTCTCAACCACTCCTTCTGGCAAAATGCTAGGTGCCATCCCGACCCGCTGTGGCTCTCAACAATTGTTGTTTCCTTTTGGTCCTGGGGATTGAACTCAGGGGCCCTCAACCACTAGGCTACATCCCAACCCTAACTTTTGTATTTGATTTAGAGCCAGAGTCTCACTGAGTTGCTTAGCACCTTGCCATTGCTGAGGCTGGTTCTGAACCCAAGATCCTCCTTCCTCAGCCTCCCAAGCCACTGAGATTACAGTCATGTGCCATTGCAGCTGGCTTGATTATTGTTTCTTTTTAGTTATACATAACATCAGGATTTATTCTGACATAATTAAAAAAGCATGAAATTTAATTTTCTCAAATTCAAATACAGAGGTATTTCTCCTTTCCCTTCCGTCCTTTTTCTCCTTGCTTTCTTCTCTCTATTTTACTAATTTTTGGCTGTTAAATTTTTTTTGTTAGTGTCTTGTGGATATACATGATGGTGAGATTCACTGTGTTATATTCATATATATATATACACAGAAAAGTTAGGTTAGATTCATACCTCTGTTCTTTCCTTTTACCATCTCTTCTCTCTTTCCCTCAGTTACCTTCATCTAGACCACTGATCTCCCTTCTATTTTGATGGGCCCCCACCTTTTTTTTCTCTCTCTCTCTATCTCTATCCTTTTTATTTTAGACTAGCTTCTGCATATCAGAGAAAACATTTGACCTTTGGCTTTCTGAGTCTGGCTTATTTCACTTAGTGTTATATTCTCCAGTTCCATCCATTTACCAGGAAATGCCATAATTTCATTCTTTATAGCTGCATAAAAGGCCATGTGTATAAGAACCACATTTTCTTTATCCATTTATCCAAGGGTACCTTGATTGGTTCTATAGCTTGGCTATTGTGAATTGTGCTGCTATAAATATTGATGTGCCTTCATCACTATGATAGCTGATTTTAGATCTTTTGGATATATACGAAAGATTGGGATAGTTGATCATATATAGTGGTTCCATTTCTAGTTTTTTGAGAAATTTTCATACTGCTTTCTAGAGTGGTTGCACTAGTTTGCAGTCCTACAGAAATGTATGAGTGTACCATTTCCCCACAACCTTGCCAACACTTATTGTTATTAGTATCCTGGATAATTGCAAATTGACTGGAGTGAGATGAAATCCCAATGTAGTAATGATTTGAATTTCCCTGATTGCTAGAGATGTTGGACATTTTTTCATATATTTGTCAACCATTTGTCTTTTTTCTTTTCAGAAGTGTCAAATTCTTTTGTCCATTTATTGATTAAGTTATTATTATTATTATTATTTTTTGGTATCAGGTTTTTTGAATTCTTTATATATTCCAGATATTAATGTCCTGAGAAGCAGATGGTAAGGATCTTCTCATTCTGTTGGCTCCCTCTTTACATTCCTAATTGTTTCCTTTGCTGTGCAGATACTTTTTAATTTGATGCCATCACACTTATTGATTTTTTAATTTTATGTCTTGTACTTTAGGAGTCTTGTTAAAGAAGTTGGTTCCTGTGCCAACATGCTGAAATGTTGGACCTACATTGTTTTTTAAGCCTTTAGTTTATTTATTTATTTTTATGAGGTGCTGAGGATTGAACTGAGTGCCTCACACATGCTAGGCAAGTGCTCTGCCACTGAGCTACAGCCTCAGCCCCAGCCCCTGGGCCTACAGTTTTTTGTTTTCCTTGCAGTTGCAGAAATTTCAGGTCTAATTCTGAGGTTTTGATCCACTCTGAGTTGACTTTTGTGCATGGTAAGAGACAGAAGTTAAGTTTCATTTCATTTCATTTCATTTTCTATGTATAAATTTCCAGTTATCCCAGCACCATTTGTTTAAAAAGCTTTTTTTTTTTTTTTTTTCCTGTGGTACTGGGGATTGAACCCAGGGCCTTGTGAATATGAGGCAAGTACTCTCCCAACTAAGCTAGACCTCCAGCTCCTAAAAAGGCTATCTTTTCTTCAATCTATGTTTTTGGCACCTTTGTCCAGTATCAGATAATTGTATTTGTCTGGGGGTATTGTCTCTGTGTCTTCTATTCCATTGATGTTCATGTCTGTTTTGGTGCCAGTACCATGCTGTTTTTGTTACTATAGCTCTGTAGTCTAATTTAAGGTCTGGTATTGTGATGCCTTCAGCATTATTCTTTTTGCTCACGAATGCTTTAGCTATTCTAGGTCTTTCATTTTTTTCCAAATGAATTTAGAATTGCTTTCTTTAGTTCTGTGAAGAATGTCATTGGTAATTTGATGATGATTATATTGAAGCTGTAGAATACTTTTGGTAGTATGGCCATTTTAAGAAGATTAATCCTGTTTATCCAAGAACATGAGAGGTCATTACATCTTCTAAGGTCTTCTTCAATTTCTTTTTTTAGTGTTCTATAATTTTCATTGTAGAGGTCCTTGACATGGTCTTTAGATTAATTCCCAAATATCTTTGTGGGTACTGTAAATGGGATAGTTTTCCTAATTTCTTTTTCAGCAGCTGCATCATTGGAGTACAGGAGAGCAGTTGATTTATGTGTGTTCATTTATGTGTGTTCATTGTATCCTGCTACTTTAATAAAAATTGTTTATTAGCTTTAGAAGTCTTCTGGTAGAATATTTTTTTCCCCTCTGGGATCTTGTAAGTATAGGCTAATCCCACCCTTAATCAGTTGAAGACATTATCCTGAAATGTTTCAAGAAAGCTATAAAATACTTGGTTCTTGGGGGAAGCAACAATTTTGAATTCAATTCTAATTAATTAAATGTATGGTTTTGGTCATTTTTATCATTAGCTTTTCAAAACCATTAAAATTTCTATTTTTCTTATTATTTATTTATATTGCAATGCCAGGGATCAAACCCAGAGCTTTGCATATGCTAGGCAAGTACTCTACCACTGATATATACCTTCAGTCCTTACATTTTTACTTTTAAAATAATATTTTGAGTTATGGCAGCTGCCTTTTAGAAGATGATCATTCTTACATAACATTTTTAAAATAATTTTATAGACTTATTTTATAGACTTGTTTATTTAAATGCCCTAATTCTAAAACAAATAAACAATAACAAGAACAAACAAAAAAATCTGGCCCACAGTAGCTTCATGGTGTTGCTCCAGGACACAAGACCAATACACAGAACCAAGACTCCTGTCCCCGATTTAGGATGATTTCCAGGCTGTGAAATGATGATATTTGAATAAGACAAGATAACAGTTCCAGCACAGTTCAAATGTTCAGAGCTAAGTGACATTTTGTATGTACAAGTATCTGAATGTCTTTTATAATTTTTAAACCAATTTTTTAGGACAAATTTTTTTGAGATTGTTCTCATTTTTAAATTTAAAAAAGTGAAAGAAAGAAGATTGGAAGAAGTTAATTACTATTATGCTGCTTAACATAATTATCTTATGCAAGTCACCAAATATTTTTTGAAAATTACTATAAATATGTTAAATAAAATGTCAGTGTTTAAGACAAGATGGTGTGCTAAGCAACTAACATCCTGAAAGTACTGAAGTCAGTATTCCAGTTTAACTGTGAAGTTGCAGTGGGAGGTGAACCACTGGGAACTAGAGTGAATGTCACTAGCTTGGTCTCGCCCAGCCTTCTGTGTGGCTGCTTCAAGGATGAGGTGATCAAGTCTGAGCTTCATGAGGACCTCTCATTACCCCAAGGATGGTCTCTCTGGAACCTTTGGTGTTGGTGGCAGAGGGCAGGAGGATGGGGCTGGTAAAGAGTAAATTGCTGCAATAATTACCTTGGTGTGTAAAGGAATCTCTATCACCACAAAACCCACCCTGAAGAGGAGATTGCTGGCTGGAATGAACGGGAACACCAGGAACAACAAGCCCATTAAAACTTCCTTGTGCTCCAGTCTCTGAAACACACAATAGTGAAGGACAAATCAATTTTGGTTTAATTCCACTTAGGTCAGCAGTTAACCATCACTTCCAATTTCAGTTCTCAGTGAAGGAGTGAATAAACCAAGCATGTGAACCTTCTGACCAGCGAGCTGAGTTTATCACACAGAAGCCCCAGGTTGGGACAGCTGGCCTGTCCAATCAATCCCTCACAGGAGCCACACACATCTGCCTCTAGAAATGTCTGAGGGCACAGTGTGGTCCCTGACCGCTGTTCCTTCCCCTGGGCAGGCCCTGCAGCAACCCTGCTTCTTGTTTCTGGCCCTTTTCAGATTCCCTGTCCCTGCTGGCACCTTGGAATGGTCCGGGCAGCAAAGCTGCTGGGTGGACAGCAGCACACAGGCACCAGAGGGAGTTTAATTATGTCATCTCAAAGCCAGGATGCATTTACAAGAGCAATGGCACCCACCAGGAGAAGCAAAGTTTGGCATAAAGGAAATGATATAAGATTTGGGACACCAATGAGAGGATCATTTGAGCATAAGAGTTTCTTACTTGTTTTTTAGGGTATGTATGTATGTGTGTGTGTGTATATATATACATAATTTTTTTTTCTGCAGCGCTGGGTTTGAACCCAGGGCCTGGTGCACAGTAGGCAAGTGCTTTACAACTGAGCTGTACCTGCAACCCTGTAGAGTTTCTTAGCACCTCTCAAATTAATCTAGTACTCAAGTTTTTGTTCCATGAAATTTTTTTAAAATAAAAATTATAATAATTCATCAAACTGAGAAAGCACTTTTCTCTGATACAATATGTATTAGTTTGTACAGTTTTTCTTTCATATAATAATAAAGGTTCCTGATTATCACTTATAGCATGTTATAATGTACACTAAAAAATAATTTGTATTTCCTTATGTGTATACAATATAAAAGGACTTGAACGTAGGTCTATTTAAAATAGGCTTACATATGCTAAATGGTATTTTTTCTTTTAAAAAGAAGTTTAATAAGAAAACAAACTTCTATATTACAATCTCAAATTTTCTTATAAATACTTAAAATAGCCTATTACTACTAGTAGTAATAAAAGAATAAAAACAAATTTTAAAAATAGAAATAGGACTCTAGCATAAACACAAATATTTTAAAAGTTTTTAAACATCTTGGGTTATTTGTCATCTGGATTTTATTTAAAACCTTTGTTAGTTACTGACTAAAACATAAACAGTAATAAAACTTAAGAGTGATTCCATATGATTTGGACAGTTTCCCTTAAATAATTAATAGTCTGTAAGTAATTATCTCATTTTTTATCCTTTAGAATTAGAAGAAAACAATGGCATGCATAACAAGTCTTCAATTCAAAAGGAGGAATAAAAACATATTTTTATGACATAATAAAAATGAAAAAAGTGAAAAAAGAACAAATTTATTTAATTAAAAGTTGCAAAATATTTTGTAATTTAGATTATATTTTGGGTATAAAAATTACATTTCAATTTGAGAACTTAAAGTATGTAATTAAAAAAAGAATAAACATATTCAGAAGACTCCTGTGACATCAAGAACAGGTATTTCCTGCTAACACTGAAAATAAACCTCCGTGAGTAAATGTTTTATAGTCTGTTCCTTCTTGACCTTAAGCCTATAATTGAATATCTCATTGATATTCTCTTTTTATAGGTGCATTTTTAATTTTTAGAGATGGTTAATTACTTCTTTCGACTCTCTCCAAAAGTTTAAATATATGTTTGTGTGCGTGTGGTACTGGGGACGTGTTACCCATGAGCTAAATCCCAAGTCCCCTTTTAAAAAATATTTATTTTGAGACAGGGCCTTACTAAGTTGTCCAGGCTGTCCTTGAACTTGGATTCTCATGCCTTAGCCTCCCAAGTAGCTGGGATCACAAGCATGGCTGCTACACTCAGCAAGTTAAAATACATCTTACAAAAACATTTGTGCATTTTCTCAAAGAATTTCCTTAAGAGAATAGAGCACATTCTGTTAATTAACCCTAAGAAATAAGAATGAAACACGTGTTCATAACCCACTTGAATCAAAGTGTGAAATATGATATATCAAGAACTATGTAATGTTTTGAACAACCAACAATAAAAAAATAATAAAAAAAAAGAATGAAACACGTGGGTATAAACACTCTTAGATCAAGTCATTGTTCCTGTCCCTGGGTGGTATTTCCCCAATGAGTTGCTTCCCTGCCACTCATCGAGGTTATTGGAGGACACCTCTCACAGAGGACCTGAAAGAGGCATCACCTTTGCATCCAAGGATCACACCTTCTGCCTGACCAAAGCCTCCTTCCTCACTCTGGTGGGCTTTCGGGTCCTTCCACAGAGCTCCAAGAGACTAAGCAGCCACTGGGCTTAAAGGCTCTTCATCCTTGAGGCACGATCAGGTGAGAGCAGAGGACAACCTCCCTGCCACCTCCTCATTCACTGAGTCCCTGGTGTGGGAAGTCTTCCCAGGGTGCTCATAAAGCCAGGGACACAGAGATGGGCAGAGTCAAGGAGAACCCAGCCTCCCTTAGAAGACTGAAGTGCAAATTGGAAAATCACAATATGTAGGTTTCTCATTTCCTGCACCAGGTTTTTCAGGAGCCAAGCAAGCCACTGTTTTCATCATGACAGTCATCCCAGTTGTAACCATACATGCAAGTCTGGGTCTGCTGTCTTCAATATTAGTTTTCCATCTTCCCTAATAGCTGTAAGCTCCGTGAGTGTAGGATTCACTGGTACTTGACTTCTGTTTACCTTGTGCTCAGCAGGTACTCAGAAATACCTGTTGAATAAGTCAATCAACAAACGCATTGGACAAGAGAGAAAACCATGTGGGAGAATGGGTGCGAGTACAGAGGGCTTTCTGGTGGAGGTGATAACATGGGCTTGAAAAATGAATAAATATTTACACAAAAGAAAACCCAAGGGAGGTGGCAAGATGAGGAGTTTTCTAGGTGGAAGGTGTGAATATACAAGACAGGAAGGTACCAAATGCCACATCATGTACTTAAGAGCCGTCCCCTCCATCTGGAATACAAAGTGCAAGGGAAGAATGGCAGGCTGGGCATCACGAGGGGCTTCTTGCTATGAAGTTGACCTTTACCTAGAGGCAATGGGGAACTACTGAAGGATTCCACAGGTGCAGAAAGAAAAGCCTCAGGTCCACAGTCAATGTCCACACTCGCGATGTGGCCCAGAGTCGTCTTGGGCAGACACCTTAGCCATTTAATTCTCAAGGTGTCTCAGCTGTAGAACGAGACCAGTAAGGTTCAGGCTCATAATGCATCTGGGAGGCCGGGACCACTGAGATTCTCCAACTCTTACAGTTATATCTTAGTTGTGAGGCTTTCAGGGACCTCCTGCTTACCATATGTACCCCCATAAGCTTCCACCTGTGAAGTCCTTGCTCCCTACTTTGAACTGGGAGTGCAGATCCGAAAAGACAGGAAGTCAGCCTGTGTTCTGCTTTATTTAAGAATTATCACACTTGAGATCATGGTGAACTCTCCAAATTCCAAGCTAATTTTGAAAACAACGATATTCACAAATGAATCTGTAACTGAAACTTCTGTTTCAGTTCTATAGAAGATGGTGCCTTTGCTCTATAATTTGAAACCAATAAAGAAAAGGAACCAAAAATAATCTTGGGTTTTACTTTCATGGTGAAGGTCCAGATATTTTAGAATTGCATTTCCTGAGGTGGCCAAATGCTCATCATGCTTTATCAAACAAATATGGTGAGAATTTCCAAACTACTTCATGCCACATGAAAGTAACAATAAATCCAGTAAGTTTTTCTTTTAGCAGCTAAAGAGGAAGAAAAAGATTTATTTGTATAACAGCCTCTGGAGGAACTACTATTAATAGTAGATTTGATTCCTGCTATCCATATTGTATTCATGCAAAGCAAAATATCTACTATAACAAAATATGTTGCATCTCTTTGGACAAGACCCAATTTCTTACTTCTGGGACATATGGTGATAAAAACATGATGGATTATTTTGCTTCTTAAGAGGTGTTTTTAAAAAGCTGCTTTCCTAGATAACTCACCTGAAAGAATAGCTTGCTTTCTCCATAGTTAAACATGCTTTCAAACAGCATACCTTTATCACTTAAAACGGCAACTGTAACTAACAAAAAGGATCAGTGTGTAGAAAAAGAAGCCTTGTGTTTTAAAATGTATTCTATTTAAATTTGCAGTAGACATTTACAACATGCATGAAGACACAAAAGATGCCTTTATAAAGGGAATGCTTTCCATGCAATAGTATTAACCTAAATTTTAAAATGTATCAAGACAGGAAATTTCGTATGATACGTATGATGCTTGAAAATATGGTAAAGAACTCAAAACAATTATTATTACTTGAGAATAATTTTTTCCTTAAAAATTCCTTCAAGATGCTAGAAACAAATGTATTTGGCCTGAGCAAAATGTAAAACTGGTTTTCCAGCAACATTTGGCATTCAATTATTACCAAAAAAAAAAAAACAAAAAAAAAAACAAAAAACACCTTGTTAAGTAAATCCCCTATCTTTCTTGATAGAATATCTATCATTAGATGATCGGAGTCTACCAAACAAAGTAATTAATGTCAAAATGGACTGTGGAAAATTTGAATAATGAGAATTTTCCAGTGATTTCAGGAAGCCCAATTTAAAACTATTCCTCTTATTGGGTCACTTTTTAATACCAAATACTGGAATCCTGATGTTGGAAATTAACCTAAGCCAATTTGGCTGCTTTAAAGATTGCCACGTCCTTTGTAAACACTGGTGGTCCCTAGTGTCTAGATCCAGATGGGATGTAATATGGAAAGCACGTCTTGAATAAAATGCAGCTGGAAGTAGAAATATTTATTACCAGGCAAGTACCAAGTGAGTTTTACACCATCTGTTCCTATAAGTTCAGGGAAGTCCCTGCTGGGTCTATGACTCTTCTCCCCAACCTGGAGAGGAAGACTCCCTCGGAGGATAAAGTAACACTGCCCTGAGGCAGAACAACCTTCTTCTAGTCTTGTTGGGCTCAGAGCCTTTGTGAAGCTGAAGCCCAAACAGAGCTGGATTTGCAGAGTTTTAGATCTCTTCCAGTCAAAGATGATGGTGTCTGTACAATCTTTCTGGGTAACTGCCTTGGCCATCATTTATTTTACCAGTTAACAGTATTTTCTAACAAATTCCTAGCTGAAGAATACACCTCTGGTATGGATTATGACAACACTGGAAGTGCTGGTGGAGGTCCCTCGAGAGAGCAATGACTCCAGAGTAAGGTCCTTTAAATGCTAACCCACCTCCCGTAGATACGGATTAAAATTAACCTCACATGAATGCAAGGCAATGCAGGCACTGATGCATTTTAAAGCAAAGTGTCGTGCAGACTGTGTAATATCTCATTCTGTAGTTTTGTCCTTTCCTATTTACTTTTGTGCCTCATTTTTTCCTCCTGACATCTGTCGAATGACACTGCTTCTGCTCCCAAAAGATTCACTGGTGAGCTTGAAAACTGAGTAGAAAAACAAAGAAAAATACGAATTTGTTAAGAGTTATATAAGATATCACTTGGGTTTCACATGGGGAAAACTGTCAGTTACCATATAAATAAGATCTCGAGGGTGAAATGCCCTCTCCAAGTGCTTGCCCACGTGTGTGGCTTGCACTGTGCCTTATTCTGTGGCAAATTTTCACAGATGAGCTTGTTCCTGGGACAAAACCCAGCATGACAATTCTAATTCTAGCCTCTGCCATTGGTAATGATAAGCAATGTTTCTACCCTCTAGAATCCAGATGAAAGTTCTATGACTCTCTTTCTGGTTCTTATCTTATTGTTAATGCTGACTGGTTAGAAATTTTCTCTAATTTTAAATTAAAAGGTTCATAAGGAATCCTAATTTGCATGATGGTATTGTTGCCGGGATAATCCCATGAAGATTTTTGTTGTTTTGTTTCCTTGAAGGTAAGGATCAGGCAAGGTGGACAGATTCTAATAAATAGTGCATGTTAAATTTATCCTCCCGGGGCTGGGGATGTGGCTCAAGCAGTAGCGTGCTCGCCTGGCATGCGCGGGGCGCTGGGCTCCATCCTCAGCACCACATAAAAATAAAATGAAGATGTTGTGTCCACAGAAAACTAAAACTAAATGTTAAAAAAATTCTCTCTCTCTCTCTCTCTCTCTCTCAAAAAAAAAAAAAATTTATCCTCCCACCTTTTTAATGTCTAAGTCAACACTTCTCAAATGATTCTGAAATGCATTTGATGACAGAATCCCCTTTTTGAGTAAACTCTATTAGTGTGCCATACAATGAATGTTAAAGCGCATTTTGAGAAATGTTGGTAATAAAACACTACAGGCAGAATGAGATTAAAAAGAAGTTTCCATTTAAGAAAACTCTAGAGTCTATCTCAGTATCTGGCAAATCTTTCCTATATTAATGCATCCCTTTTGCAATAGTTTAAACCCATTTTTTGTCCTTCTATCTCAGTGGAGATGAGATCAGAGGGTCACCACATTCATCATAAGAAATCATCATTCATTTAGAGAACCTTATTACTACATCCACCACTTTCTCCTTTTTGGAGGATAAAACCTAAGATATATTTAATACACTGGACTCATGTTTGTAGTCTCTAGGCACTATGGCATTCTAAGAATGGTTGGTCCTCTATATCAGTGGATTCTTCATTGATAGATTCAATCAATCACAGATAAAAAAAGGTGTCTGTATTGAGCATATATAGACATTTTGTTTTTGTTATTTCCTAAATGATGCTCTATAGCAACTTTTACACAGTGTTCACCTTGCATTAGGTATTATAAGTAATCTAGAGATAATTTTAAGTATATGGGAAGATGTGTGTAGGTTATATGCGAATACAACATCATTTTATGTAAGAAATTGGAGCATTTCATATCTGAGGGGAATCCTGGAACCAGTCCATTGTGGATACCAAGGGATGAGGTGGGGCCATGGTCCTTGGAGACGACGGTGGAGTCCTATGAGGGTTAGGTTCTAAGGTTTGTCAATACAGCAAAAATCACAAAATATTTGAAATCACAAAATATTGAAAATCCTTTAAAATGGCTCCATGTTGGGGAGTGACATACCATATTTCAAGAAGCCAAACATAGAGAACTTGTGCTTCAAAACTGGGACAAATTGCTGTTTCTTCAATTTAGTACTAGGTAGTCAGATTTGTATCGAGGTCACCTTGTATGGAAAATACATAACTTTAAACAATAGAATTCTGTTCACCAAGGCAGGGTGCTCACACCGTGAAGGTGCACAGGAAGTGAGATTGCTTGAGAAGGCAATTTCACACCTCTCATCTGCTCTCTCTTGTGACTAGACTGATTAAAGACAGAAGCCAGAAACTTACCCACCCTACTTGGGAAGTCATGCCCTCGTTCCTCTCTGGTTTTCTCTTTCTTTTTACTGATCCAGTGAAATTAATTTATGTAAGTATACATAGTAATATCTTAGTAATAGCTTTTTGTGATCAAATTTATTTTTTTTTCAGATCAACTTTATTTCATTAATTATTTTTTAGAGGGCCAAATTTAAAGATAAATGTGTGTGTAGTACAAAACAGGGTTATCTCTTAATTTTTTTGGTTTCATTTTCAAAAACTTTGTTTTGGTTCAACAAACCCTACTATATGCAAAGAGTGAAGGGATCTTGGGCAGGCATTATTTCTGCTCCCAAAGACAAAAAATATTGATGTAGATGTGAAAATACGACTACATTCCAAGAAAGACCATGTTAAGTATCATAATTAGATAGGATCCCCTTGACTATAGGGTGTGAGTCCTTTTAGAAGTTCTCTTCCCCATCCATGGCAATGGTTCTCTTAGTAATATAGGGCCATTGATATTCATTCATTTGACAAATGTACCATGTAGATGCCAGACACTATTTGAGTCTCTCTAGGACATCAATGAACCAAATACAAAAATACAAACAAACAAACAAATCCCTATCTCCACGAGCTAGCTGGGGTTGGGAGAGGAGTTTTAAGAGCTATGACAAATAAGTAAATTATGTAGCATGTTAAAAATGTGATGAGAATTTCAGGAAAAGTTGGGCATGATGGGGGAACCCAAAATAAAATTGGGGAGTTTGCAATCATACACAGAGTGCTCAGCACCCTGCAAAGGGGGTAACTCAGCAAACACCTGGAGGAGGAACTGGTCATGGGGACAGCATTCCAGCAGAGGGGCCAAGTGAAGGCCCTAGGTAGGACTGCACTTGCTGTGTCCAGTGGCCAGCAAGGAGACCAGCACCATGGGAAAGAGGATGGCGTGAGGGAGTCAACCTGCCCACATTTGATCTTGTTTGCCTTTGTAAGTTTGTACTCTGAGAGAAACCAGAAGTTTCTGGAGGTCTGTAAGCAAAGGAGTGACACCATCTGACGTGTTATTCTGTCTGCTGTGCTGAGAATAGACTGGGAGACAATGAAAGGTTAGAAGCAGGAGGGTGAATTAGGGGACGATGCAATGTCTTAGACCAGGCGGGTAGTGAGAAATGAACACAGTTGGGACATTTTCATGGTAGAATTAACAATGTTTAGTGATGGGTTGGATATAATGTTTGAGAGAAAAAAGTCAGATATTTTGGCCTGAGTGACTAACAGTATGACTTTTCTATCAACAATGAAGACCACGATGAGGCCCAGGTGGCGAGGGGAGACTGAAGTACAGTTTTGACACAGGATACTGGAGTGCACCCAGGTCAGGTCCATGGTCCAGCTGTGCCAGAACAGTGGGTTAGGTTGCTGAGAGACCAAAGAAAATACCTGGAAATGGTGTATGAGACATAAGGCCTTTCGAGGGATGTTTATGGGGAAGGTTTAGTGGCGATAGACTGAACAGATAGTACCTCCCTCCCTCACTGTGCTTTAGTAAGAGTGCCTCCTCTCCCTCAAGGCATCTTGTCCAGTGGTGATCTGCTGAACAAGTGACAGATATCCTTTCCACAGTGCCCTCATTCTGCCCCAGTCACCTTTGAGAGGAGGGTTTTAAATGTTAGCTGTAGATGCAGTGACATCATCAGCATTGCCTTGCTTGGTTAGTTTGTATGACCAGCATCCCAGGGAGCCACCATCCTGGTGTACTTGCAAGAAAGCAGCTCCCTGCAGATGATGCTAACTTGCCCTAGTTCCCAGTGTGCCTAAGAGAAAGCCAGTGTCCTTCAGGGTAATGTGTATGTGAACATTCTGGCCCAGGCTTGCTCTCTTTGTTCCCTAGGCTTAGCTAGGATTTTGGGAACAGAAAGAGGGTCAATTGTCTTACTGTCCCACTTTCTTTAAGGATAATATGACCTGACATTTAAGCAGAGCAACATTTTAGCACCTTAATTTTGGAACTCTCTTAAATCACTACCTAATTCTTTTTAATAAGATTTCAGGAAGAAAGGTAGAGACCCTGTTTTTAACAAATGTTTCAAAGTGTGAAAAGAAACACATTAAATGACTGAATAAGTCATCTGAAGAATCCAGGATAAGCACCACCCAGAGTTTGCTCTCCTATGTACTAGGCAACTTGGTTTCACTAATGATTTCTGGAATGGTTGTTGGTCATGCTTTCTCCCCAGGAGTTGTGAGCATCATATTTGCTTCTGCTTCTAAGGCACTTCAGGCTGTGCATTTAGGGCTACATGGAAACACCAAGGATTTGGCTACCAGTCACATGATTCACTGGTCTATTAAGAACTTTCCAAAAGGCTTTCTGAGTAGTGAACTGGCATTATCAGCTTTTATCCCTAATTACACTTCCCATGATTTTCTTAGGACCGAAAAGTTGAGTTCCTTAAATAGATATCCATGTTCTTAATAGAAATAGGAAGGATGAAATGGCTCTAGTATTACAAAAATGTCTTTTGACTTTATAAAAGTTTTCAAAAATCCAAAAGTATGGCAAGATATGCAGTAATAAGTTTCTTTTGTAAAAATACAGCACTAAGAAAAATAACTTTGACTTGAAAATCCACCTGTACCTTGAAAATGTAGCAATTATTTTTGGCACAGTGAAATAATAATTCAAATCATGAAATCTTATTGAGAGTCATAATGAGTAAAAAAAAATAGATTAATAAAAGAGTGAAAAGCAAGAAACTGAAACAAAACAAAAAGCTGCTGTTGATTTTTCTACAACATGATTATCCAATTCTTCCACGCAAAACTTCAATGATTCTTTAAGGAGTAAGAATACACAGAAGAGAGGAAGGTTGGGTAAGATACTCTTTTGGTCCTTAAAATGTATTTATCCCAGGAAGGCAAAGAAAAGAGAAGTAGGTACAATGCTTCAGGTACCAGACTTTTTATTACACATAACCATTGGAAGAGGGATTAGTACAAGATTGAGCCCAGAAGGAAAAGAATAATTTCACAGGTAACATCAATATCAACAAAAAGGAAGGCTTTGACAAAGATTTTATTTAGGGTCTTTGACTTTCAGGCAACTGCTGAATAAAAAGTTGCAGGTGTTCATTTTGTTCCAGTCCTCATCACTGATGGGCCTGGAGAAGCCTGTAGGAAGAGATCTTATGACAACAACAGAAACGATTCATTTTTTTTCCTGCCTATTTTTTCTCAATTTCCTCACTCTTTTGATAATATTCCTACTGTTTTCCTTCTGTAGCCTGCACACTAAGATGACAAATTCAATGCCCATTTTAAAGTAAGTTATTGAATTTTCCAATTCTTTATTTTCCTTGATATTCAGGAGTGAGTGTATGTGTGTGTGTGTGTGTGTGTGCGCGCGCGTGTGCGCATGCTGCGAATTGAACCCAGGGCCTCATGTATGCAGAGCACGCTCTCCACTAAACATTCAGTTTTAACAGAGCAGTTTTATGTTATGATTCTGCCCTTCTGTCATATTTGAATGTCCTGTCTTCTCAATTATGCTTAAGCATTAAAAACTTGAAAGTATGTTATTAGCATTGGCATTGTGACAAGACTTTAAAGAGGATTCTTGACACCTGGGGTAGAGGATGAAGGCCTGGCATGGGGATGATTCATCTTCATGAGCATCACACATAGATTCCCATCATGTCTGCACCTTGAAATATGTAGACTCAAAAAAGACCGTCCTCTGGACTTCTTTCCTTTTTTTTTTTTTTTTTTTTTTAAGTAAGCCTAGTAGTTCTACAAATGGAGCTGGGGCCCTTATTGTATTCCCGGATTTATGCTGTGACGATGTCATGATGATGGTGTTGATGGTGATTGTAGGGACAGACTGTGAAAACAGCTGTGAGACATTCAGTGCTCCATGTGTGGGCCACTGTGATGATGTCATACTCTGTGTTACAGGAGGCTTGGCCAGGTGAGCTTCCATAGCTGGTCAGTGGCAGAGCCTGGCTTCAGACTTAGCCAGTGCTTGTCATTACCACTCCTCAGCCTCCTTCCCCTACAGCCTCAGGACTTTTGACCTAGAACTTGAGACAGCTCTCCTCCCCAGCACCACCAGGGAAACCTCCAATGTGGAGGGGCCTGACTCCCGGCTCATCATGAAATCTACACTAGCATTCTGGGGATCTGACAGGGGACACCAGTCCTGAAAAATCCATTCACTGAAGTAGAAGGGATCTTAGCCAGCAACTATCCATTTCATTCATTTTACCCCTGAGTAAATTGTAACCCTTGGAGCTGGAATGACTTGTCCAAAGTTAAATGGCCCTCTGGAATGACTAGAAGAAACAAGCAAGAGGCCTTGCACTGACTGGGTGCTTGTGCAAAAAGAGATGGGGAAGAATAGGGACCCCATTGGGTAATATTGGCTCAATCTTCTTTGCCAAATTAAAAGGTCTCCTAGAATTTTACAGGTTCTCTACAATTCCCAGGTTTTAAAAAAGAATGCCTTCTTGTGTCAAGCCCCTACAACTCTTTATGTGCAAATTACTTTTATTAATCTCTCACAGTTTGTTCATGCCTCTCCTGCCCCATGACACATCCAGTCCCAGAATTCTTCCCCTTCTTTACCCACCATTTTCTTCCTTTGAACTCCACTGGCCCTGCCCTTTGATCCTGTCCTCTGTCCCATCCCAGAATAGCCCCAGAGCTGGAATATCCTTCGTGGGGCATGGCAGAGCCTCTGGAAGATACCCAACTCTAAAGCTGCAAACTGGGTTTTAAACTGGATGGAGGGTAGGTTTCTCAAACTTTCTTAAGAAGAAAGTTCCTCACTGCCCCGTTTCCTCCAGAAAAAGAGGAAAAAGAAGAGTTAAATTGCACTAAGCCTTCCAAGGTAGTATTTGGAAAGGAATGAGAATCATTTATAAGGAGGCACACAGAAGACTGAGAGAAAAATCTGCTCAACAGTCCCAAAGTCAGACTGCGGCAGACTCTGAGGTTTTATATATATATATAGTAGATTATCATATAAATCACTGAAAAAGAAAGACTAAGACTAGGAGGAAAAAAAATGTGTCTCCTGGGGTTGAGGAGTTATTGAATGTTTTGAGCCAGGGAACAGATTTTTTGTGTGAAGGCAATTTCCTAGGATGCTCACTCTGACTATGAATCACTCTGCAGAGAACAGTAATGGGCCATCTGTGGGAGGGCAGATGATGACACAGAGTCCAGAAGCCTTGAGGTGACTAAGAAACACTCATTGTGGAGTTGGGTGACACTTTTCTGAGCCCTGCATCAGCGTGGCACTCAGCAGAGTGCTGGGATGGCCTGGATGTGCTTCTCTCCTCCCCAGTTCACAGGCACCTGCTGGATTCCCACCCTCCCACTTGCTTATCCTGCTCCCTGGGGGAATTTCCTCTCTGAGATTTTCTTTTTTCGATCATAATTAATGATTGATAGATGTTTGAGTGAATATATTGATGATTTTGGCATTTCTCTCTTGCTTGACCTCAGAATCCTCCTAAATACAGCAGTTGCTGATGGTAAATCAAGGTTGGCATGTTATTTGAACCCTATTTTCCATCTAAGACATTTTTTTTTAAGTTCTAAATAAATTGTTTTATTTTTTACTACTAGATTCTACATTAAAGTATTTTTTATTTTATTTTTATTTTTATTTTATTTTATTTTTTAAAATTTTTTATTGTTGGTTGTTCAAAACATTACATACTTCTTGACATATCATATTTCACACTTTGATTCAAGTGGGTTATGAACTCCCATTTTTACCCCGTATACATATTGCAGAATCACATCGGTAACACATCCACTGATTTACATATTGAAATACTAGTGTCTGTTGTATTCTGCTGCCTTTCCTATCCTCTACTATCCCCCCTTCCCTCCCCTCCCCTCCCCTCTTCTCTCTCTACCACCTCTACTGTAATTCATTTCTCCCCCTTGTTTTTTTCCCTTTCCCCTCACTTTCTCTTGTATGTAATTTTGTATAACAATGAGGGTCTCCTTCCATTTCCATGCAATTTCCCTTCTCTCTCCCTTTCCCTCCCACCTCTC
>NW_025999960.1:2801162-2807092 GCF_001458135.2 Marmota marmota marmota | reverse complement strand
ATTGAGTTTTTAAGTTGGTTTATTGCTTCCTGCATTTCTAGGATTTCTGTTTGTTTGTTTTTTATAACCTCTATCTCCCTATATAGTTGATCTTTTGCTTCTTGGATTTGTTTATGTAACTCATTGTCAAAGTGATCTTTCATTGTCTGGTTTTGCTGTCTAATGACTTCCTTGAGACTCCAGATCATCTGAAGCATGTAAATCCTGAATTCTTTATCTGACATTCCATCTGCTGCAGATATTACTTCTTCTAAGGTTGAGTTGACCTGCATTGCTTGTGATCCTTTCTTTCCTTGTCTTTTCATACTGCTCTCGTTTCTTTCTGCTTGGTGAAACTGTTGTGTTATTGAATTTTCCCCCTATATATTTATATTGCTCTTGTATAGTTGTAAAGTCAACCTTGCAGGGGCGGGCGGCAGCTGTGCTCCTCCTCCAATTGGCATGATCTCTATCTCACCGACTGGCCGCTGGGCCCCTTCTCCAGGTCGCGTGGTCTGCGTACCTTGCGGGCAACGGCTGGGCCCCTCCTCCAATAGGGATGATCTGTCTACGATACTGGCAGGCTGCTGGGCCTGTTCTCCAGGTTGCAGGTCTGCCTACCTTGCAGGCGCAGGTTGCAGCTGTGCCACTCCTCCAATTGGGGTGATCTTTCAACTAGGCCGGCGTGCCGCCGGGCCCCTTCTCCAGGACGCACGGTCTACCTAACTTGTGGGTGGCAGCTGGGACCTTCCTCCAATTGGGGCGATGTGTCTACCATGCCGGCAGGCTGCTGGGCCTGCTCTGCTGGTCGGTCGCAGGTCTCTCTGAGATTTTCTTCTGTCTAAATTTCATCCTTCCCTCACTTACGAAGGAGCCAAAGCAGAAGTCACGGGTGCCACCCAGGTGGGTCACTGGGCTCTGAGGGCTCCTCTTTGGAGACTTAGCAGCCAGTGCTAAGCAGGAGGAAATCCTCAGCTGGGATGGCTGGATCACCTGTCAGAGCCTCTCCTTCACACGAGTCTGTGAAATAGGTCAGGAAGGCTGAGACACAGCTGGGAAAAACTCACGGGTGCACTTATTCCTTCTCTCATCCATTTCATTCACTGGCCTGATACTGAGAATCTACTGTAAGAAGGTTATTGTGTCCAGCAGTGGAACAGTGGGGCCATTACCCATGCAACCATTTCTTTTCCAATTAAAAATATCCAATGATGGTTGGGGCAAATTTCATTATGGTTCAGGCAAACATAATGGGAAGGAATACTGCAAATTACCAAGATACTCTGGGGTCAGCTGAAGAAGCATTCTCCCAGGTTTATTCTATGTAGAATAAATCAACTGGGCTGGCTTAGCCAGAGACATCAGACTCTCTGTGAGTTTTATTATTGTTGATGAGAAACAGCTTTATTTTATTATTGCTACTTTGTGTTTACTGTTTTTTTTTTAAATGCAAAGAATATTCTGTAGGTGCAGGACTTTTGGCTGCTTTCAGTTTGAATGAACAAACACTGAGAACCTTTCCTTCACACATCCATATATCATTCCACTAACATATACTGAGCACCAACTGAGTATCACTGTGCTAGGCAGGGTGCAAGACAAACAAACAAACAGAACTATAGGCAAGGCATGGTTCCCATGCTAGGGAAGTTTGCATTCTGGTAAATAGTAAAACATCCCTTAAGTTTGCATATTCATGTGATCTTTGGTTATTATCATTATGTGACAGATGGGAAGTACAGAAATTAGGGCATATAGAGCATGCAATGGAACCATCAAGGAGAAATCTCATTGCTCTCAAAGAGTGACACATTAGGTAAAAATTGAAATCCCAACTTCTTACTCTTTTTTTTCTCCTCATGGTCTCTACCTTTCCAACTCTATCATCTCTTGTTTCCATAGGCAAGACACCTAAGAAAATAAATCAGCCTCCTAAATTCATCTAAACATGTCACCATGTTTAAGAGTAGATAAGAGTAGATGGCTTAGAGCACCAGTGGAAATATTCAGACAATTTATTCTCATCAAATGAAGTGAAGGCAGGGTTCTTGGGTAGCGGCCCAGGGTAAGCATGGAGATGTGGTGGTGGGAGTGTGCAGATGACTGGCTCTTGTGTTTTCCATGTTGTTAATGAAACAGAAAGCCAATCCATCAGCTGAGAGTAATGGGGAAAGAGGTGTTTGAAATGAGAGATGACGGTGTAAAATAGTTGTCTGTGAAGCCAGAGGGAATGAGCAGAATAGCATGGCTGTACCTGAAGTAGGTGGTCATAAATTTGAAGTGATACCACCATATGAAGGTGCAGTAATAGAATATGAGTTGTAATTTGCATCATATGTAGCAAAGCAATGAATGAAAGTATCTGGGATATAAAAATACCCTGGTCAAGGCATTAACAATAGCAATGAATCGTTAAACATGACCCACTTTAAGGTAAACCTAAATTCTACATTTTTAACACTTTGTTAAATGTATAGTGAAGTTCATTTTCAAACTCTATTAAATTGATGTATACAGCAATCTCAGCTTTTAAGCATGGCTTAAGTTCCAAATTTGGTCATAGCTACTGGATGGGAAAACTGACATTAGCAAGTATCAGTAAGTAGCCACCATACATAAATATATGGGAGATGGAGAAGCCAGATAAGTGCAGTGAGAGGAGGCTGAATCAGCTTAGCCAGAGACAGCAGTCTCTCTGATGCCTGAACTGGACAGAGTGGCAGTGGCAAAGCCCAGGGCAGTGGTGGTCATTGATGATCATGATAATAATATCTTGTAAGTGCTTCTGATCCAAAGTGATTGCAGTAATTATGATTCTGGCATGGGCAGTAAGTAGCCATAATGAAGGGAGTTCTCATGTAATGAGATCAGGAAGGAGATGGAGAGCATGGTGTCTGGAGAGATTTGGAAATAAAAAGGAAAAAGTGGTCTAGAAGAAAAAAGAATGGCATTGTCATAGAACCATTCACTACTCAATGAACACTTCATCTTCCAAGTTCAACCTCTTTTTCTATTTGGTATATTAAAACACAATTGTTATGGCTTAGATATGAGGTGTCCCTCAAAAACTCATGTGTGAGATGATGCTAGAATTTCCAGAGGTGAAGTGATTGAGTTAGGGGAACCTTAATGAATCCACTGATATGGAAGAACTGGGCAGTAACTGTAAGCAGGTAACTTGTGTCTGGAGGATAAAGGTCACTGGGGGTGTGTTTTGGGGGTTTGTATTTTGTCCCTAGTGAGCTCTCCTGATTGCCATGCTCTATTTTGGGGGGTACCAGGGATTGAACCCAGGGGCTCTTAAACAGTGAGTCACATTCCCAGCCCTTTTTAATTTTTATTATGACACAGGTTCTTGCTAAGTTGCTTAGGGTCTCACTGAGGTTCTGAGGCCGACTTTGAACTTGAGATCCTCCTGCCTCAGCCTCCCTGCCACTGGGATTACAGTCTGTGTTACTGGGCTTGGCCTGATGGCCCTGTTCTGAGCAGCTTTCCTCCTCCATGGCCTTCCACCATGATGTTCTGCCTCATCCTGGGGCCAGAGCAATGGAGCAGGGTGACTATGGACTGAATCTCTGAAACTGTGAGCCAAGATAAACTTTTCCTCCTCTAGTGAGTCTTGTCATGTCTTTTGGTCACAGCAATGCAAAATTTGACTAAAACAATGATGCTTATTCCATTAAATTTCATGGCTGTTTTTTTTTTAATTGGCTATAATATTCCAAAGTGAACCATGTGCCAAAAAAATCACTTGACCTTACATGTGGCTTGGCTAAGTGCAAAATGTATGCCTTCCCCTTTACTGTGCTATGGCAGTGCAATGGTGTGCTCTACTGGACTATATATCCATAATTTACTCTACATCATTTTTGTCAACAAGATGAGATATAATAAACCAGTAGTGGGACAGACTATAAAGTGGCCTCCATGATACCTGTCTCTGTTGTTTAAGTCTTTTTGCAATCCCTTACCTCGTGTGGTCAGGAACTTGTTTCTAGCCATTAGTATAAAGCAAAAGGGGGAGGAGGAAGCCCTGAGCCAAGCAGACCAGACAGGAGGAGGAAGCCCGGCACCAAGCTAGACCGGAGGAGGAAGCTGGACCCCACCCCGCACGCTAGTCTGGATGAAGCCCATCAACCCTTAAAACCCATAAAGGGGGCGTGGCTACCAGCAAGGTTCTGTGGCTGATCCAGGTACCCGTTTTCCAACTCCCCCACCCTTAGCTGCAATAACTCAAAATATTTCCCACAAGCTTTTTGGGGGTGTAGCTATCAACACAAAACAACAACTGCACAGGCACCTGGTTTCCACCTCAGAGACTAGAGTAGGGAGGATATAGGTGGAAGCTCATATCCTTTCACACTGGCTATATCCACCACCCTGAACACAGAGGCTCAAGCTAGGAATAGACAACGCCACCTACTGGAAGCAAGGAAAACAGTGTTCTGAGAGACTTTTTTTTCTCTCTTCTCTCTCTTTCACAACCTCAACACATGTGAAACCAAGAACTGTGCATGAACAACTGAATCTCCAAAACAATATAATATAGAGGAATTGCATATGCCCCACCTTCCCCACATTTTTTTCCTTATTTCTTTCTTACTTTCTTTTTCCTTCTCTCTTATTTCTCTTTTCTTCCTTGTTATTTTTTTTCTTTTCTTCATTCGTATTCCCTCTATCCCATTTTCAACCCCCTAACTTTTACTATCTATACATAGGGTAACTATCTAAATACAGATAGGAGGTTGAGTCTATACATTCTTCCATAAATTACCAGTCTATTGGTTAGAGTTCTCCAAAGTTGCTAAGTTAGTTTAACCTCATACACTCAATCCTTTCCCTCTAAGTATAACATCCTTCGTCTGAAATTCAGTTTTCTATATGCCACCAGATATGGTATGCCTTGTATGAAACTAATGACTATATTCTTAAATAATAATTAAAACCAATATCTGTAGACTTAGAATCTAACTATAAATGTATTAATAATGAAAACTTGTGCTTAGATGATGTACTGTTGATATTGGGAACTGTTAACATTGTCTTTCTCCGCAAAAGAGGGATTTTGGAGCTATACAAGAACAATATAAATATATAGGGGGAAAACCATTAACACAACAGTTTCACAAAGCTAGAAAGAAACATGAGCAGTATGAAAAGACAAGGAAAGAAAGGACCACAAACAATGCAGGTCAATTCAACATTAGAAGAGGTAATATCTGCAGCAGATGGAATGTCAGACAAAGAGTTCAGGATATACATGCTTCAGATGATCTGGAGTCTCAAGAAAGACATTATACAGCAAATTCAGACAATGAAAGATCACTTCGACAATGAATTACATAAACAAATCCAAGAAGCAAAAGATGAACTCTACAGGGAGATAGAGGATATAAAAACAAAACAAAACAAAACAAAACAGAAATCCTGGAAATGCAGGAAACAATAAACCAAATTAAAAACTCAAATGAGAGTATTACCAGCAGAGTAGAACACTTAGAAGATAGAACATCAGACAATGAAGACAAAGTTTTTCAACTTGAAAAGAACATAGACAGCTCAGCGAGAACGTTAAGAAATCATGAGCAGAACATCCAAGAATTATGGGATAACATAAATAGGCCAAACTTAAGAGTTTTGGGGATACAAGAGGGTATAGAGGTCCAAACCAAAGGAATGAGCAATCTATTCAATGAAATAATACTAGAAAAGTTCCCAGACTTAAAGAATGAAAAAGAAATTCAACTACTAGAAGCCTACAGAATACCGAATGTACAAAATCATAAGAGATCCACACCAAGACACATAATAATGAAGATGCCCAACATACAGAATAAGGAGAGAATCTTAAAAGCCACAAGAGAGTGGAAGAAGATTACATTTAGGGGTAAACTAATCAGGATAACGGCTGATCTTTCAACACAGACTCTGAAAGCTAGAAGATCCTGGAA